>NW_020653736.1:907139-926757 GCF_003589595.1 Hyposmocoma kahamanoa | reverse complement strand
TATATATATATATATATATATATATATATATATATATATATATATATGACAAAACATGTATTTACAATTAAATTTGCATTGAATTAATATTCAATTATTTTTTGTGTAATTACTCCACTAGTTTGTTATAATTATTAATACAAAGTTCCAACAATTAGAAAAAATTCTTTCGATCCGGCCGGATTCATATGATAGCTTGGCGTCTTAGCTTAGTTGGCATAGTGTCTGGCACCGTTTGCTAGGAGACGTCGGTTCGAATCCGGCCGGATCGAAGTATTTTTTTCTAAGTGTTCGATCTTTGTATTAATAATTATGTGTCTACAAGGTAAAGTTTTATAATGAGTTTGTGGGGAAAAATGTGCTGTTGTCAATTCAACTTTTTAAGCGTTTCTCTATATATCCCAATGAGTATATTAACCAACAGAAAAATCGCGCAAACTATTGTTAACATAAACACAAGGTCGTGATCTCTTCATGCGTTTAATAACTTTAGCAAAATTGCTAATAATACAAACCTTTACGATGTAGTTGCGTCGGCATTACGTGTGTAACGTTGACCTCATCTATTATTTACATGCGAGCTACGAAACTGATGTAATAAAGAATATTTTGATAAATACAATCAACATCCTATCGTACCACAGACATTATCTAAATAGACACGGCCAGTACCGCGATCTGTATGAAAACCAAGCGTGCCACATTTTTGTACCTCCGATGACGTCACAAGCGCTATTTAGTGATGGGAACCTCATTCGGCACTAAATCGATTGATTAAATCGAAGACGCGGAAGCGGCACGTATTCAGAACAATGATTTTTCAAGTATTTGTTGATGACAAGAAGCTGTGAAATATTAATATAGTAAGATAATACCAGAATAATGTAACCAGAATAATTAATACGTGTTTTGAAAAAAAAAAGTTGCTCCGGAAAACAAAAAAAAAAAAACAAGAACAAACTTTATGGAATATTTTTACATAATTTTCTAAAGTCTAAGAATGATCATTCTTTTGTTTCCTAAATCGATTGGAATCGAGAACTGTGTTGCATCGAGTGAACATCACTAATCGTATTAAAATTTGACCAAAAACTTGACGAAGCTGCCGTACCACGAAACTGAGTGCATTGTACGAAAGTAGCTCGTTCGATGTTCATGACTTACTGAAGAAGGACCACAAGTTTACGCCGCAATTTATTACGATCATGTGGCATACACATGCCACGTGATCGTAATACATTGCATTAATTTACGAGTGTTCGTTTGCATATTGTTTTTTTGAAATTCGTTCAAAATGCGGTGCCTCCACTGAAAAACGGAATACGACGATTTATGCCTTTTTGTTTTTATTTCACCAGCTTCATCGATTAAATAGCAGTTTCCTAACGTCGTTTTTCTTATTGCACTAAGGGCATAACTCACTGTTTTTAAAGGCATAATTTTAGTTATCGGGCATTTTTTACAAATCAAAAGGTACAAGTGGTCTCAACTCAAAAAATATAATGTAAGTTTAACGAATAGGTACAGATATATTTTTACATAAAGACACTTTTCGTATTGTTCCACTGGACACGATTGGTCATACCCGCGACTACACCGTGTTGCTTTTAATTAATAGTTTGCAACAGAAAACTTGCTGTTTTATTCCTTTAACTATTTTATGTCTTTTATCAATGTGGTTAGTAACATAAGTATTGTTATAACCATAGAACAATCGCATTTAGGGGATTAGGCGAATTATGTCTTAAAGTTTGTTAACATAAGTCGTGTTATTACCGTTAAGCATTTATAAACACAAAACAACTCGAAAAAAACTTTAAAAAATGTATAGAAAATAAGACTGAATGTTTAACCAATACCCATTATACGAAAGTTTAGATGTACGGTTTTTTGCCTCTTCTGAAAAGTGTCGATTTTGAGTTATTCCCTTTTTCACTTGGGCACTGAATGAAAATAATTGATTTTTAACCGACTTCAAAAAAGGAGGAGGCTCTCAATTCGACTGTATGTTTTTTTTGTATGTATGTTACGCGATAACACCGGTATTTGTGCACCGATTTTCATGATTCTTTTTTTGTTGGAAAGAGAGTACCTCCATAGCGGTCCCATTTAATTTTAGAGAAAATCATCCACCTCTAAGAGTGTCTGTTCACGCATGAAGATTCATTTTTATAAATAGCGCCTAAATTTTATTATAAGGAGCAATTATTTTAATGGTTGATTGTGATATTCTCTAATTCAAGGCGTTTTCTCTCTCAATATACTTTGAGTAGTGAGAACCGATTTTTATTATCTCCTGTGTCAAGTTCCGTATAGTGGCGAACTAGGGAATGAATCCAGGTTTGCGTACTTTCCGGTAACCGATTTCAAAAAACTTTGCAAGTATATGTAATTCCACGTACTTTTGAGGTCGGTTTTTTAGTACTCTGTACTGAGATTATGAAAGAAATTATTCGTATTCTGATTACAAAATTACATAACTGTGGAAGGGAACTTCCTTGTTTATTCATGTTTTCACAGCTGTGGTGTTTTTGCCGTTTCTAATGGCAATATTAGGCATTTTTTGCGTTTTACACCGATATTTAACTACTATAACGGGCGGGCGCGTTCTGAAGCTTAGCAGCGGCAACTATGCGTTTAAAGTTAACATGGGACACGCGAAATACGTACCGAGACTTGCGGTGTCTATGTAGATAGATGTCTGTGGTATTTTGCCCTTCTTAGACTATGCTGATTCCTGCTATTTAGATGCTACTGAAGAGCTGCTAAATAAGCTTGAACGATTGTAAAACCTATGTAAAAGATTCGTCTTTGGGCTACGTAAATATTACCGAATGTCACATTTCCGTAGTCAGCTGAAACGGCTTCCCATCAGTCTCCGCAGGAATTTGCATATTGTGTCCATTCTTTATAATATTTTACGTAACCCTGTGTCTCCCGAGTACTTGAAAGAGCGTTTCAGCTTTCTTAGGTCCCAGGATAAACCCTGTCGCTCTCTTGTTAGGTCCCAGTTATCTTTTCCATCATTCAATTCCGGTTTCTATTCTCACTCCTTCACTGTTCATGCGGTCGGGCTTTGGAATGCGCTTCCTATTTCTGTTCACGAAAATACATCGTTAGCTATTTTTAAAGCGAGAATTCCATCCATATTAACTACCTCTGTGGCCGAACGGTTACCATACCGGACTGCCACGCAGAGGTCCCCGGGTTCGATTCCCGGGCCGGAAGAAATATTTGTATGGCCTACATTTATTTCTCTCGTGAGTTTGGGTGTAATTTGTGGTTGTCTATGTGTGTGTCCATGGTACCCGCGACACAGGGTTTCCCTAGTGCGGGGCTATGTTGAGTGTGTGCGTTATTATTATTATTATTATTATATCTTAGGTATTATATTTTGAAATATGTAGTTATCTAAGTATTTATTTTGATATTATTTATATTGTTTTATATTACTTATTGTGTTGTCCACGTAAGCCTGTTCTTTTAGTTATAGTGTCCTGTACCTATTTAGGTCTGCAGGAAGTAATTTCTTATAGAAATAAACCGTACCTTATGTTAGTGTTTTCGATTTCTGGTCCAGTGGCCGCTGAAGATTCCTAGGGGGGCCTCGGAAACAATTTGGGGTCGTTGATGCTGTTTGAACTCTACTACTATTGTATTAAGTTAATATAAAAAAATACGTGTTTTCAGTTCAGGCGTTGAAATATTTTTATTAACATGGACTTCCGCAAAGTAACGCGTGAATCTATTAATTACTTATTTTTATCTTGCCCAAGTATGCGGTGAACCAAAAAGAACCGACTAGCAGGCTACTTTTCTGCGATGATCGAGGTTTTGTAACTTCGACTCCACAAGAGAATTGTTGTTAATAAGTCTCTTTGCTTTTCGCTCCACAAAGTCCAAGGCAGCTAACTGAGCAGAGCCGGACCCAACGTGGCAGCAGTACTCCATACACGATCGAAATTGTGCTATATATAGAGTTAAAAGCTGTTCATGTGTGAAGTACCGCCTGACCTTGTAAAGTATGCCTAGTTTTTAGTAGCCCAAAGTTGTAGTTTGGAAACCTGTGCACTAGACTATGTAGATAGACTTATACGTCTCGTAACTTGCTATTATAAAACATATATGTATAATTATATATTTTTCAATATGAACATTTGTATCATAATATTTCTTTCTCGTAAAAACAGTTCAACACTGGGAATAAAGCAATTATATCGGAGTTGTTATTGTTATTTGAACTTTATCTAAGGTCAGGTGGACTTATGAATCCAGTATTGATAATGTCTGGACAGATTAACTTGTTTGCAAATACTAAAATTAATATAAGGATTGAATTAAATGTCGATTCACGCTTTAAAATAAATATGAAATATAGATAAATAATAAATAAATAAATAAATAAATAGAGATGGAATACAAAGAAAAGTTCTTTCTATCTGACGGGATTTAAACTAGGCCCTGTACTCTCGTCGTGCGTATAAGTAATGCTAGACCATGTTAAAACACGCATGACGCGAATGAAGCTTCATACTTAACCATTGTTTTTTACTTTGTTCGAGTATTATTTATTTGACAGTTATGGTTTCGGACGGATGTCTTAACGTAGTACGAGAGTAGACCTCACACAGTGGCGGATTTGCCCTAAGGCCCAGTAGGCTCGGGCCTAGGCCGACTAGATTTTAGGGGCGGTCAATCGTGACAAAACATTCACTGATAATAACAAGAAATAACTCAAAGTACCTACATCAAATCAAAACTAATCTTTAGTTCATAGGTAAGCATTATTACACTTGAAATCGTTACATTGGTTAAACTCTACCGCTCATTCGTAAGGCAGATTCCCCTGAGAAGAATGAGCAAAAAACTGTAGGGGTTGCTCTTTGTAAATAACATTTGTAAACGTTCAACATTTACAATGTATTTTTTTTTATTTTCAAACATCAGAGATCGAGACTACCTCCATGAGCTAAACGGGTTACTACCACGGATTTTTGTCATCCAAGTACGCAGAAGTTGTATAATAACTATTAGTATAAAGTTTTTGTTTCACTATAGTTTTAAACCTTGTGAAAGGCAAATTTTGTATATCAACCGGAATCTTGTTATAGAAGCGTATACATTGCCCCTTCAATGATTTTTTGACTGTGTGAAAACGACTGTCAAGAATAGCTAGTTTATTTTTATTCCTCGTATTAATGTTATGTCTGTCACTATTTTTCATAAAGAAATTACTATTCCTCTTAACATAAATTACATTTTCATAAATGTACTGTGAGGCTAGTGTAAGAATGTTAATTTCCTTAAAGTTATCTCTCAAAGGTGCTCTGGGGACCAGATTGTAAATTGCCCTAACCGCACGTTTCTGCAGGACAAAGATTCTATCGATATCGGCGGCATTACCCCAAAGCCAAATGCTGTATGTCATTAGACTGTGAAAGTAGCTGAAGTAAACCAATCTAGCGGTTTCGACGTCTGAAAGTTTCCGTATTTTTTTAATCCGTTTTGATAACTTACTTATATGTGTTAAATATTCTAAAGGCTCACGCACATTATGGCGAGCCGCACTGCACCGCATCGTGTAACAATAATCTTCCTAAATCAACTTTCGTACGTTTTATGTATAAAATATAGATATAGTGTATAATCACTACATCACTACGTCTGTCTCTCTGATCGCGATAAACTCTTTTTATCGCGATCAGACAGACAGCTGGTACTGACTACATGGCCTGACTACAGTGTCTGTTTTAGCCAATCTAGGGCAACCGCTCTAACAACTGAGCTACAGATCTAGTCGGCAGATCTTACGAATTTTTCTATGCGTTTGTTACAAGATCTTTGTTTCTTGTTTTAACTGTCTTTTTGCCGTAGTGACGTAATGACATGTGAAAAATCTATGAAAGTTTTTTTCAGTCAACTTTTATAGCTACTAGAGGTTGACAAGTGATATCGCTTTATAAATATATTGATTATAATGAATAACATGATGTTATACTACAATGATATCCATTATTGTTTTCTGAAAATATTCGACTATATCGGCCATTGTCATTAGTTACAGTTTTCTTATCTATTTTTATTATTTACTAAAAGAACTTTCAAGCAGAAGCTGCAAGAGTATCTTTTAAATTTTGCAAAAATTGGAAATACGTGTGGCTAAGGTGTTTGAGAAAAAATAAATTGGGTGAAATTAAATTGGATTGAAAATTGAATTGATTAGAATTTGAATTAAATTGGTTTTGTTTTGGGTTTTTACGAGTGGCGTCCCTGTCCCTATAGGGTAGGTGTCCTTGCCAGAATTCCAGCATCGCGGGCAGCCGCGTCATTTATGCTGAGTCAACGCCTTTTCATTGCCATGGCTTCCAAGACAGATGCTAGTAGAATATGTAACTAACTGTGTTACGTCTAAGTTAACGTCTGTATCATGTGTCTTTGTATGTATTTGTCATGGTGGTGAATAAAGATTTTATCCATCTATCTATTTATCTATTTAGGTCTCATTAACACTATTTTTATTATATTGATACTCTGTGCATGTGTACTACAATTAAACAGATTAAGTTTTCGACATAATTAACTCTCGACATGATTAAATCGAACGATTTCGATCTCTAGCTATTTTAAATAGAAAACCACCGTGAGACTCAGGCATATTACCTAAAATAACGAATAACTCACCCATTTAAGTCGAATTTTTGCTGCATATGTTTCGAAACAATTCGAGGTCCTAAATGGTACTGAGTGATCGGGCTGCCAGGGCTTTGGCGCGCAGGTTCCGTCGAGTCACCGCCTCGGAATCTCATGATTAAGGACCACGAATTGGTTCGAAACATGTCGAGGAATAATATGACTTAAATACGTGAGTTGCTCGTTATTCTAGTTAAGATCTCTGCTATTTCAAATAGTGGTTCAGTTTCCTAAAAACTTAATCTGAGTGGCACTGCCACTGCGTCACTCACCCTGAGACATGAGTTGACAATCCCATGTGCCTGTAATTTCACCAGCACCCTTACTCTTCCGAATAAAACCGGAACACAGTAATACTGACATTACTACTTGGTGGCAGAAATACATAAGGTGGCAGTACTACCCTGGATAAACTCTTTCACAAGGAGTTTTACTGGCACTAACACTTCTTGACCAAAAGGGAACAAATCTATATATTATTAACTTTCTTTAATTATTGTCATGACAGGTATGACAGTAAGAATGGCAAGTCTCGCATCGACTATTACGGCGGGATGGTCAAGACGTATCAGCTTACTCCTGGAGTCTATCCGAAGTTTGGAAGTAATATAAAGGTAAGTAAGATTAAAATTAAGCCATCATCATCAACCCATTTATTCCTCCCACTGCAGGGCTCGGGTCTATTCTCAGGCGAAGATTCAGGCCATAGCCCGCTAATGGGGGTTGGAGACTTTTTTATTTTTTTATTTTATAATATCAAGTGACGGCGAACAAGTCGTCCGCCTGATGGTAAGCTACACTCCTGTCCATAACAGTTGCAGTGTCACTCAGAGCTTTAAATCGCAAAGATCTAAGGGGCACTGCCATTGCGCCCGTCACCCTGAGACATAAGTTGACAAGTCCCATGTGTACCAGACTTCTCACGTTTTCGGAGGGTTGTGAATTTTCTTTGACATACTGGTTTCATTATGATATCCACTCATCCGAAGAACAGAGTCTGATGTGATTATAGAGCGAGAAGAGGATAAATACATAGGTGTATAGGTGTATTCAGAAGTTTTATATGTTATTTCGTTTCGGAAATATAAAATGGAACAATGGTCGATCTGATATCTAAAGCGAAGAACAACGATAGAAATGTGCAGTGTCCTGAGAATAAGCAGTCGTGCACATAGGTCTTTGTTCTACGGAAGAGTCGATTGTTTTCGTTCATCGAAAATCTCATGGTAAATTTCAAATCCGCAACGTAGGCTTCATCAGGAATACACGAATATAAATCAGCAACAGGCTTTGTCACATAAAAAATCAATAATGCAATACGCCAGACTTACTCATTTTGATCCAACTATTACAATGAAAAAGGACCGCTCTGAATCTCATCTGGTTCAAACATCCAAATTACATTCCACGTATAAATTTTGAGAGGTGTGGGCCCGGATTCGAACCTACAGCCTACATCGTCTTTAACAGTGTCACTAATCGAATATCACAATCTTTTTTTTTGTCGCGCGCCTGGTAGTAAGCGATGTGTCTAACCATAACAGTTGCACTGTCACTTAAAGCTTTCAATCGCAAAGATCTGAGAGGCACTGTCACTTCGTCCATGTGCCTATAGTTTCACCAGCACCCTTAAAAACCCGAAACGCAGTAATGGTCACATTACTGCTTGGTGGCCAAAGGAAAGAGCTCTACTGTTATTAGTGTTTTAGGTTTTTTTACGGCCGAGTGTACTTGATTCTTAGATCCATTTGACACGTTTGGACTCATCCGTAGAACAAAGATCTGTGCTCAAAACTACTTGTTCTCAGGACTTAGTACATTTTGTTCGTTTTCTTCGTTCTGGATGTCACATCGACTGTTGTTTGATTTTATATTTCCGAAACGAAATAAGGTATATAAATTCTCAAAACACCTTTACATAGTTTGAATAACGAAATTATTATCGCAATATATCTATTCCCTTTTCGCTACATAATCACAACGGACTCTGTTCTTCGGATGAGTCGGTTTATTTTACAATTAATTTGTATCTCTTGTTTCGTTATTGTATTCTATGTAAAATAAAGTAATTTTAATTTGATGACTATTATAAGTTCCTGACTCTTATGGACTTTTCACGGGGCCAATTGACGAGCCATTCCACCAAGCCATTAAGCCTGTCTAAAGTTAGTGAAAATTGCGAAATTCGCAACATCCATCTACACTACAGGCAGTATTACAAGAAATTTATTTAGTAAAATTAAATGGCAATGCAAACTAGTGGAGTGGCTCAGGATGCACGTTCACATAAGGCCATTACATGAGCCAATTCAATGCACGTGTGATGGGGGAAGGTATGGGCCCGAAAAATTAGAAATCATTCTAATTTAGTGGATTATCTTTATCACTGGTCTGGAGACACTCCATAATCTACGCCATAATGGCTTGGCTTAATGGAATGGCTCGTCGATTGGCTCCGTGTAAGCTGAGGGAAAACTTTACCATAATATAACATCCCACATCAACTTCAACAGTGTCACAAATCAAAATTCACGTATTTCTTGGGTTGAGAACATTGACTTACAATTATATGGACGTCGGGTCCGCGCTAAAAAGTGTCCGCACTTGTAAGGCGCTAAAATCGTATACAGAGCACCAAACTCCGCTTTAGTCTTCATTTGTTCTACTGACAGCGCGATACTGCGATGACATTACAATTTAAATTTCGAATAGGTTGACTTGGGACATTTTTTTCGTGGTTTTTGTATTAGACCCGTCGTCCATTTATTTGTAAGTCAATGGTTGAGAAAGATTTGTGATGGTGAAAAGCATTATTTGCCTTTCATGTACCCTGTTTTTTGTTTTGTGTTTGATGGTGTTTGTTCTTATATATTTCAGATAGCACCAGTTACAACGGAGACAGTGCTCAACCAGCAGACGTGTCTGCAAGTGAACGGCTCTGATGAGCAAAACGTCCAAATCCAGTCCGTCCTGCCTGACATGACCGACTTCAAGTATATTGGTAATGTTCTATTATACTACAAATGAGTAAATTAAATAAAATAAATGAATGAAATGGACTGTAATGGAATGAAATGGAATTGAATGGAATGCAATTTCGCAGAATGCAATATTCTTCATTGCACATAAAATTACGGTGGCAACACAGAACAGTAACTTAGTATAAAATAATAAACGAATGTGGTTCCATAATAGTTCTTCAAGACAACCTTACGATAGAAAGTTTCTGTATTGACAGTATTGGTTTCTGTTTAATTGAGTAGCAAATATGTAGAAAAGGGTAGCTATACCCCATATCTTTAATTTTGTGGCTGCCACAGTGGTATTTAGTTGCTAATTTGTATACGTACAAAGTGGTATTTGCATAATGTCGCAAATCAACATATTTCTAGGATCTTTGTCATCTTCTTCGTGTGCCATCTTCTAATGAAGGTCGGCGATCATGATGGCAATCTCAACTTTGGACACTGCAGCTCTGAATAATGATCGGGTGCTCCTATTGAACCACTGACATATTTATTGTAGATTTGTAGAATTTTGTTTGAAGTTATTTGTAGAATTTTGTTTGAAATTATTTGTAAAATATTGTTTGAAATTACTTTTGATTTGAAATATAATGTTCCCTTTTTAATAAATAAATACAAATAATGTATTGTAAGACAATAATCTCAGTACTAAAAAAACCGACCTCAAAAGTAAGTGGAATTACGTCTATTTGCTAAGTTTTATTGAAATATCCCCTAGTTCGCCACTGTACAGGACTTGACACTGGAGATAATAAAAATCGGTTCTCACTACTCAAAGTATATTGAGAGAAAAACGCCTTGAATTGGAGAAATAGCAAAATCAACCAATAAAGTAATTGCTCCTAAATTAAAGTTAGGCGCTATTTATAAAAATGAATCTTCATGCGTGAACATCCACCTCGAAGGGTGGCTGTTCACGCATGAAGATTCATTTTTATAAATAGCGCCTAACTTTAATTTAGGAGCAATTTATAAAAATGAATCTTCATGCGTGAACAGCCACCCTTCGAGGTGGATGCTTTTCTTCAAAATGAAATGGGACCACTATGGAAGTACCCCCTTTACCCAACAAAAAAAGAATCATGAAAATCGGTTCACAAATACTGGAGTTATCGCGTAACACAAGAGAATTGTTGTTAATAAGTCTCTTTGCTTTTCGCTCCACCGAGTCCATGGTGTAATTTGTCTTAATGGTTTCCTCACCAGGTACAGAAGCAATGCCAGACTCAGAGACGTACAAATGGCGCATGGTACAAACGATAGGCGAAAAAGTGAACAAATACACCATGTGGGTCAAGTACAAGAAGACTCTCAAGGGAGATTCTGTGCCCATTCCTGTCAGGTAAGCCTTTAATTAATGGCCGCCTCTAATATCGCAGTCAGGCAATATAAACTTCATAAGGTTACATTTCTTTAAACAAAAATTAAAAAAGAAATTGCCACAACCGTTGCGCCACACGTGCTTGCATATTCTCTATTCTTTCTTTGAATGCAAAAAAAACAAAAGAGCAAAACCAAAAATTTTAAAAATATAATATGCCCTTGTAATTTTTTATTTTCATAGTTTTAGAAAAAAAATATTCCAAAAAATTTTAATTTTTTTCAACTCCGATAACAACTGTTCTTTTACAACACTACGTATAACCATTTCGAAATATTGGGAAAATAAAAAGAAGTTGTACCCTGGTAAGAAACATAACAGTGACCGGAATAGATGGAATTAATTTAGGTAAACTAAAGAATGATTTGGACATTCCCTTCTACAAATCCCAGGACTTCTCGGAACTGATCATTTTTGAATATGCATATTATTTGGTATGTTATGTAGTAACTAATTATTATTTCCTATTAAGTATCTGTTACAAATTATTGTCTCAAAACACAATTGTATTTATGTTTCTATAGGCACTTACGTATTTAAATACTTCAGGCATTTAAAAAATAAACTTGAGACAACCCTATGTCTTGAAATGTTTAGAAAATAAACAGTAAAAAAAGAAATTTTATACGCATCGATAACGAAATGAGTATGTCCATACTAAGAAAACGTTCATACTTTAGGTAAATTAACTGCCTCAATTCCGATTACTGATAATTTAGTGACAATCGATCAATAATCAGGGCATTAAACTTTGTATACTTTAGTAATCGACATACTGTGGAACATGTTTCTTATGTTATTGTTATATTTTTCAGATACGAAATGAAAGGATTCAACTCTCTCCTTGGCTCTCACTACGACCACTATTACTTGGACTACAGCGACTATGACGTCGATGACATTGACCCTATGGTGTTTGAAGTTGACCGTAGTAAGTTTATGTTTACCATTTGCCTTTAAGAGTTCTCTTTAAAAATGTTCAGTGAGTATAAGAAGTCTTTTGGCTACTTTCGAGACAAGTAATTTATAGTTCATTTCACGTAGCATGATTCCTGCCTGTAATTTACAGGCACGCGGGACTTGTCAACTTATGTCTCAGGGTGACAGGCGCAGTGTCAGTGCCCTTCAGATCTTTGCGATAAAGCTCTAAGTGGAACTGCGACTCATATGGACAGGCGTGTAGCTTTTAATCAGTGCTTGCCTTGTTCGCCTCGTAACTTGATATTATAAAAAAAATCCGGTGACGTTTGAGATTTCAAGTTTCTGTGATGTAGTGACGTAAAATTGAATGAAAAAAAATCGATTTGAATAAAAAATAAAATAAGCTTTATTTGACATGCAAAATACATAAATTTCAAACAAAACAAAAAAATAAATAAATTCGATGCTTAGTTGGTATAGCGTCTGGCACGGTATGCTAGAAGACGTCGGTTCGAATCCGGCCGTATCGAAGGAATTTTTTTTTCTGAGAGTGATCTTTATATTAATAATTATAACAAACTAGTGGAGTAAAAAATAAATGGATAAATCTGTCATAGATTTCTCATAGATGGCGCTACGACTAAAAAGTCGTTGAAAGACCAAGTACAAAGACACGACGCAAGCACATAGAAAAATTCGTGAGGTCCGTTGGTTCGTTCCGTGGCTTAGTTGGTATAGCGTCTGCCACGGTATGCAAGAAGACGTCGGTTCGAATCCGACCGGATCGAAGGAATTTTTTCTGAATGTTCGATCTTTGTATTAATAATTATAACAAACTAGTGGAGTAATTTCACAAAAAATAATTGAATATCAATTCAATAAAAAATTTAATTAATATAGTGGAGTAACTTCACAAAAATAATTGAATATCAATTCAATAAAAGAATTTAATAAATTCGGGTTAAAATAAAAAATAAAAAAGAGTCATAGAAAATAAAAAAGAAGCAAGTCAAAAGGGTCCATGACTCAGCCTCTGAGGACTATGCTGATCACATAGCTCTCGCTTTTATTTTGTCACGGCGCCTCATATTAAGGAACACCACAATTTAAATAATATATGTATATGTTACTTGTTACGTACAAAAAATAATAATTAAAACAACTGTAGATATTTAGGCACTAAGTGAATAAAATTTGACATAAGCAACAATTAGACAAAGAATGTAATAAATTTGAATAATAAATAAGTAAGTTAAAAAGTGTAATACCAAACATACATATCAAATAATTGTAGACAATCAGGCACCAAGTAAATAAAATTAGACACAAGCAACAATTAGATAAAAAATAAAAAAATCTATTTGCGTAATAAATGAGTTATTTAAATAGCATATGGTAAACATACACCAATACACAGAACATGTATACGAACACAAACTATCTATCTTATCGAGATAATTTGTAACGAAAAGAGAATCGAGTAACAAAATATAATTTGAGAACAAATAAGAAACAAAATACAAAGGACTCGATTATAAGTTGTCAAAAAAACTTCACAACAAATTGTAACATTAACTAATAAATTAATTAATAAAAACAGCAACGATACAAATTTTGCACAATTACTCCAAGAACATCATTATTTTCATTCAAAATTACAACTGCAACAAATATTGTTTGTTTTTGGTTTCAAAACTATTTCCTTTTGTGGTGTAAAACTTAAAATTTGGAAATTACGTCAAATAAAATTACTTTAATTTTTACGTCTGTGCAACGTAAAAATTGGAAATGTTACAGGAATCATTTCATGTGAAATGGACTATAGTAGCAGTAGAGCTCCTTGTAAAGAGAGTTCGTCTCCAGGGAAGTACCCACCTTACCTATTTCTGCCTCCAAGCAGTAGTGGTTTTGAAGGTTGCCGGTGAGACTAAAGGCATAATATGGGACTTGTCAACTTTGTATCTCGGGGTGACGGGTGTAGTACTCTTTAGATCTTTGCGATTTAAACTGTTGAGTAGCACGGCATCTGTTAATCTGAATAAACTTGGTTGTGGGTTTACTATTCTGAGAAGTCTGGAACTAAAAGTATTCCAGTTTAAAATTTTGAAGGTGATGTTTTACATAATTGAATAAAATATATTCGGTGTATTATAATATCAAAATAAATTACAGAAAGAAGTATGGTCAAAAGGCATGAAGTTAAGCCATAATAAAAAAAACACTGAGTTAATGCATACCTGGTAACTCGGGCACAAATTATTGTTTTGTGAAACGCGCCATCTATCCCTGACATCAGGAACTTTTTCGTCAGTTTTACCACTCACTCGCGTGGCATATTTGGAGAAAGAATTATGTATCTGCTTTATTTTTTCTGATAAAGTCTTTCTGATAATCTCTTATTGCAAATCGGTCGAATATTTGATATTACTTGAGCTAATTTAATGTGGACCTATCTTTTTTGGAGGCTCGCTGACGCGGAGACGCTCAACGCTAAAAAACTAAGAAACGAACAGTTCTAGATAGCATTTCGGTTCAATACTAATTAGTCACTTGAGTTTTCATTTCAATATTATTTGATTTCCAAACTTACGATAGGCCTTTAGTATAATTTCAAAAACCTAATGAATTTATTCAAACTTGCAATTATGACATTTAAAGATGCTAAAGAACACTTTTAACAGTAATTTCGCCTTTGTTCTTTGATTTTTGAAAACTCGCTTTCATATAACGAGGGATTTCCCTTAGTTCCTATATACTTTAACTGGAGTAGAAACCAAGTTTCAATGTTTCGCGTGTTATTTGTTTAATGTTTTACTAATTTCTCTATCTAGATATGAAATGTACGTCATTCCCCGGTCCTGGTTCAGACCACTACGCAACGTTCAATCCCATGAAGGAGTTCGTGCATCCCGTGCACGACGCGCACGTTCATGACGAGTTCAACCGGTGAGTATTCAAAACCCCTTTTTGAACCTAATAAACCAAACGAGGTTTCAATATGCTGGACTGGCACGCAGAGGTTCTGGGTTTGGTGTATGGTCTACATTAATTTCTCTGGTGAGTTTGGGTGTAATTTGTGGTTGTCTATGTATGTGTCTAGGGCACCCGCGATACAGGGTTTCCCTAATGCAGGACTATGAGTGCGTGCAAAAAAATCTGAACAATAGGTTAAACAAAATGCAGATACAGAATAAATGTTTGTTTTGTTACAGATTTAAAATCAAGCACAATAAGCAGTACGCGAGTGTAGTGGAACACGCCAAGAGACTCAACATTTTTAGGCAGAATCTCCGGTAAGTGTATTTTTCTCAAACATGCTCAGAAATATTTGCATTACGTTAAAAAAACAAACACAGAAAGTTTGTCATTTATGGAACGTGCACCTTCCTCAACTGCCAAGGCCTTCAAAGTAATTATAGTAATAATAATAGTAGTTAGTCTATTAAAGACGGTTAATAAGAAATTACTAACTTTTAACTAAAGAAATTACTACCAAGTTTATTAGAAGCCCGAAGCCAAAGGCTGAGGGCTTCTATAACACGAGTTTTGTATTTTTTTGCCGTCCTTGATACGTACAATGTTTTTCATCACATTTGCGAGGAAATAAATAAACATGGTTAACCACACAACAATTATGGATTTGGTAAATGGCGGGTTTTTTTTTCCCATAGATAATAACAACTTGAACTAATATCTTAGTTCTTAAAGTAATGCATCCAATTCTTAGGTTTTCGCGATTGTTACACATAGGAAATGAAACTATTTTTCCGGATTTAAATCGCGTACATTTTTTTTCAAACAAACTGACATTTCGGGCTCTTTAGAGGTCCTATGTCCATAGGACCCGGTTTGTTTGAAAAAACAAATATACGCGATTTAAATCCGGAAAAATAGTTTCATTGAACTAAAATGTTGTAAAAAGCAAACACGCATACATGATGGATTGCAAAATAACATTAGAAATTTTTTATACAGATAATAATTAAAATTTTTTTAAGTAGTATGAAATAAAATTTCTGTTTAGATAACATTTTAAGCGAATGTTTTTATTTTGAACTTACGTAACCTCCTTGCTTGAACGCGAACCTGACATATGTAAGGAAGTATGTTGTGCTACAAAAAAAAAGTCTTATCGACCATGGCTGTAATGGAAAGAAAAAATGCCTGTGGGTTTTATTTGGGGCATGCGAGCATTACAACGTTGCGGTTTTGAAGGGTAAGGGTGCTGGTGAAATCACAGGACTTGTCTACTTATGTCTCAGAGTGACGGGCGCAGTGGCAGTGCCCCTAAAATCTTTAAGTCTTCTTTAAGTCAAATCTTAAGTAAAATCTTTGGAATTCAAAGGTCTGAGTGGCACTGTAACTGTTATGGACAGGCGTGTCGCTTACCACCAGGCCCACACCTTGTTCGTCCCGGTAGAGCTCTACTGCTACTAAATGGTAATTGCAGCTTTATCCACGCGCACAACCGCGTGCAGCGCTCGTTCTCCCTGGGCGTGAACCACCTGACCGACCGCACCGACGACGAGCTGCGGGCGCTGCGCGGGCGCCGCTACGGCGGGCCCAACACAGGTGAGTCCTCCACGCCATCTATACTTGACTTCGGGGACATTTATCTGCCTCCGCAGCCAAACGATTTAATTAAGAAGAATATTTCGACTCCTCTCACGTAAAGTATCGTATGTCGAAATTGCCAAGTTTACAGTGGAGCCTTTTAAAGTTCTGCATTCACTGAAATAAGCATAATACGTGACTTTAGCGTTTCTCAGTTATATTCGGCAAAGGTCGTTACTCACATAGAGTATTATAAAATTCTAGATATCGGTAAGATGATCTATTAGATGATCACTCTATGTGAGCAACGAGCTTTGCCGAATGAAACGGAAAACTTTATAACACTTCCCTGTAAACTTTGCAATTTCGACATACGATACTTTACGTAGGAGGAGTCGATTTATTTCTCCTAAGAATATACATTCACTTACAGAAATTTTGATTTAGCATTATATTTAGCACTCTCTGGACAGCATCAACGCCCTACAATTGCTTCCGGGGCCCCTACCGCCCCCTTAGGACTTTTCTGCGCCAACTCGGGGGTGGTACCACTTTGGGAAACTATGAGTTCAATAATAAGAAGTGAAACTGGTCCAAATAAAAATTATATTAAATGAACGGTATATGTTTCGAAATTACTTTATTTAATTTTCGTATAAGTGAGACGCAAACGGTCTCTGCATACCCGATACCGGGAAAAGGGGTGGTTTGTAGTGTGGTTTTTTAAGTCCACGTTGGTTTCAGGTCTGCCGTTCCCGTACAGTGCGTCTGAGTTGGAAGAGATGAGTGTGAAGCTGCCACCAGAGTTTGACTGGAGACTTATTGGCGCTGTCACTCCCGTCAAAGGTAATTACATTATGTCCCGTCGAGTATATAAACGGAAATAGAGACGAAACAAGGACCATCCATCACTGCCATCTCTTCAGACAAATGGGCCTTATGTCACTTTTAAATATCAACTCTCGTTTGCGCTGTAATAACAAATTGGAAAGCTGAAATAGTACAACGCCAATTACTGACCTGTGTGTACACAAGTCTCCGTATATTCAAAAAATGTTCTGTATTTATTGTAATACAAAAACATCACTTACAATGGGGGCTGTTCTATTCGGTGGTGTGGGAAAAACAGCCAAACGTCTAATTACGAAACAAAGTCTCTAATTAAATATTAAATATGTAATTTTTCAATTTTCGTCAATCATATCACAGCTCAAGTTAAACTGATCGATTTGAAATGAAACAATTGACGACGATGAGTGAAACAGTTGTCACCGTAATGATTTGGCAGAATAGTTTTCAAACAAATTAATGATATTTCGTCTCTATTTCTGGTTATATACTCGATGTTGTGTCCTAAAGGGCGGTAAGTAGCCAATTACGAACAGAGGAACAGATTCATCTGTAATGGTTTGTGATTGTTATTCCGCCCAATGTCATACATTGTTTTTATCACACTTGCGAAAAAAAACAGTTGCATACAAATTAGAATAAAGTCATTTTAATAATTTTATAACATCTACCACAAAACTAAAATAAAAAACACAAACACAAAAATAAAAATGTTATTAACTTCCCACAGACCAATCAGTTTGCGGTTCCTGTTGGTCGTTTGGTACAGTCGGCGCCGTGGAAGGCGCTTTATTCTTGCACAACGGCGGACATCTTGTGCGCCTCAGTCAACAGGCTCTCATTGATTGTTCTTGGGGGTAAGTCGTCATCACCGTCAAATTTAACACAATGCTAAGTTTGTTATAATTATTAATACAAAGATCGAACACTCAGACAAAACACTCAGAAAAAATTCCTTCGATCCGGTCGGATTCGGTGATAAATCTGTAATAGATTTCTCATAGATGGCGCTACGACTAAAAAGTCGTTGAAAGACCAAGTACAAAGATACGACGCAAGCACATAGAAAAATTCGTGAGGTCCGTTGGTTCGTTCCGTGGCTTAGTTGGTATAGCGTCTGGCACGGTATGCAAGAAGACGTCGGTTCGAATCCGACCGGATCGAAGGAATTTTTTCTGAGTGTTTATTCTGAGTGTTCGATCTTTGTATTAATAATTATAACAAACTAGTGGAGTAATTTCACAAAAAATAATTGAATATCAATTCAATAAAAATTTAATTAACATTGCTAAGTTTCTTAACATTGTTACCTATCAATGGTCCGAAATGACATTTTCCAGAATTAACGTTTGCTCGAATTTTCAGAACCCCGAAAGTAATTTTGATAAGAAAATGTTTTTTTTTCTTTTAAACCTAACTTAACCGAACCTAATCGTGTCTTTGCGATAAACATTCAACATATCCTGAAAGAACAATGGTTTCGTTATAATTCGGTTTTCGGTGAATTGAAAATTTGAACAAAAGTTATTTCAGAAAAAAAATTCGAGTTTATGATAGGTTACCACTTAACACTCGTTATATAATTTTAGATTATCTTTGGCTGTATAAGAGAACTAAATAGTTAGTCTTTCCGAGTTCGTCGAGGAATATGCTGCCATCGTACTTACTTCTGCCGCCAAGCAGTAGTTTACCCATTACTATGCGTTTCGAAGGTGTTGGTGAAATTACAGGCACATGGGACTTGTCAACTTGGGCCTTTTCAAGGCGAGAGATATTATTTAGGTGTCCATGGTCCGTCGTCGACCTAATCATCACTTTCCGTCAGGTGAGATGGAGGTCAAATGCGCGCTTATATTTTATAAAAAAAAATATCTCAGAGTGACGGGCCCAGTGGCAGTGCCCTTCAGATCTTTAGTGGCAACAGTGCCAACTGTTGTAGACAGGCGTGTCGCTTTCCACCAGGCGCACGATTAGTTCGTTCTGTCACTTGGTATAACAAAAAAAAGAGGTGTTTGTGAACTGGTTATGGCACAACGAATTTTGTTTTTTTTTTAGATTTTGCATTGACTATAATGTTACATAGGGTTGAAAAGGCTTGAAAGCTGTAAACAGTTAGTTATGGACCCTGTAGGTTATTGTAAAGTATATTTGGAGAGAGGAGGATTTACTCTTTACAAACTTGTTATATATTACCAAC
>NW_020653736.1:799641-857139 GCF_003589595.1 Hyposmocoma kahamanoa | reverse complement strand
ATTGAGTAGAGTTCTAGAATACGACCCTTAGTATCTCGTAACATACACATAAAAAAGTACAGTCGTATTTATAACCTCTTCCTTTTTTTGAAGGACAAAGGAGAAGGAGGACTTTTTGTGTGTATGTTCCGCGTTTACAGCGACATTTGCGAATTGATTCCGATGATTCTTTTTTGTAAAAAGGGGACTATCTCAGTAGCAGTCCCGTTGAAATTTGAAGTTCACCCCACTTTCCATTAAAGCGAGGTATTTCAAACCGAGTTTACATTTTAAGAGGTGAGGTGCGAGGGACCGCCCCTCACATCCCGCAACCCGCGCCTTGAAAATTTACATGTATAAAATAAGAACAGGTGGAGAAAATTGTACACAGATCCGACGTCGAGAAACGCTCGATATCAACCATAGTTGATACACTATACTTATAGCAACTGACGGGGCAGCGGGCGGCGCGGCGCGTCGTTACACCGCTCGACAATTTTAAAATTTTGGGATACGTATAGCCTACAGTTGAAAGTCAAAATTTTGCAGGTTCTCTGTAGTATTAAAGAGAAATACCCCCATATAAAAATTGTGTGCAAAGAGTACATATATCGTTATTATTAAGCTATACATTTTAATCTTTCAACCTAATAGACTTAAGTAAATGAGTAGGTATATTTTAGGCTTCTTCTTTGTGCATTCTAGACGAGTTGTTAGCTTACAGATGGTATGTTTACTGAATTTTTGGGGCATAGAAAATGTATGTAGAATGATACTCGTACATTGTTTTAAATTACTGACGAGGGTCTATTAGAAGAAGGTATTGTATTTTTTTACCGTCCGTGAGACATACAATGTTTTTCATCACATTGGCGAGGAAATAAATACAGTGTTTATTTCTTGTATGAATAAATATGGTTCACAACGGTCAATGTTCACAACACAACAATTATGGATTTTGCGCATGGCGGGTTTTTTTTTTATCAGCAGATGGCCATCTAGCTATTCTTCCATAGATAATACAACTCGAACTAAAATGTTGTAAAAAGCAAAGACAGCCATGATGGATTGGAAAAAAAAAATTTTATGCACAAATAAATTAAAAAAATTATTAATAATAAGTATTTAAGTAATATGTGGTTAAATTTCTGTTTAGATAATATTTTAAGCGAATGTTTTAATTTTGAAGTTAAATAACTTCCTTGCTTGAACTTGAACATGACCTACTTATGGAAGTAAGTTGTACTGCAAATTTAAAAAAAAATCCTACGGAACATGGTTGTAATCCGAAGAAAAAAGGCCCATAGGGTTTTATTAGGTTATATTAATAGTCAAGTTATCCATGGCATGGAATATGGTATGGATCCTACTATTTACGAGAAAGTTTGATAAAATAGTGCATTATTGCAGAGGCCGGGAAGTAAGGGATTGCTGGACGTGTTACAAGGACGAGCGCCATCGAGGCCTTGTATTAATACGAGTCAAGCAATCCTCGTTCCCGCCGAAGCATTTATAGAATTTTTCTCAAACAATGTGAGGAAATAATAAAAGACTAAAGAAAGAAAGATGTATAATAGAAAAAGTAAAAACAGTAGATTGCACAACAAGTGCATTTTATCTTATATCCGCTCGAGCCTCAGGCGAGTGTGGATACTTAAGTCGAGGGTAAAATGGGTTTTATGAACGACTTATATACTCTGTTAAATTAACCAGCAATTATTTAATTAAAATTGAATGTAAAATTACAACAATTAGATACATTTAATGTGATACGAACTTTAAGAGCATGAGAAGTGAAAATAATAATAATTAACATTACAATTTATACAATACTAAAAGAAAAATGTTAAAAGAAAATGTTATTATTTTTCCAGGCATATTAATAGTAGTCTGTTGAAGTTCTGAGGATACGTTTGAATCTTATTACAGTATTTTCGTTGTCGCTCTTCTCACTAGCACTCATTTTCGCTGATAGAAAAAAAGACGAAGAAAATTTTTTTTTTATTATTTATTAAGGCTTTGGCAAAGCCTAAACATGAAGTTTCATTGTTTCTGTAAATATGGCCGCCACAAAGAAGATAGGCAATTTGAGGCGGCGTGTTTGGATTGACTCGGGATTCCTTAGAACGGGCCGATTGGGTATTTTAGTTCGAGATTCGTATAACTTCGCGTTTTAATCTTCGATTAAGGTACAATAGCACTATCCTATTCCACTTTAAACCAGATTTCACAAAATAATTGAAAGTCAAAATAAAAACGACACTTTTCCCTCCAAAATGCCTAGAGTGAATCCACGAAGAAAAATACAAGAATACCAAAATGTAACACATTTTCTTTTTTTTTAAGTAGGTAAGCGATACAGGTAGGTACTTTTAATTCTCGCAACTATGAACACTGGGCAGTTGACTGTATGAGTTTTTCTTTTGCCTGTTTACATAGTCCATTACTACTAGGTAGATTTAAAAGTTTTGACAAGAGGACATAATGGATTTCCTATTTTGCAGGCCTTGGCCGGGAAGAAGTCGCATGGTCCATAAATGACAAACTTTCCGTGTTCGTTTTTTGAAAGTAATGCAAATATTTCTGAGCACGTTTGAGAAAAAGCTTTTTTATTTTTAAAATGTAATTTTTAACTTGCTTTTTTATACAATAATTTCTCAAATCCTGATTTCCGAAGCAATACCAAAGCACCATAAAAGGTCGATGCAGACTCCGTTAAGGTGGCAGATATCGTGAGTGACCACCGGCACCGTGACAAACGTAAATCTACGTTCATAAAACGGAACGTAAAATAGTGCTATTACCTTTAGGAATCCCGTTGAATAGAGATGTTCTATCCAACACGGACTAATTAAGGTCTCTTTAGTCAATCTTGTGTATAAGGCGGTTTCCCAAGAAAAAACCAGACATACATTTCACACCAATGCCCCAATGGTATAATAAGGTCACATCTGCAAAATGACAATTTTTCAGGGGAGAGATTCAAAAATTCTATCTCTTTATGCTTAAATAATTAGGAGACTTACAAAATTTGACTTATACATGTTTGTTTCGTGTACGATTTCAAAACCCATTTATCAGTGACAACACAAATTGTATACAAGTTTTTTATAATATTAACTGATTGGACGAACAAGTAGTGCGTCTGATGGTAAGCGACACGCCTGTCCATAACAATAGAGCTTTGAATTGCAAAGATCTGAGGGGCCCACCACCACCAGCACCCGTGCCCTTCAAAGATGGAACGCAGCAATGCTCATATCACCGCGTGGCGGCAGAAATAGGTAAGACGGCACTTCCCTGGACGAACTCCTCGTGATTCAAGGATTTTTACTGCTATTTAATTGCAACATCCGATTCTGCCACGCCTCCCGACTCTGAGGATGCACTTCTAGTCATTAGCACTGAGGTTCTTCAGGTCTTTCTGGACTTTCGTCGCTCCGGTTCGATAGGCGTCCACTCAAGTACGATCACGGCACGATCCTGTCCGAGCCAGCGGAGTCTCTCAGCTTTAGTTTGTCCCGCAATATTGGGCCCGGACATGATTTTTTTTTATGAAATGTAAGTGCGCATTTAATCTCCATCTCACCTGATGGAAAGTGACGATAAGGTCGACGATGGAGCATACACACCTAAATAATACCTATTCACTCTCGGCTTAAAAAGGTTCAAGTTATAACGTTCAGGGAATAAGTCTGCAGGCAGGGAATTCCACTCCATAGCCGTTCGCCATATGAATGTGGAAGCGTAACGCGTCGTGTGAATCTTTGGAATATCCACACTATAGGTGTGATACGCAATCCTAAATCTGGTCCCCCGATGATGGAAAGGGGAAGGCGGAATTAAACCCTGTAATTCCATCGCACACTCTCCGTGATATATCCTGTAAAATACCGATAAGCTGGCAATTTTACGGCGGTGTTCAAGGCTCTGCAGCTTCGCCTTCACCTATAGTCACCTATAAGCCTCTTGGCACGGTTGTTGATTGAATCCAAGGTGGTCAGTTGGTATGTAGTAGAGCCATCCCAAAGGTGGCAGCAGCAGTCCATGCACGTTCGGAATTGTGCTTGGTACAGCTGGAGCAACTGTCCCGGTGTAAAGTAACGCCTCACCCTGGTAAGGAAGCCAAGCTTGCTTGCTGTATTTTTGGCCATGGATTCAATGTATCTGCCGAAGTTCAAATTGGACGACAGGTCCATTCCAAGTAGCTGGAATGATCTTCAATTTCAAGGTTAAAATGTTGACAAAAACACTATCGCTTTGTAACACTACATTAAAACTCTGCAGACTTGGCTTTGCAAGCATACGTTTTGTTCTAACATAGCATAACAAGCATGATAACTCAATAGAAACGTAGCAGCGTGGCTTTCATGTATACGTCCAAATACACAAACCCCGTTGCTACGTTTGTGTGGAATTATCATACGTGTTATTATACTATGGTACCAATCTTCCTGCAAATCCCGCGGAAAGTGAATATAAATACACCTTTTCCGGGTTTAAGTTCCCCCTACGTCCGTACATCTCTATCGAATATGTCCGTCTCAGGTTTACTGCCCACACCTGGCAAGTATTAATGGCTTGGCTTAAAATTGATATCTCACAGGGAATAAGATAAAATAGTACATCTATTAGATTTTTAAAGGAATTGGATTTTTTGTTGCCTATGAAGCATTATAAATGAGTGTAAAAAAATTATGTGGTACGTAAATGTATAAAAATGCATTTTTCTCAGAATTTATGTGCAAAATTTACTGGTGAAGGAAAACATCTGAAACCTGCACGTCGAAGAATGTTCACAACACTTTTTAACTGCCTCTGTGGCCGAACGGTTACCATGCCGGACTGCCATGCAGAGGTCCTGGGTTCGATACCCAGGCCGGGAGAAATATGTGTATAGCCTACATTTATTTCTCTCGTGAGTTTGGGTGTAATTTGTGGTTGTCTATGTGTGTGTTCATGGCACCCGCGACACAGGGTTTCCCTAGTGCGGGGCTATGTTGAGTGTGTGCGTTATTAACACTCCACACACACAGGACAGAGTGGCGGACTATAGTCCAAACTCTCGCCTGAAAGGAGAATCATGTCCAGCAGTGGGACGTATAAAGGACTATTTACAATAGACCGTGCCGGATTGGAAATGCTGCGTACATTTTATATGAAGTGATCCATTACAACGTGCTGCATCCGTGGCACGGACGAGTGACGCCCGAGTTGCTTCCGAGCTCGTCCGAGCCTCGTTGTAATGTGAACACTCTCCAGTAGGTTGTCCCGTCCAAGTATGAGAAAATTGTTTTTTCGAGCTACACAATCGCAAGATCCCACACAGATTACGAAAATGGAAAAAAATAGAATTGCGTGTCATCTTGAGGACTCTGTCGCGCTTTGAAGTTTTGTAGATTTTACGTTTTCACAGACCTAAACCGTATGCATAAATTAATTTAAAAAATCTAGTTTAAAAGCTATTTTATTATTGAAATAAATGAAATAAAGCACAAGAGAGCAAAATAGACCTTATGATCAAAGGCGAAAATTTAAAATTGAAACACATTTTTATGTCCGAAATTTGGCATTTCTGCTCGAGATTGCAACCAGGTTCTCTGAAGATTTCTTGAAGCGACATATACATTTTGTGAGGCCTCTGTTACCAGTTTAACATATCTTTCGGCAGATTGTGTGTGACAAGGAAAGTCCACAATTTCCAAACTTTTGTCTTTTGTCAGGATTCGAAGGTCTTTATTACAAATATGTCGAAGAACCGGTGGTGATGTAACCTGACACTCATGCCAGACAATAATTTCGATATAATCTTTAGCAAGAAGCGTTGTGTGTCCCAAATAAATAGATCCAGGTTGTCTTTGCGATGGTAACGATCCCCTATTTTCTCATTTATCAGAGTCTTGTCCTTTCGTCCATCAAAGTAAGTACTTTTTATAACAATACCTCTAATATCTTTTGAAGCTTCTGTTTGGGCTTTAGATACTGCTCTGTGGATCTTGTTTTTATCAATGACCAGAGTTAAATCTTCCGTAGAAACGAAGCCGACGTCACCCAAAACCGCAGAAGCAACAGCAGCAGCAGATCGTGTCGATAAACCGTATCTATTACAGACCTTAGCGACTGTTGGCAACGGCAATGTATTCCTATTCGCCGTTGAAGTCGATGGTGTCTCTGTCGAACGTGTCTCTGTCAACTTATACTATATACTCATACATATAAATATTTTATTTATATCCAACAAATAAAATAAATAAGAATAAAATCTAAGTAACTATAATTAAAATTAAAACTAAATTGTCTAAAAATATTAATGCAAATTTCAACTTACCTCTCGATTTATATTAACCCACGCTATTGTTTCGCGTAAGGGCGCGTTCCCACTATGTCGTGACGACAGATTGTCGTGCAGTTTACAGTGTCATGGCTTGTATATTTAAATGAAGTTGTTCACATATAGCACAACACGATTAACTGTCGTTCACGATTTTTTATCGTCACAACGACAAACTGTCGTCACAGTGGGAACAGCTAGAACGACAGTAGTCAGACGATAAAAAAACGTCACGATAAAAACGTGACGACAGATTGTCGCCACGTTTTATTTATCGCTGTCCGCACATATTCTGCTCCCTGCCCTCCCCTCTCGTACCCCGCGCCCTCTGCTCGATTTGCAGTAGCGTTGGGTCGTAGCCAGAGATGGGCAAGGAGGCTGTCGTGAAACGATAAATTGTCGTCACGATCTAGTGAGAACAGCTAGTCACGACAGTCGTTCCACGATAAAAACGACACACGACACGACAGATAGTCGTGATATGGGAACAGGCTAGACACGACAGTCGTCCAACGATAATAAAACGTGATGACATAGTGGGAACGCGCCCTAAGCCGGCCGGACACACCGCATTCCTGCACATCGGCAGCCAGTCGCTCATAAGATCTTCGAAGTGAATCCCGCATCGCCGCTTGCTTGCCGTTGTACCTACCGGCTTCCGCTAATTGCGCTGTATTTATCAAATAGTGCCATAGACGTATGACCCTGTAGTTTATTAGCATATTGTGTAAGTCGACTATTTATTGGTGCCTGTCGGCTGAAAACGCTACAAACATTTTTAGGAATCGTGTATCCACACCGTATACTAAATCAGTGTATATCTTAAATTTTACTATATATTTCTTCCAAAGTAATTGATTCAACAATTTCACTGCTACGCGGAACCAACCAAAGTTATAAGTTTTATTGAATGTTAGGGTGTTTCTCCATGAAGTTTCTCAGTGAAATTACTCCACTAGTTTGTTATAATGATTAAACAAAACTAACACTTAGAAAAAATCACTTCGATCCGGTTGGATTCTAATCAACGCGTTCCAGCAAACCGTTTCAGACGTTATGCCACGGAACGAACCAACGGACCGCACTATTTTTCCACGTGTTTGTTGCAGAGCTTCGTTATTAGTTTTTAACATTGACTTACAAATAAATGGACGACGGGTCTAATACAAAAACCACGAAAAAAATGTCCCAAGTCAACCTATTTGAACGTAGTGACATGTAAAGGAATATGAAAAAGCTAAAACGTTGAATTTAAATTGTAATGTCATCGCAGTACTGTCTAATTTTGCTTGCTTCGCTGTCAGTCGAACAAACGAAGACTAAAGCGTGAATGCAGCTCTGTATACGATTTTAACGCCCTATAAGTTTGGACACTTTTTAGCGCGGACCCGACGTCCATATAATTGTAAGTCAATGGTTTTTAACGACTTTTTTGTCGTAGCGCCATCTGTGAGATATCTTAAGTTTAGCTTAAGTTGTATCACCAGTAAAGAAAGTTACAAAACTACAATGCCCACCACAAAGCTTTAATTTTAATTACACGATAATATTATTATATGTACACTTGAATATGATGTTCCTACAACTCCTGACTCTCGGGAATGTCTAAAGAATTATGTTTGATAACGTCAGCGTAGAACTTGGCCGATTTGCGAGGCGTGCGCGTGCGCTCTGGGTCGTCGAAATCCACTTTGTATAGACCGAACTTTGTTCTGTAAAAAATGAAAAACGAATTGTTATATTGAGTATAATAAACAGAGCCGACATTGTTAAGCTATGCTTGCAAAAATTGTTCTTTTTTAATGGGTTTAATAAGCGTGTTTGGTCACTTCATTCGACCCGGACGCACTTCGGATGTCGCTTGTAGTTTGCAGCAAAAATTTCTCTTTTCAGACAATGAAATGCAATTTTCGACTCAAAGGCTCTGGCAACATTATTTATATCTTACGATACTTACTGGTATCCATCAATCCATTCAAAGTTGTCCATCATGGACCATGCAGTGTAGCCAATGACTTTGGCTTTGTCTTCTTTGATTGCCAGCAAGACCTAAAACATAACAGAAATAACACAAGTCATATCGTTCTCTTAATCACGATTAGACATGCAATTTTCACGGGTAAATAAGAATAAGGTCTTTAGTTCAACAATGTTGTTTTGTGTACCGATTTCCATGATTCTTTTATTGTTGGAAAGGCAGTAGTCCTGCTGGAATTTAAAGAAAATATTCCACCTTTAAAAATAGCAAATAACCGCATTGGTATTGTGGATTTCATCCATTTTCCGTGTCTGTTAAGTCACTTGATACTTCTTCTACACTAGACGTTCTCAATCTGTAGCTTGATTTTGATTGCCTCTCCCGATCGGAAATTTCGTCTTTTCCGAGTCGAGGCGCATAATTGCGATTCACAGCTGGCCGATCGGAAACCTTTGACATTTCTAATCCGAACAATAATAGATGATTTAACTCTCAAATTAGAAAGATATAGTAGGAATCAGGTTCATCTTTTCGCTCAGAAACCCACTTGATTTCGAGACTATCGATAGAAAATCAGCACTCTGGTTGATATATAGCGCTGTGAATATATAATAAGTGTATGCTTTTAGACTCGATGGAAAACTAATTACTCACTTCCCGTGAAAGATTATTAAAATTTATGTATAGGTTAAAGTTCTAAACAGTTGTGTACTTTATTATAATTATTAATACAAAGATCGAACACTTAGGAATAAATATTTTGATCCGGTCGGATTCCAACCGACGTCTCCTAACAAACCGTGCCAGACGCCAGCTAAGCCACGGAACGAACCAGCGGACCTCACGAATTTTTCTATGTGCTTGTTATTATGTCCTTGTTTTCAACGACTTTTTAGTCGAAGTGTCGATCTTTGTATTAATAATTATAATACACCAGTGGAGTAATCTTTGTTTTCTGCTTGCCAAGCATATTTAAAAATAAAATGGAAAAAATTTCATATTTTTCAGTAAAGACAGTTTTGACAAAAAGTTTGTCTCATTTTGAGTTAACTAGATATATATTTTATTTGTTATTTACAATATTCTAACGATGGTTTTATTGACATGTAGAGAATTAAATTTGACCTTCAGCAATGGTATAATCTTGAATATAAAAACTATTTAACCTATTTAAAAAACTAAACATCTTACCTCTCTTGTAGTATATCAGAGACATCTGTGTGTTTGTTAAGACTAATCCTAAACATTTTAAAATACGTAGCGAAATATTTCAAAGACAAACACGGCCTAAAATTATGAATCAATTATATCAACCTCGTTGCCATAAAATAATTTATACAAATAACTGCTTCAACATGTTTAAGATTTTTAATAATTTACCAAGTGACATTAAATTACTACACGGACATAATTTTAAACTACAATTGACAAGATTGCTTATGACACATTGCTTCTATAGTAATAAGGAAAACTTTGAATTTAGAAATATTTGACATTTTAATTAACTTCAATTACCTGTACCAATAAATTCCAATATATTTGCACACCTGCTTGCAGGTTGAATACATTGTACCAATTTAATTTAAGACCTGTATATTTACTGTATTCTGGCAAATAAACATTAATCTAATCTAATCTAATTTCATGTATTTTGAGTTATAACACTATTGTAATAGCATATATTTACCTAAGTCGATCTTTCACCGTGATTCCTATTACGCGTTTATTTAAAATATTACTATGTTTGGCAGTGGCGGATTTGCAGTCCTAGCATATAGTCAGTACCAGCCGCCCCTTTCTCAGCACTCACCATAACATACTCGTAGACTACATAATGAATATACTTTAATGAAATTTTTGATTTTGCATGCATGATAGCATGATTTTTTCCGTCATCTTCATTTATCGTCATGTTTCAGCGAAATTACACATTACATTACAAATAAATTATACACCTAAACCTTCCTTATGAATCACTCTGTCTATTGGTGGAAACCGTATGAAAATCCATTCAGTAGTTTTTGAGTTTATCACGATCAGACAGACAGACATACACGGTAGTGATAATATGTAGTGATTATACGTTACATTACAGATATGTAACATATCTATATTTTATACATAAAATGCACGAAAGTGATTTAGGAAGGTTATTGTTGTACGATGCGGTGTAGTGCGGCTCGCCATAACAAACTAGAAGAAGTGTGAAGTAACCATTATCTTATTAACCAATATCTTAGTGAATTTCACTTTCCGAATTTGAATGGCACTGTTTGAGTGATTTTTATAAAAACCCTGTTTTCTTTTGGTTTTAAGGTCTTAAACGTACAAATAAGTTCAAGTAATGCATTGACTTTTTATTTGTAAGTCAATTAAGTAAAAAAATATTTAAGTTAAATACAACAAGAAACGATATTTTGGATCACACGAATGAGATTGCAGTAACACGAATGATTTTCTCATAAACATAAATGAGAAATACGGCACAATAATGAGAAATTATTATTACAACATACATTTTATCGTTCACAGAAGTTCATTTAACAAAATTTAACATGTAATAAATATTTTAATATAACTTCTTGTATTAAAATCCTTCTCATCCGTGTAAGACCATCCATCTATCTATATGCAATTAATAAATAAATCTGAGTATTTTGTTAATGTCTAAAAACTTTGTTGTACATCAATATATCATCATCACCACCATCAACATTATCATCATCCTCATCACCATCATCACCACCACTATCACCGTCTAATTGTTATATTTCAAGTAAATGTTTGGCTTAAAGTAACTATTTGACTGAAAAGTAGACAAGAATGAGAGCGACAATAATTATATTTGGATACATTTTTAATTGTTAAGTGTGTAAAATATGCTGGACCGTTATAAAAGTGCATGGATTTTAAAGTTCCCTTTGTCTAATTAATGTACAATAAAGTTTTTAAAACTATAACCTAATACTCATTTAGGTAGATTGCTTCACATGAATGAGAACGATTTACTCACTAGCGCTGAAATTGGTATTTAAGTCGATTTTTTGCTAAAACGGAGATGCACTGGTTACTTCTCTGTGTACACTCCAATCCGACAGGAGCCCCTTCTCACGTATGCGAAAGGTGAAGGTGATGTGGTATGAACTTTTGTTATTAGGAAGCTTTTAGTTGAATTGGCACTAATGATAAGAAAAATTGAAACACATTTTGTATCCCCAAGAAAACAAGTTTGCTTATAATAAATTGGAAAGTTAAGGTATGTATTCGACGTGGCAGTTATTAGAGTTTATCCTCGATGGGAAATATTGCGATTTCCACGAGTGTTTAATTTTTTTTCTTCTTTTCTTAAATTTAGGGCGACGTGGAACCGGCTTCCATGAATGAGAAATTGCCCACCTTTTTAATTTTTATTTATTACTGTGACGTAGTAAAATACACTTTTTATATGTAACACGGACTAAGCAAGCAAGCAATCATATTAAATAAATAATGCTTAGCATTCATGTAATAACATAAAAGTTATTGAAAGGGACACATTTTTGGAGGTTATCTGAAAACGACCCATTTGTTGTACGTCAACGCTCTCTTACGGAAAACGTGTGTTTCACTACGTAAACAAAATTTGAGTGATTTGGTTTATTGTTCTGTTTTGTACTGTCCAAATAATAGCAATAATAAAAATGTATCTTGTAACTTTCGCAAAATTAAACATGTAACTGTTTTTTGTTCAATTTTTGATAATTTTGTGCCGTTATTACGAATGAAAAGCACCTATATCGTATTGATGTTAAAGTCGCATATTTTTTTACGACTAAGATCGACCGAGACCTAGAATGTTCGACATTTCATTTGTTTTTATTATTCCTACTATTAATTATTTAATTGAAATTTAGTTTCTTATTGAATACATACGAACTGTTCAGTTCAGTAACAGTCAGCCATCTAGTGTTGAGTATCGGAACTCTTAAGTCAAAAAGTTCATTACCTTTTATAGAATTAGACGTATCAGTTTCGACGTTATTGAAAATAAACCTTACTGGATTCAAATAAGTTTCAATTTTTTTCCAAAAAGGTATTATTAGACTACTGGCCTAATTTCGTTTGATATAATTATATCTAATCAAAATTATATTATCTTAGTGGTGTAATGTACGATAAGTTCACAAGTGTGCGCGTGGCGACACCGGTTATGATTGTAATTACCGGATACGTAAAAGCGCCCGGGTTTTAACCCGGCGCTTCGTTAATTTATATATCACTCGGGTTTAAATCGGATTAAGGCCCATAAATGCCCGACATTGAGGGCAAAAAGTATTTATAGCTAATTATGTCTTGTAAATCAAGGTTTGTTCAAATTTAATGGTATTATTACATAACGTTTATTGCTTTCTGATCTATACTTTTCGATTTGCCTTTCTATTGGATCGATTAGCTTGAAAATTGCATTGAAATAAATCGATACAAAAATCGTTAGATCAATCGATTCTCATAAAAATCTAACCGCAGTGTGAATATTTGAGAATCCACGGCATTGCAAGGTAGGAACTGCGTGCAGTTAATAAGTTTTTAGTATAATTAAAAAAAAATTGCGTCAGAATTTGTATAAGTATGAAATTATACCAAATTCAGTTTTCCCCGTTTCCGCCCACGGTTTTGGGCAGAAATGGGTTCACTGCCCATGTCTGGTGATGTCGGTTAATACCATTTCCACTAGCTTGTTATTCCGTGGTGCTTTATTTCGGCCGTCTCTTAACTAAATGTGGGTAAGTGACAAATGGTCAAATATCCGATTTAAATAGCAAAAAATAGAGCACAAGATTGTCTTTTAAAGACAGTTGAAATTAGTTAACGGGTTCGACTTATCGGAACTTACCCTAACGATGCATAACTTAAATATCATTAAACAATTCCAATATTTTTAGAAACTATTTTTCAGGATTTAAATCGCGTATATTTGTTTTTTTCAACCATGTTTTTTTTTTCAAACGTGACCATGGGCCTGAAATGTTGGTTTTTTTTAAACAAATATACGCTACGTTATAGTTAGCGGATGACAGATTTATCTACCGATTTCGTTGTGCTATTATCAGAATCGCTTTATTATCTCTGAAGACCACGAACAAGTCCTGCGCCTGGTGGTAAGCGACACGGCTGTCCATAACAGTTGCAGTGCTATTTAGAGCTTTTAATTGCAAAGATCTTAAGAGCACTGCCAATGTGTCTGCCACCCTGAGAAATAAGTTGACAAGTCCCATGTGTCTGTAATTTTACCAGCACCCTTACTTACCCTTCGAAACCGGAACGCAGTAATGATCAGATTACTGCTTGACAGTACTTCCCTGGAAGAACTCTTTTACAAGGAGTTCTGGTGCTAATAAACTAGACAAGACATACTTGAAGCAGGCCCTGTCATATCTCGTAGGTCTAAGTTGCAATTACCTGTTTTAAGTAATCCTTGTAATACTCCACGCGATTATCATCGACCATGTCTCCGTCGTCACAATATCCATTTTCTGTGATGAAGATCTCCACATCCCCATACTGTTGCTTCAGCCAGTTTATTTGTTTGCGAATACCTTCAGGATACACCTGTTCAAGTATAGAATACATTTCTTTACGTCAATCATCGAGTATATAACCAGAAATGGAGACGAAATGTAATTTAATTTGTTAGAAAATTATTCTGCCATATCATTATTGTGACAACTGCGCTCCGATTGGCCAGTCCGAATTCGAAACAATTGACGGGTGTCGTCAATTGTTTCACTTCAAATCGACCAGTTAACTTGAGCTTTGTTATAATGGACGAAAATTGCAAAATTACATATTTAATATTCAATTACCGATGAAATTTGATTCGTTTGTTTTGTAATGAGATGTTTTGCTGTTTTTCCCCACACCACCGAATGGGACAGCACGCCATTGTTAGAGATATTACCTTTATTATAATAAATACAGAATATTTTTGGAATATACGGAGACGTATACACAGGTCAGTTGTTGGCGCTGTACTATTTCAGCTTTCTAATTTGTAATTTCAGTACAAACGAGAGTTGATATTTATAAGTGATGTATAATTGATGAGTTACCTACTAGGAATGTATGGCCCTTATTTCGTTTCTTATTACTGGTTATATAACCAGTCGAGTATATACTCGATGTGTCTAATATAGGCCCCTCTCCAAAAGGAGGACGGTATACTAATTTCAAACGATGATAAATAACTTCAACTTCAGTAACAAAATCACTAGGGTTATGGAACTCGGAAACAACGACGGTACCACAAACACCCAGACCCGAGACAATGTAGAGAGCGCGACACCATGAAAACTGGTGTGCAAGCCATTAGACCACAGAGGTCGTTAAAATGAGGGACGGGAGCTTCGAGGATGGAAGGACGGGAGGGATGATCCTTGTGACATTTCAACTGACATTTATCATAGGGAAGATAATTTTTTTTTTTAAATTTATTAAGGCTTTGGCAAAGTCATCAGCCTAAACATGAAGTTTAATTATGTTTCTGTAAATATGGCCGCCACAAAGAGGATAGGCAATTTGAGGCGGCGTGCTTGGATTGACTCGGGATTCCTTAAAACGGGCCGATACGGGTATTTTAGTTCGAGATTCGTATAATTTCGCGTTTTAATCTTCGATTAAGGCACAATAGCACTATCCCATTCCACTTTAAACTAGATTTCACAAAATAATTGAAAGTCAAAATAAAAACGACACTTTTCCCTCCAAAAGGTCCAGGGCGAATCTCACAGGGAAGAGGTAAAGTTGATAGATTTTTAGTGTAATTAGATTTTTGAGGCAAATGTTCTTTATTATACAGCCATGTTGATGAATTATGGATATCATAGTTTTCAAAATAATGAACTCCCATGATTGTGTTTTCTCCAATGATATTTATTTTATCTGTAATATCCGATATTTATTATTTTGAAGGCGTAAAAACAACTATAATTAAAAAGCATTTTCAAATGATATTGTTGCAAATTTCAGATTTATAATGTAGATACATTTATTATATTACTCATGTAAACGTTACACAAAAATTCATTGCTGGTGATAAAATTCAGACTTTAAGAAGAATGAATATGTTAAATGCACTATATATTTCTTCATTAAATTATCGAAAATTTTTTACCGATGTATATCTCTAGCAAATGTAGTGTAATGAATATCGAAAAAATAATAATAAAAAAATGTTTCTCTGCTAATTTCTCATAAATAAACATTAAAACTTTAATTTAATATATTTTCTTAAACAAAAGCTATTCACTTAAATGCAAGGCTTATAAAAAATTGTTTATAAAATACGTAAATTAGTGCACGTTGTTGCAAGGTTCTAATGTGTAGATTTTTATGAACACAGGAATCATCCTACATTATTTTTTTACCTATTTTGCCTCTATTCACTTGCTGGTGCTGGTGGAGTTTTATAAGCTTCCCCCAAAGTAATATCATGATATTACTTTTTTGAATTGGTCGTTTAAGAACCAACACAACTAGTGTAAACTACATCAACGTCAACAGATGTACTCATATGAGCACAAATTTCACTGTTAACACATTTGTATACTTCGCTTCTCGTGAAAGATTATTAAAATTCAATAGAAATCGAGTTCTTAGGTTTTCGCGATTGTTACACAAGTTGTTGTAGAAGCTAAAGTTTATTAGACATCTAAACAAGTTCCTACTTGCCAAATATATTGAAAAATAAAAGGGAAAAAATAATTCCTTACTTTTTGAGTAAGGACACCAGAACTAGCTCACAAAAAGTTTGTCTCATTTCGACTTAAGAAGATATCTTTCAATTGTTTTTTACAATATTCTAATGACGGTTTTATTGACGAGTAGAAAATAAAATTTTACGTTTTGAAATGGTACAATCTTGAATTACACATATTTTGGGTTACAACACTATTTTAATATCTTATACATAAGTATGAAGTAAAAAAAATGTACTTACATAAAACCATGAAGTAGATCCGTTCTTCCAACTTTCATCAACTTCAAATTTAATGTCGAAATCATAGATCCCCGTGAAGAGGGTGGCGCTCTCACCTGGTGACCCCTTGCGGACTTTGCGGCTTGTGTAATGATTCAGAGCCAAAAAGTCGTATGTTCCTGCATAGGATAATTCGAGAACATAAATCCAAACTTCGAGTTCTTAGGTTTTCGCGATTGTTACACATAGGAAATGAAACTATTTTTCCGGATTTAAATCGCGTATATTTGTTTTTTCAAACAAACCGACGTTTCGGGCCCTTTACAGGTTCCATTATATTACAGTCAACCGTGACCATGACATATTCCACTAATTTGTTATAATTATTAATACAAATATCGACAAAAACAGTAAAAAAAACTGCTTCGATCCGGCTGGATTCGAACCAGTGTCTTCAGCGGCGCGTGCCTGCCTCTGTTGCTGAATATCATATTCGCATTATATCATACACCGCAAGTACACCAAGCGTGCCGCATTTTTTGTACCCCCTAAGACGCGGATTAGCAAGCGCTTCAATATAATTAATGGCATCTGTGATGACCTCGAGTGAGATCGTACGAATGTGTGCGTTTGTACGGCGCGCGACGGGCGTGCACATGTACAAACCACGCTTCTACGTTTGTATGAAGTTACCATAGTTATTTTATTAACTATGCTATGTATACACGTTCACCTTTTCTTTTCTTACTATAATACCAAGTGATGGGACGAGCAAGTCGTGCGCCTGATGGTAAGTGACACGTCTATCCATAACAGTTGCACTGCCACTCAAGAGCTTTAAATCGCAAAGATATTAGGGGCACCGCCACTGCGCTCGTCTGCCTGAGACATAAGTTCATTTCCATCAGCAACCTTACCCCTCCAAACCGGAACGCAGTAATGCTCACATTACTGCTTGGCGGCAGAAATAGGTAAGGTGGTAGTACTTCCCTGGACGAACTCTCTCACAAGGACCTTTACTGCTACTGGAATCGATATGGTTCTAGCAATTCAGTTTAGTTCACCGTTCTCTATCCTAATACTCCTGTAAGTGCGAATATGTGGTTGGCTCCTAGCGTTCGCATAGCTTGTGTGTGTATTGGGTGGATCCATCCATCGTAATACAAAGCGAAAGTAAGTCAGAGTGCGTAGCGTGGGCAGCAGAAAAATTCTTACCTCGTATATATTCAATCTCTTTTTTAGTGAAAGCTGGTAGCTTCGACCGAAGGTATCCCTGTTTCTTACTGATGTCAGCATAGGCTCTTTCCAACTTTGCAGGCCAACCGCCTTCTCTGGAGAATACTGGATGTGTGTAGCGGCCATACTGAAAATTTTAATTGGGCATTATTACGCATTACTACGCCATCGTACGTTAAAGAGCTGTCTCGCTGATGAGCAGGTCTCGCAGGTGCGAACCGCAACAGTACCTATTCTGGGGGTGTTTGCGTCTCAATCCAATTCTCCTATACACAAACATGAAACATTTAAGAACTATATGGGGTTGACTATATTACTAATATTATAAACATGACTTTTATCCATGACTTTTGATAATTCAGCAGATTTTACTTACATAGGTACACAAATAAATATATTCAAACAGATCGCTCTAAACGTTAATAACTCTGAGCGGGACGGGTGTGGGAGTTGTCGCGGAGAACGCTTGCACGTTTGAACTTATAGTCCGTTCCAATACTTTGTACCAGAAAAGTAAACAAACTGATCATTGACCCGACGATAGGCAGTTTAGTGATGGCCAACTGTATTGCCAACCACAAATCTATTAATCAATTGATTTGTTTAATAGAATCAGTTGGAATAACTGGGTTTTATATAATAAATTCAGTTAATCCAACTGATTCAATGAGTTATTTCCATACAGCCCTATGCAGCCATAGACTATTCACATATATATGTTTAATTTTGAAAACTAACCTTGATTTTGAACTAACATTTTTCAAATAAGATTTTAATATGTTATGCAAATGAATATTGCAGGAAAAAGTGTTGAGATATCAAATTGAAATATGATAGTGTATAGGTAAGTAAAAGTGTTACTTATTCCATTTATTCAGTGATTGCTTTAGAATTTTAACCAAACCGGTTTGTATACTTTTCTGGCATAATGGATTTGGAACAGACTTTACCTAGCTACGAAATACAGATCTAAAAAGTGTCAGATAGTACAATAAAAAAATTTAAAAGTTTGTTGTTGGTAATTTTATCATGATTTGAAAAGTTAGGGCACAAAAATTGTTGATTATTATGTTAGTAATATAGTACTGCGAGATTGTTAACCTTTTAAAAATAACCCTATACAATGTGTTAATTTGCATTCTCGCCATATTTACAGAGGTCATTCTATTTCCGAAATTGAACCCAAATCACTAAAAAAATAAATGGAAAAAAAAATTCGTAAATTTCTATTTTGATCCAAAGGTCATTGACTTGCACGGCACTTGCAAATATTTTGAACAATGACCTTAAATGCCCAGAAAGAAACGCATTTTAGATCTATTTGGTGGTGGGGTGCGGGTAGCGACAGCGGGGGAGTGTCGTATCGAGCGCGCGATTGGTAGATCAGTCGACCTTACTTCCCGTACTGCGTCCATGTCACGCTGACATCCCACACTAATTCTAGTCTGTTTCGAAATGCCTCGTGGTTTGGTACGTAAACAAGAGTTACTAGTGCAAAAAATAACCGCTACCAGGTTCACTAGAACCTGCATGGTGATGGTCTATTCTTATGGCATGATGTGAAACGTTTAGTTTACGCGGAGGATACGAGTGTCGAAGTTTCTGCTTTCAAAGTTGTGGAGTTTAATGTTGAAACGAAACTCACGTGCGAATCTCTGCATAGCTAGGTACTTCTAGCAATACTTTCATGTAACTTAAAGTCGGTAAGTACCAAATCTAAGTTACAAAAATCTTTTTCAGTCAACTTTTCTAATTAATGTAAATAACAAAATTATAACAATACTAGTAAGCATAATTTAAAAAATAGGTAAAAAGCGATCGAGAAAGATTACGTATCGCTCGGTGGAGTTGGTGGCGGGGTTACTGCTCTTGCGTGGTGCATATGACTTGAGACAATTTTGCAAAACTTTACTAGATACTATTAGACAGAATATTGAACAGAATAATTTTTAGATGATATAGCATTATTTCTATTATTAATTTCGTAAATATGACGAGAATGCGAATTAACACACTGTATATATATATAGAAGCATATAGACTGGTTAAATGATTCTACAGAGTATTATTATTACATTTAATTTGTTTTAAATTTATCACTATTTTCTTCTTATTGGTATCAATGGCATACACTAGAGCCTGCTATTGTGGTGCATTTGCCAATGGTACAGATAAGGAAAATCAAAAAGAAATTCTTTCGTGCAATCCACAAAAACAACAGCTGTAAGATGTTTGTAGTACTAACAAGTAGATCCTAGTCATCATTATCTTAGGTATTGGTATTTGACACGAAAAACGTAAAAAATCGGCAAAAATCTTTTATCTTCCGATAAACTATCTTCAAAAGTTGTCTTACGGAATGTTCTCTGGCGAGTATGGCAATGTCCTCGTCTTCCTTTGAAGCTGCTTCCAGCCACACCATCTGGTTTGCCATCGATACCTTTCCTGTTCGAAAATATTAAAACATTCTAAAATACAAACCGAAATAGTTCATATATTTATCTTTATACACAGCTGCATTCATAATATGCTAAATTATATTGCATAAAAAAAACACCGAGCTTTTTATTGGCTAAAATAAAGTTAATAACATTTTTCAATATTGAACGGCTATGGCATCGTAGGCATTGCATAGATTAAAAAAGAAATGCCATATTTTATTGTTAATGTGGCAGTACTCTGGACGAACTCTTTCCCAAAGAGCTCTGCTGCTACTAAAAGTGTTATCCATTAGTTTAGTGAATAAGATGTTAAGAAATGGAGGGATTTCCTGGCTTTGATTCTCATTCTGTGACTTCTCAGTATGTAACTTCACACGCCAATCAAGAGGCAGTATTACCTAACGAGGTGCAGAGGAGTCTGCCTTGTCCCAGAATGTACAATCTCTGTTTCTTACGTTTACGTCATTATCATCCATAGCCTGATTTCACCCACTGCTGGGTATAGGCCTCCGAAAGCTTCCGCCATCCACCACAGTCTGTACTAGCCGCATCTATTGAGGCCCCGCAACGCGTACTATATCGCCGACTCAGTTTGCAACTAAGCACCCGACAATCCTTTTGCCTATGTTTACGTTTGTATTTTTTTTGCCTCTGTTTTACGTATATTATTCAAGTACATAAACTCACCATGATACTTAGGCTTAAATTCTTCATCATAAACCCTCCATGCTTTAGCATGAGCCAGCAAAACGTTCTTGTTACAAATTAACGCTCCGTCCTCATGTTGTACCCTAGGAGCTAAGAGTCCAGTATTATAAACCACGTCGCAGATCACGATCGGCTCATTGATTGTAATCCAGGTCTTTACACGGTCACCGTAGAAGCTATAGGCTACGCGAGCGTAGTCCGCAAACCAATCTGCGATTAGGGGATTAGCCCAGCCACCTGGAAATACAAGGATGCTCATTAATCCGTACTCTCACAGAGTTGAGGGCAATGTGCGATCGATACGGTATTCTTTGCAGATATCACCAGCTCGTCGACTAACGCTGTGCCGTGGCAAAGGCAAAGTCAAATTAGTAGTTCATGTGACTGTTACGTAATGAAAGGCTTTAAAACACGAGTGTGAACGAGCCGACAGGCGAGTTTCATAAAAACATCACACGAGTGTTTTATTGCCTAATTATGTACAGTTAAATACACTGCTTTATCTAGATATACACACTTAGAATAATAACGCATAGAAACCTAGTCCGCACACGCTGAGTGAGGCAAATTGAAACGCGCCCAATGGACCTACACGAGCGGCCGCGCCTTCAGTGCTCAAGGTCAACTTGCACCGCGAACAGCTCAAGAATTTTAGCTAAAAATGACGAAATGTGCGGTAAATGAGTGTAAAAATACGTCAGACAAACATAAAATAGATACTAACATCACATTCCACAAGGAAGTAACGCGTTTCAACTTGTATTTTTATATAAATATTTACTAAAACCGAAAATTAACCTACTACTAAAACTAGCCTACATGAATTTGATTTTTGCCTCACTTGTGACAGTTCGTTTGATATGAAACTATCATTCTATGCGTTATTATTCTAAGTATACACATATAATAAGCTCTTTAAGACGTGTTTAGGAGCCGCATGTTACGATTGGCGAAATGGCGGCAAATAAAAACTTTTGTCACGCATGTCATACTTTTTTCTTCCATCCTCTAAGCATACAACCTTAGTTTTTATTTAATTCATAGACAAACTAAAGTCGGCCCCAACTATTGTATCGTTCGATATCAAGTAACGTGTGAAATTTTTCAAAATTATTCGCTATGACATTTCATTTCGAATAAAACTTCATCTCGACTGATGTTAGAATTGCGGTGGATTCAAATTGTTTTGTATTTCGGAGATGTTCGAAACTTGAATGTAATAACAGAACAAAATGTGTTGAAAATATGTTGAGTAACCATTGTTTCAAGAACATAATGGGCCTAATATATGTAATAAGAGACCAAAGCTGTGTGATAACAACTTTACTGCTTGAAAGGTTAAAGACGAATGGAGCGGCGGCACACATCACAAATCACACACAAAAAGTGCCTGTTAATAATTAAGCAAACATTCTAACTATGCCAAAACACCATTTAAAGTAATTAAAACTACAGTCGCCGCCGCCCTTCTCTAGCTCCACGGAGGGCCGGTTCCAGTGACCAGGCAGATGTAGTGTGGATCCCCCGAGGGAAGTTCATGGGGCCGCAACAACCATTATGTTATAAGAACCGATTTGGATACCTAAGACACGACTAATCAATTTTACTTAGTTTATGTGTCGCCTTTTTTTACGTGGGGAAATCCTTATGGATAACTCTCTGCTGCGGGGGCAACAGAGAGATTATGACGGACTCCTACCGACTAAAACCCCATGGTGTTCCGTCCCTGCACCTTTTTCCGGGACTACGGGAACGCTTTCGCATTCTTCCGCGGTCCCTACGGCGCTGGGTCTCGGCCGAGGGCCCCCTCCCGTTGGGGTGGAGCTGGAGAAATACCACCCCATTCATCACTTACAGGGGCACGCAGGAGCACCGCGCGCGTCACGTCAGGGTCTATACATTACGGCCGGCGGACGCCCCTGTTATGGGGGTTGAAGGAGGGCATGATAGTGCCTTCTCCGACGTCCTGTTCTCCTGCGCCTTACTTCTGCGACATTACGCGTACGCAGAAGGATACTACCTCCGTCCACGACCTGTCACTTTCCAGCATTGATTTGATCAATGCTGGGAGTAACAGGTCGTACCCCACTGCGGCAACCAGTTCACGGCGCTCATTGGCCCAGGCTGGGTACACCTGCAGCGTGTGCTGTGCCGTGTCTTCGCAGCAGCCACAATGGTGACATTCGGATGTCGGTTCCGTCCTGGCTATATGACACAGGTACTTTCCGAAGCAACCATGCCCGGAAAGTCAAGGACCCATGCGCCCTGTCCATCCAGTCTTGCTCTCGGCTCTGGGTTGGGCCAGTCGCTCCCTCCACTTTCTAAGCAGGGACTGACGCGCATGAAACTTCCACACCTGCACTTCCTGCAGCGTGGGATCCTCGCCATGGAGACGGAAGTCAATGTGCCATTGATTCATGGCAGCATAGACCTCCGCCTCCAGATCCCAATGAGGAGACCCCGCTAACAAGCACGCCGCCTCATAGGATATGGTGCGATATCGTCTGATAACCCCGACCGTCATCACCCTCTAAGATCTCCTCAGGAGTGCGATGTTTTTCTCCGTAAACGTGACAGACCATACGGGAGCCCCATACAAAGCCATCGAGCGCACCATTCCCATGTACAGGCGATGGTTGTTCGCTTTGGGCCCGCCGAGATTGGGGAACAGCCGCTTTAAAGCAGCAGCCATTCCCATTAAACGAGGTATCATGCTAGTAAAGTGCTCGCGGAAGTTCCATCGAGAGTTGAGGACGAGACCAAGATACTTCATCGTGGGCTCGACTCCGATGCGAGTCTCACCGATAGTCATACGTGAATCCCGTGGGGGCGCCTGCCGAGGGCCATGAAAGTACATGGCCTCCGACTTGTTAAGCGCCACTCGGAGTCCCAACATCTCTATTCTACCGACAACCTGTGCCACCGCCTCCATGGCAAGACGGGCAGCATCCGCGAAGGTCTTACCTTGCACCATCACCAACGTGTCATCTGCGTAGCAGAGATCTCCCCGTAACACTCAGTAGTATCCGATGTTCCACAGGAGCGGTCCTAGCACCGACCCCGCACGACATTATCGTTTGCAACAGCCGCCCTTGGGTATGAAATGTACCTCTCAGACAGTGTTGGGCGTTAATCAATTAAATTTCAATCAGATTAAAAAATCAATTCAATTGAAATCAATTGCAATTAAATGAATTGCGACACTTTGCAATTGGGGTTGGGGAGCCGGTTGGGGGGCCGGTTGGGAGGCCGGTTGAGGGGCGGTTAGGGGACCAGTTGGGGGGGCCGTTTGGGGGGCCGGTCAGGGGTGTGTGACCCACCCCCTAGCCCAGCTAGCCTAGCTTTGGCTCTGAGTCTTAAAATGGCCGCACCGAGTTCTCCTTGTGTCACAGGGGGTACAGACGGCACATCGATGTCTCCTTGTTCCACTTCTCGAGGAAGTGCCATCACCGAGGGCTGTTGTTCTACTCTGTTAGGAAACAGGGCAAATACAATATCCTGCAGCAGCTGGGGTTCGAGATTTTCTGTCAATGAAGGTGCCCAGGGGCGGATTTTACCCCTTACCGCCTTATAAGGGCGTCCTCACGGATCGTGGCTGAGAGTCTCGGGGAGCTCAGACTTTTTCCGGGCCTTAGCGTTGGAGATGGACAGCTGAAGAGTCGTAACACACTGTCTATATGCCCCATACAACTGTTCCTCCACATCAGCGGCGCCGCCGTCTACGGTATCTTCTGTACTGGCGTCTCGCCTCAACGCAGTTTGTACGGAGATCTGCAATCTCCTGAGACCACCAGTACACACGACGCTTTGAAGGTTGAGGTTGCGTCGCAAAGTTGCGACATGGCGTCCCGGAACCATTTCGCTTCGTTCTCAACCTCCACCGCTTCGACCGGAGGCGCAAGCCAGTTTATATGTCACCTAGATTAACCTGCTCTACTAACCTTAATTAAAGTTATGTAAATATATAATAATATCACTGTTTGCGATAGTCTGGCGCATATATCTAAAATAAAGGTTATTTAATAAGATCCATGTATTTAGGTTAAATTATTATACAGAATAATTTTATCTAAATCTTTAATAATAAAGTCGAATTTGATGTTATTAGGAAGCAATAATAACATTTTCACAGATAAGTGATTTGTTTTAACAAAACAGTTTATCTTTATGCTGGTCGTAATTTGCGGTTTTTGAATACATCACAAAGGATTTATGATATGTATGTAGATAAAATCATTTATTCCATAGGTAACATTTTTACACTCCAAAATGTCATTTTTTAAGCTGCTGCTCGTTCACTACGCTGACCTCCCTGAGAAGAACGAGCAAGAAACTCTAGGGATTGCTCTTTTCAAATAAACTTAAATCCTATCGAATACACTTTGAATCATAATTGTGTGGAATCAAGAGTCATGTTGTCTTTCCATACTTCTTTATCTAACAAATACTCTTCAATTTTGTGATATGAGTTTTCAATTAAAATACTTTTAATGTAAGTTTTAAACTTAGGAAATGATAATCTTAATATATACTCCGGAATCTTATTGTAAAGACGTATATAGTTCACCATAAAAAAGTTGTTTACCTTGGTTAAATAAAATCGTGGTAACATGAGTTGGACTTAGTTCTAAGGTTCGTATTATGGATATCTTCTTTCTTAATGAAATTATGTATATTTTTACGCACATACAAAATATAATGTCTCAAATTTTCTCCCTCACAAAATTGGGAATGATTTGCCTCCTCAAATAAGACACTCAAAGTTGTCTAGCAAATTTAGAAGAAGATGCAAGCTTCGACTACTTTGGAGACAAAGATCGGCAAGTAAATGGATGTAGATTCATTCATCTGTTCACCCAATGTACTCACAAATTTATCCTCCATCAGATTTCTCTACATTTCTACGTTTACTGTTCATTCATGTAACTTTTAATTGGAATATTTTACACAACGTTATTTTTTATAATAAAATTGTTATACAAGATTACTGCTCTGTGATAGTTTATTGGAGCTAGTCGATACACGTTATACAACTCCTGTTAGAAAATGTAGCGAATTTCACCAATAGGGTCTGAATGCAGTTTAAACTGAGACCTTTTTACTAATAGATGTATCTACATTTGTTTTTTAAGGAAAATTATATTTAGTATAAGTGGCGAGACGTGAAAGTTGTCTTTAGTAAGCTCGGAGCAACACAAAAAAACACTTGCCTTAACAAGTGGCGCCTTGGCAACAATTAAACACAACACTTATTAACACACAAGATAATTAGTACACTTTATTTCACAGGTTAATAAAAAATTATTCTACACGTAAAATTGAGCACAAAATATAGTAAATTACTTTATAATATTTGATGATATGTGGAAAATTTTAGGGAAACCGGCGGGAATCGAGTTATATGGACGCCTCGCGACTGTAGTGTACATAGACAGAGTTCAATTTATTTTTAAATAACTTAAAAAAAGGAGGAGGTTCTCAATGTTCTTTTTTTTTGTACATGTTATGTTACGCGATAACTTCGGTATTTGTGAACCAATTTTGATGATTCTTTTTTTGTTGGAAAGAGGGTAAGTACGTCATTAGTGAACCCATTTAAATTTGAAGAAAATATTTCATCTTTATGTAAGTACTCTTTACTGAGATTATATTCATAAAGCTCAGTATAGTACAATCGATGCTCTAAGATACCTGCACCCGACCTTGCCGACCTTATGGTTTTGAGAGCCTTCAACAGAAAATTGTAAAAGAATGTCAGCTTTTTGCTTGAAATTTGTATTTATATTATGTAATTAAAGATCAAATTGGCGTAAAACATTTCTTAAAACGTCATTCACTAATGGCGCAATAAGGTTACACAGACCACATTACACTCACATGCTAAGGGTTCTGTTTCTTAACACTTTTTTCTACACTGATACTCCAAACCAAATAATCGATGAGTGGTTCAGGTATTAGGTCATACATTGACTGTATTTGAATCTGTAAATGAAAAACCTAGCCGATCAGAAAAAAACGTCTTCAAGTATCCACCTGGGTAAAGCAGTTGAAGACCTCATTAAGTCGATTACTAATAGGGATGCAACAGACCGCGGCTTTTGCTGCTACTCATTTTATTCATAATTAATATTTACCATGCGGGTTGCAGGACGCGAGGTGTACACCTCACTTTCTAAAAGTTAGGTAATACGGTTCATTTTGCTAGGGTTGAGTGGCAGGGGCATTTATTTCAGAATTTATTTTTTTATAAACGAAATTAGAGCCATTTGAAAAATGTATATCGTATAGTACGCGTGTTCTATTTAGTTTAGTTGATATAAAAAAAATCTTTGGTAAAGTACCCATTGAATACAGAGGGCTTTCTTGTTAAATTTCTAGTGTTTTCTTTCTATTGTGAATTTTTTTTAGGAATTGTGTTTTCTCACCGTATAGTACTCAGTATATCCTTAATTTTGCAATAGATTTTTTTCAAGGTGATTGATTCAAATACACTCTTATTCAAAGAAAAAAAGTTTCGGTGCCAATATATCGAAATTTACCGAAATACACATGCGTGCACAAGGGCAGTGTAGATGTTCAATTGGAGATTTTTTGTTTGTGATAACCTTTTTTTTATAATAGCAAGTGACGGGACGAACAAACTTACCCAAATTCTGCAGTCTTTGCGGTAAATCCCAATGATATAATGTGACTATTGGTTCAATGTTGTTTTTCAACAATTCGTCAATGAGATCATTATAGTAACGTTTTCCGTCTTCGCTGATGCGGATTGGAAATGATGCAGGCATGAGACGTGGCCATGAGATAGAGAATCTGGGGACGAGGAAAAAAAGTTGGATTTTTAGTGAGCGAATGACATCAAGCCTTGTGCAATTATGTAACTATACTCTAGCCAAATTCGAATGACAGCTGTCGTATCGAATTTCGACATTACTTTCATCGTAAAACTGACACTTCTGTAGCACGTCGAGTTTCGTTGCGGAAGCAGTCACCTAGTTTCATATTTCGTGGTAGACCTCCACGCTACAAGATAACGATAATGACGTGGAAATGAAACTGCCTCATCTGTCATATACATAGCGTACTACCAAAACGTTCGGATTCATTTCCTTTGTCGTTACCGTAACGCGTTTTACCGTGTGAAAATGTTAGAGTGTCGATGCAAACGCGCGACGCCAGCGATGCAATCGCACGTTTGTATCGATGCAGTGGTGCGCTTGCATCGCTGTTAAAAGCCGCCGTGTGTAATCGCTCTAAGGGTAATTTCAAACTAGAATAATACGACAACACGTAAACGTAAACCTGCAAAAGTTTAAACACAATTTTATTTTAATCGAGTGTTAAGAATAGTGCAAGAAAAGAGAATAGAGAGACAAATGGGAAAGATTTATGGGCATCTGATACGTAACGACAGTTTTCATAGTAATTAAATAATTAAAGTCCTAAAGGTACAGTTCCTTGTGGGAAGAGTTCGCCCAGGAAAGTACCACCTTATCACCACAGTCCATCGTCAAGTTCGAATTTTAAAAACCTTTTCTACCCTAGCGTGCAAATAATGCGATTGCGCGCAGATTTCTAATGAGAAAGAAAGCAATTCCGAGCTAGTGAGGTGAAAAAAATATTAAAGGTTCTTGTTTGTACCTGTAAAAGTGTAGTCCCAACTCCTTGGCCATCTCCACGTCTCTCTTGTACAGATTGTAAGAGTCACAAGCTGTATCACCATTGTTGCCATCCCTCACCATTTTGGGGTCCGATTGGGTGTCGAAATCCCATACGCTTAAATGTTTGTCTGAAGGATGATAACAATATTTTAAATTAAATAATATAACTGTTTTGTATAAAAATATAAATAAACTTCCATCGTAAACCGCTAGATGGCGTTGAACCACTTTTGACACAACAATAAATACAGTGAAAGTGCTTAGAGGGCTGGGCACGTGTGGCAACAGTACGCGCAATTCCACATACTTAAGTTCAGTCCGCCAATTTCGCTATGTACGTTACTAATATCTCACGCAAAACCTCGAAAATTGTGGATAAGTCATTGACTTACAAATAAATGGACGACGGGTCTAATACAAAAACCACGAAAAAAATGTCCCAAGTCAACCTATTCGAAATTTAAATTGTTATGTCATCGCAGTATCGCGCTGTCCGTAGAACAAATGAAGACTAAAGCGGAGTGTCGCGCTCTGTATACGATTTTAGCGCCTTACAAGTGCGGACACTTTTTAGCGCGGACCCGACGTCCATATAATTGTAAGTCAATGGGATAAGTACCTTATTTTGCTACCTCTAATGCAGAAATGATAGTCGGACCTGCAGCTTGATTTTGATTGCCTCTCCCGAGTCGAGGCGCATAATTGCGATTCATAAATGGCCGATCGGAAACTTTTGACCACACCCCGGACACTCCATTCAACAGTCGAAAATTATTTACCTACTACTACTACATACAGCAAGGCGCTATATGCACACGCGCAAATGTGTGCGTGAAGTGGCAGGGTTACCCATCACTTTCTCGCACTATTACGTTACGTGGTTAGAGCGGCAACATAGTCAAAATTCTAACGCGAATCTGTTATCTATGATTCTATTAATAGAATCCTAATAATTGTACATGTCTATTAGGTATTTATATCGATATATTATAATATTTTTCATTAATTCACTAACTAGAGTAATATTGACGATTTATTTCAAAAATATATTAAAAGCACTTCAAATGTTATACTTTGAACATGTACTTTTAAGTAAGGTAACCAAGGTATTTGAAATAGCTTGTCCAAGTTTAGTTAATAATTAGATATATTCACTACCTACGTAATATTTATCGGCAATATGAATAGAAAATTCGCCAAGTCATGGCGTCTCATTATATTGATTTAATAAATCTGTATTTTTTATACATATATATTACTCTGCAGTAAATAAATGCGGAAAACAATAACAGAATGAGTTTCGTCTTTCGGAAAATGATCATAAACAGACGTACAAAGCACAATTCACTACCATTATAAATAGTAATGTAAAATGATGTTTTATATTAACGTACAAGTTTCGTAATGAATAAATGAAAACTATATTCAAATATCAAAGCCGTCTTTGACCGAAAACGGCTCGCCGGCAGCCTTGTTGTCGTTCAGTCATTGTGACCGGCAATGTGCGGGGCATGGTGCGGTATCTAAAACTAGGGAGGGGCGGAGAGCGTCCGTTCTGTTATTCTTTATTCTCTGCTTTTGACATTTGTAAACTGTTGAAACTCACAAATTAGAAAGATATAGTAGGAATCAGGTTCATCTTCTCGCTCAGAAACCCATCTGATTTCGAGACTATCCGATCGATTCGATTCCAGTTTGAATAAAAATCAGGACGCAGTAATATTATCCATGGCGATGTTTCATGTTATCATTATTTTTTAATTTTAATAAATTTTCCATTTTCTGTTTACCGTAATTGATTTTAGATTATAACAAACGAAAGTAAACCTTCTGCCACTGCAATATGGTCGAGTTTTTTTGGAGAAACGTTCAACTATTGTAAATTAGTGAGAGTTGTTTATTTCACTTCCACATGTCCGATCGACTTGAAATTTGATGGACATTCGATGGCATTACAATAATAAGATGACCTTAATCTGATGGTGCAGCTGAGACAGTCTGGGGACTCCTCAATTCTTCATGTACTTATGATAAGTAATCATTTTTGGCTTTCCGATCTTTTCCGAGTGGACATCACACGTTTTACAAAAGCTGTGTGCTGGCACAGGGAGCTTATCATAACCTTTCCAAAAACAATCTTATTTGAATGTATTGTAATATTACTCATATTCGTACCATGTCAAAACCTGTTAACCAAGTAATGTATTATTGCTAAAGTGAGTGAAAGAACGAATGATTTCCCAATATTGTCTGTGCCTTACTAAAAATAGGAAAGAAATAACGCTATATGAACTATATAATGCCATCTCTTTCTTTTTTGATGTTCCGAATCGTCTTATCGTAGTATAATGTTTATGTATTTAATGTTATTTATATTCAGAGAATTTTAACAGTTAAAAAAAGAAAAGCATGTAATAATAAAATCTATTAAAAGTAGATTGTTTTCAATTATTTTTCCGTATTTTCATGAATTCTGTGAATTGAATTGAATGTATATACATATAAATATATATAATATATATATATATATATATATATATAATATAAATATAATATATACAAGTTTTAATCGTTACAAATCAATATTTAGACAATAAATTCGAAAATAATATTGTTTCCATTGCATCCGTGTAACTATTTTAAGATTGCTAGGAAAGAAATAACGCTATATGAACTATATAATGCCATCTCTTTCTTTTTTGATGTTCCGAATCGTCTTATCGTAGTATAATGTTTATGTACTTAATGTTATTTATATTCAGAGAATTTTAACAGTTAAAAAAAGAAAAGTATGTAATAATAAAATCTATTAAAATTAGATTGTTTTCAATTATTATTCCGTATTTTCATGAATTCTGTGAATTGAATTGAATGCATACATATGTATATATATATTATATATATATACATATATATTCTATTAAAATTCGAAAATAATATTGTTTCCATGGCATCCGTGTAACTATTTTAATGTTAAAGTAGCATCATAGTAGAACTGAATGAACGAATAGTCACAAAGCTGCCAATAAAGCATTATAGTTTTAACATTATAATAAGCTTACTTTAAGCGCGTCATGGTACGAAATGTCAATGTAAGGTTAAAGTAATATTGTTTTAAGAGGTTGTGTCCGATTTACAGATTTAACAGGATTATATAGCGAAAAAGAGAATAAAGACATTACGAGAATAATTTCATTATTCAAACTAAGGCCTAATGTAAAGGTGTTTTGAGAATTCATATGTCTTATTTCGTTTCGGAAACATAAAATCGAACAACGGTCGATCTGACATCCACAGCGAAGAAGAACGAACGAAATGTACTATGTCCTGAGAACAAGTAGATCTTTGTTCTACGGACGAGTCGATTTATTCATCATAAATTCAGTTGCGTCATTGAAGTGTTGTTAACTCTTCGATTCATGTTATAGTTGTACCTGAATTTGACATTGTATTTCTACCACAGACGAAACCCTAGGACTTACCGCTAGCGTTCCATGCTCCTTCAATCTGATATGCAGAGGTGGCGGCTCCGAACTTGAAACCTGGAGGGAAGTCCAGATTGCCACACCAACATACTCCCAACACCAAACTGTTTAAAAAAATGTTCTTTTGACTTTTACAAATTAAATTTTTTCGAAAGCTCCGCACGCTTTTTCACGTCTGTTTCCGTTTCTGCTTCTATAACTTTTATAACGGAAGTTTAACACGTTCGCGATGAATCAGGCGCGTACGCTTATTGCTGGGCGGTGAAGCGCGTAGGATTTAGCCGTTACCTATGTATTGCTATCTGCAATTATGAACCAAAAACAAGCTTGTTTGTATCTATTTAATTGAGATATTTATAGTATTTACACTTCCGCTTCCGCATCAGCTTTCGTTTCTGCTTAGACTTACTTTTGACATCTGTTTCCGTTTCCGTTATGACACTTAGAATAGAAAGCATTTACTTTTCTTTGACGACCTCTGTGCTCGAGTGGGTTTCACATCGATTTTCATGGTGTCGCCATCTCTGAGTCCGGGTCAATGTAGAAAAATTAACTTTTCTATATTGTCTCGGGTGTGGGTAGCGTTCTTGATTCAGATTTCGATAACACAAGTGCTTTATTTACTTACTTTGGGATGTTTTAAAATAACCCAGAAAATATTACTTTTTTATTTACTACTATGCCATAACACGATTCGTGATATAATAAAGCCACGTGAGATGTTACACGAAAGGTGCTTTTATCACTTGAAAGCATTGACTTACCAAACTAAAACCACGAAAAAAATGTCCCAAGTCAACCTATTTAAACGTAGTGACATGTAAAGGTATATGAAAAATCTAAAGCGTTGAATTTAAATTGTAATGTCATCGCAGTACTGTCTAATTTTGCTTGCTTCGCTGTCAGTCGAACAAACGAAGACTAGAGCGTGAATGACGCTCTGTATACGATTTTAACGCCCTATAAGTTCGGACACTTTTTAGCGCGGACCCGACGTCCATACAATTGTAAGTCAATGGGGTACATGACGCAAATCACGCATGATTACGTGAAATTTTATGGCTCTCACATTTAAGGATAAAAAAGTTATCGACTTATCGTAGAGTCTTTAACCCGTCACGAGTCATAGAAACTAGTGTCCCTTACGATTTGAATAAAAAAAAATTATATATTTTCTTATAATTATTATTTTATATTTTTTTATAATTCTTTTTGTAAGTTTAATTTTCTTTGAATATTGACTTTCAAAGATTTCTCATACACGACGCCCTTTTTTTATACCAAGTGATAGGGCGAACATGTGCGCCTGATCTTAAGCTACAACTTGAAATCATAAGGATCTGAGGGGCACTGCCACTGCGCCCGGCCCCATAAGACATAAGTTGTCAAGTCCCATGTCCCGGAAAGCAGTAATGCTGACATTACTGCTTGGCGGCAGAAATAGGTGGCAGTACTTCTATTACTATTCTTTTTATAAACTTAATTTTCTTTGAAACTTAACTTTCTTAGGGAAACCCTGTGTCGCAGTGCCATGGATATACACATTGACAACCACAAATTACACACAAACTCATGAGAGAAATAAATGTAAGCTAAATATTTCTTCCGGCCCGAGCATCGAACCCGGGACCTTTGCGTGACACCAGCATGTTAACCGTTCGGCTACCGAGGCAGTTATTCCACAATAACAATACATTAATCTATCGAAACAAACTAGTATAAATATTGTCGAAAAAACTATTATTTATATTTAAAACTACTTTCACTCATAATTAAACAAAACTTACCAGAACACAAGCACTCTCTTTATGGACATTGCAAAGACTAGATATAAATCGTTTGCATAGTTGTATTATATCTATTGGATAACCTCAAAAGGCGTGCGATATTTACTGATTACATGTACAGGACGACATTTTTATTATAATATTACCGTATAAATAGCATGACAAAATATATAACAAATCTTATTAAGATCATGAAAGAAATTAATGAGAACATAAAATCTATGTATGTATATGTCGCAGCCGTATTGTATAAAGCGCCGTATAACATAATCGACTAGCCGCTTTGCAAAACGGCGCCAATTTGTAATACGGCTACCTCGTGGTCAGCGGGATTGCAATTCCTTTAAAAAAGTATGCTGCATTGTAATAGCATGTGGCGTTTCCCAAAGCGGCTAAAAAATGTGTCATTGTTTCGCTGCTTTGAGATACATGTTCCAAATATAGCCGCCAATAGCGCTGCATTATCATAACAATAAAAATGGTGATTCATAGTCAGGGTGTCATATTCCGCGTGAATAATACGGCTAAATGATGGCCGCCGCTTCATGAAACGTATCATGATCATAGTTCGGCTGAACACGAGGACGCCATATTAGAAAACAGTGCCGTTTTGCAAAGCGGCTAGCCGTTATATAATACGGCGCTTTATACAATACGGCTGCGACATATACAGGATCATTTGTGAAATATTAACAAACTCACAGGACAGGATATATATATACGAATTTCTTTTTGAATTTATCTATGTTACGTTGTGAAGACTTTGCTACTATGGATTCAGCTAATAAAATGACTTGAAAATCTTTGGAGTGTGTGTTGTAAGTTCAAGTACCATTCAGTTATAATAAAAATCTGAGGTAACTAATGCGTGTGAGCGACCTTAGATACGATCGCGGAATAAGGGGGTTCGAGGGAAGGGCGCGCGGTCAACCCACCAGCGGAGTTTTTGCGTTAAGGCGAGGTATTAAGATAATAAGAACAGGTGGAGCAAATTTGGTGACTGATGGGGCAGTGGCCAGCACAGCGTGTCGTTAAACCTCTGAGCAGTTTGCAAATTTTAGGATAAATGTGAATTTAATAACTAATAGGGTTCAGTTGAAAACCAAAATTTAGCAGATTTTCTGTAGTACTTAAAAATAAATATCTCCATATAAAAATTATCTACAAAGTTAGTTACTTTATTCTTGAATAATTCGTTTTTAAACTTTTATTTAAGCATGTTTTCAGGATTTTATATGACCGGATAAAGTAAATCCTCAGACATTATCACATTATTTAGACCTTAGAATAATAACGCATAGAAACCTAGCCCGCACACGCTAAGTGAGGCAAATTGAAGCGCTCCCAAAGGGCCTACACGAGCGGGCGGGCCGTCAGTGCTCAAGGTCAACTTACACCGCGAACAGCTCCAGAATTTTAGATAAAAATGACGAAATGTGCGGTAAATGAGTGTAAAAATACGTCAGACAAACATAAAATAGATACTAACATCACATTCCACAAGGAAGTAACGCGTTTCAACTTGTATTTTTATATAAATATTCACTAAAACCGAAAATTAACCTACTACTAAAACTAGCCTACATGAATTTAATTTTTGCCTCACTTGCGACAGTTCGTTTGATATGAAACTATCATTTTATGCGTTATTATTCTAAGGTTTAGACAATATCCTTAGGTGTATAGTTTGTTCCAAATCGTTTTAAACAAAAAGTAACCAAACCTGTTCGGTTAAAATTCTAAAGCAATCACTCAATAAATCGAATAAGTGACACTTTCACGTATATTTCGAAGATTTCGACTTGATATCTCGTCACATTTTCCAACAATATTCACTTGAATAGCATCGTAAAACCGTAATTGATAAATGGTAATCCAAAAGTGAGGTTATTTTTCATTTATACTTCTATGACTTGTCTGTTGTTGCATAGCACTGTCCGAAAAAAAAAAACATTCGGTCCATTCAATTAAAGTTTTTGTAATTGATTAGTAAATCGAAAATTTCAATAACAATCGAACGATATAAGTGTAAGGATTTGAAGGAGGATTTAAAATTAAGATATCGGAAATTTTAAACATATACTTTTATAGGTTATGTATTTCCACTATTTTTATGTAAGGAAAACAGCTGATATGACTCAATTAATTAAATCGATTCATTCAATTAATTAATCGATTTGTAGTTGGTATTACAGTTGGCCATCACTAAACAGTCTATGTTCGGGTCAGTGACTTGTTTGTTTAAAATGGATTGAAACAAAGTATATCGTATATTTTTTAAGATCGTTTTTTAATAGAAAATACCTAAACCAAAAGTAGTTTTTCCCGCTTCCCTCCGGTGAGTCGGCTTAAATATTTCAAAAGTAATTTGCTTACCTATGAAATATTAGACACTTTACCTTTGAAAATTTAGCAGATCGTTAACGGTCGCCCTGTATATACATATAAAGAGTTATTATGTAAGTACTCAGTACTACGTACCAGATTGGTAATAAATTTAACTTTATTCGCAGAATGGGTTCCGTAGGGTGATTGAAATAAGGAAAATATATTTACCTAAACTTCGAGTGATGTATATAGAATGGGTAATACCTCCGTCTGATATCCCGCATTCGAAAACAAATAGTTTTATAATAACACTTACAAAACCTAGCCACAATTTGACTTCATAATGAAATTTTGACAAAAACGGAGACACATCTTGCATTCAATACAATGCTTGTTATAACTCTTCAAAATGTACTCGGTAGCCATGAAAAAAAAAAAAGATATACTGGACAGAGGATACTAAAATAATTGTCAGATAGACATAAAAAATACAATACAATACAAAAATTCTTTATTGTACACCAAAAAAGGATACAAATACAATATAATTAAATTAAAAATAAGCGGTGGTACAATGGGCGGTCTTATCGCTTTAAGAGATTTCTGCCAGACAACCTTTGGATGGAAGTAATTATAAAATTCACAGGAAAAAAACGGCGGTGTATGAAGAATTACTAATAAAAAAAAAATTGATTCGAAAATCAGAAATCCAGATAGCAGGCATCAGCATAATCAAGAATTGGGAGGAGAAGAGTTTGGGCAAGCGCAATTTTCATGGCAATAGGTAAGAAATTACGTATAACTGTCTGAGAGATGCGGCAGACGCAAACAATTTGCGGCTGGTCTCAACTAATTGAGGTGCCCAAGATAGCTGCCTATCAATGAGTATACCCAGATTTTTACATTGTCACTAATTTTAATGTAGGTGTCGTCTTTAATGACCTGCGGCAAGCGAAACCAATCTATCTTGGATACCATTCTAGAGCTGCCAATAACAATCATTTGCGTTTCCGTTGCGTTAGGTTTGAGACCATATTGTTTACTCCACGTCGAAATATGACGGAGGATTTCCTCAATAGCTTCGTACAGGTTTTCAAGTTGCCGGTGAGTGTAAATTTGTAAATCATCTGCATAAAGGTAGGATGAGGTAAGACTGCGGGAAATTGAATTAATGAAGATGGAGAAGAGAAGAGGAGATAAAACGCCGCCCTGTGGAACGCCAGCACTGATGTCATACCAAGGAGAGAACCTCTCATCAATGCGAACACATTGCCGACGCCCATGCAGGTAACTATGAAACCAAGAGATTACCGTTGGAGATATGTTAAGAGTGCGTAAAAGTGCAATCAAAATGTCAAAATCAACGTTATTGAAAGCATTGCTGAAATCAAGCAATGACATTACAATGAGTTGCTGTTGCGACATATCATACCTAATGTCATCAGTGATCCTAACAAGAGCAGTCACAGTGCTGTGTCCTGGTCGGAAGCCGGATTGAAAGGGATTAAGAAGGTTGTTACGTATGAGAAAAGGAGTAATTTGGTTATGAACTAGTCGCTCTAGCAGCTTTGATAGAAAGGGAAGTATAGAAATAGGTCGGAAATCACAAAAGTTAGAAGGGTTGGCTTTTTTCGGGAGAGGAGCAATGAGAGCTTCCTTCCAAAGGGAAGGAAATTCCCCGCTGCTGATAGAAAAATTAAGAATATACCGGATCACAGGTAAAATCTCATCAAGTATGAATAAAAACATTTTACGACTAATATGGTCACTGCCAACAGCATTGGACGAAATAGATTCTATGCACTTCTTAATATCAGTTCAATCATCAGTAAACTTTTTTAAAAAAAAGGATGGTCGACAGTTGGAATCGTGGAAAGATAATTTAAGGTACGTCGGACTCAACCGAATTAGAGAAATGATGATTAAGAGCATCAAGGTTTAAATTTTTTGGGAAACGTGACTTACTAACTCCCAGCGGCCTAAGAAACTTCCAGACTTTAGCCAGATCATCAGTTTCTAAAGAACTATGAATATGTCGGCGTTGTCCATCCCTACACAACTTATTGCAGTGATTACGACGCTCATTATAGATGCGCTTATTTTCGTCTGTAGGACTGTACTTAAATCTGGCCTTAGCTGTGAGCTTTTTATTTATAGCAGTCCTAACATTTTGGTCTAACCAAGGTGCAGGGAGGTGTTTCATTTTAACTGGCCGTACTGATGCATGTTTATCGTAAAGGTTCATCAATGTATTGTTAAACTCAGACACTTTGCTATCGATTGATACAGCATTAACAACGTTACCCCAGTCAATTTCACGAGCATCACTCCGCAAACAGTCCAAATGAATTCCACGAAAATTGCGCTGCAGATTAATACTGCAGTATTAAAGTCACCCATAATTATGCTGTGTTCATAGGAAGGCGAGAAGTCCTCTAATAGTTTTTCAAAAGAAGCAAAACAGTTAATGCAAAGAGACAACAAAAGGGACAATAGTAGACACCAAGTAATAGTTTAGTATGAGAAAAGAGAACTTCAACGAAAACGTGCTCACCAGCATTGGATAGCGATTGAGAGGATGTGCTAACTATTGAGAATGGTATATGGGATCGTAAATAGCAACGCCATCTCCGCCGCAACCAATGCGATCGTTACGAATTAAGTTAAATCCTGGTAAAGAGTAAGACGAGGACTGAAGGCACGGTTTTAATCAGGATTCAGAGATAAGGATAGCATGAAGATTTTTATTATCAAATGATGCCAGCGTATCCGAAAAATGAATCGGAATACTCTGCGCATTTATATGGATAATATTAAAATGTTTGGGAACGTCACAAAATACCGAGGCAATTGTGCTCGAAAGGGATGGAATGTTACAAAAGCTAACATCGCTGTCACTACTGCTATGAGAACTACAAGAAACATGAACCTTATCGTCACTATCACTGCTTATCGACATAAATTTTATTATAATAAACTACTGTATTATATATAAATTAATTTATAAAATATATAATGATAAGAAAATAATAATAATAATTTAAATAATATTGTGTTCCTGCCCATCTGCCAGTTCCGTGCATAGCACATTTAAAAAACAAAACAAAATTTATAAATGAAACTTTCGAGCAACCGTAGCCATCATAAAAAAATAAAGTAATCAACTGTCACGCATCACAGTAATTGTCAAAGGATTCGCTTTGGATTCTTTGGACCTTTTGGAGGGAAAAGTGTCGTTTTTATTTTGACTTTCAATTATTTTGTGAAATCTAGTTTAAAGTGGAATAGGATAGTGCAATTGTGCCTTAATCGAAGATTAAAACGCGAAATTATACGAATCTCGAACTAAAATACCCGTATCGGCCCGTTCTAAGAAATCCCGAGTCAATCCAAGCACGCCGCCTCAAATTGCCTATCCTCTTTGTGGCGGCCATATTTACAGAAACCTAATTGAACTTCATGTACCAAAAAAGAATAATGTACCAAGACTTGGCTGTACGGTGTAAAACCTTTGCCTTTTCCTTTATGGAAAGAAGAAAAAAAAAGTAATTGTCAAAAACATAATTTTGTTAAAAGAAAAAAAAAACAAGAAATTGCGTGAACTACACGAAGGTATTATAAAAATTTAAAATATGTATAAATCTTAAATATAGAACAAAACGTAATGAAATACGATAAGACACATCATTGTTTACAGTGTGTACATATCTTAGATCTACAGAACTTATTCTGTAGATCTAAGATCTAATCTAAGATCTAAGACATAAATATAATACAAAAACTATACTTTAACAGCTAGAATATTTATCACCATACTAAAACATATAGGTGATAAATATTTTATGATTTTACACAATTTCCTAAAAACTTTTTGTTTTTTATAATATCAAGTGATGGAACGAACAAGTCATGCGCCGGTAAGCTACACGCCTGTCCATAACAGTTGTAGTGCCACTCAGAGCTTTAAAATCGCAAGGATCTGAGGGGCACTGCCACTGCGCCTTCCCCTGAGACATAAGTTGACAAGTCCCATGTGCCTGCAATTTCACCAGCACCCTTACCCTTCAAAACCGGACACAGTAATGCTGACATTACTGTGTTCCTGTCATGTCATGTACTGTGTATAAATAGGTAAGATGGCAGTACTTCCCTGGACGAACTCTTTCACATGGAGCTCTGATGAAACTATACTTTCACAGCTAGAATATTATTATATTCAATAATTCAACATTTATCACAAAACTACTATTTTATTATTTTACACAATTTATTGTTTATTACCATAATATTATTATTATCATTGAGAATGCTCGAGATAAAGTCGAGATAGGTAAGGGTCAACACCCGTACTTAGCGTGTGAGGTCCAAACACTACTACGTCACAGTGGTCAATGATCGAACGTGCTTATCAATTCTTAAATCTATGAACCAATACATTTTTCACCTCACTAGCTCGGAAAGGCTTTCTTTCACTCCGTTCACACTTTATTTAAATCCATTGGTATAATTTATTTTTATTATTGTTGACATTAAATTGACAATGATAACTAATTTGAGTTAATTATTTTAATGTCGAAGAACTAAAATAATTTCAATAATCACTTAATCACACAAAATAAATATACAAGCAAGAATTAATGAGGTGTAAATTCGGAACGTATCCGAAGATAAACTTTTCTTATAATAAAGAAACTGATGTTTTATAGTTTTAACTGTTTTTCTTTCATGTATCATTTTCCTCGCTATAGTGAGGTGAAAAATAGTTTTCGCTTGGTAGTAAAGTTGTTTTGCTTCTGGTGCCTTGAAACCCTCGCTACACTCAGGAATCTTAGCTTCCTTCGCTTGCACAGGTTTCAATACAAGCGCTCGTGTCAAACAACAACTTTGCAGCCTTGCATACAAATAACTATTATGGTGTAGACGAAAGGGAAGTAATTTGTATAACGTGCTGGCACTTTCTTTTCGGCGGACCGAGTCATATTAAGGCCTGTACTATTAAGAAATAGAATCTTAAAAGAGTTAGTTGTTGTGATTTAGATCTATTTTTTTATTAAGAGTTTTGGCTTGGATACAAGTCCTTTGACCCATGACTTTGTTTCATTATCGGGATCCTCATTGAATATTTTCCATTGTGGTTCTACAATGTTATGCTTTCACTGTCTCTTAAATAACTTAGTTCTCTTGTTTGGGCTTCCTAAATAGTCTTTTAAGCGGCGGGAGTCAATATTTATGTTTTCACTTTCACTTATTATATCACATTATTGTCACTTTGAACAAAATCTTTGAATTCGTAATTATTGGATCTTTCAGGATAAACTCTTTCGTAATTTGGTTGAATATAAGGAATATATTTCTAATTTTCTTCATCACTATTTCTTTCTTCGTATTTTCTTCATAATATGCTTAAAATAAAATTAATCTTTTTTAATAAAATAAAACTTCAAAAGCCCGCCATCTCGTGATTTAGATCAGAATTTTTTTTTATAAAAATCCGACCTCCAAATTTTATGAAATTATATTTACACTCATCAAAAGTGTCTTGGGTTCAAGCACATTTTGGACAATTTTGAAAATCAGGTCCGTTTCCGTCAAGAAAAAAATAATGGAAGTGCCCTAGGCCTCGATTATTATCAGAACCGAAGTCGCCAAAACTCACACATACTTAATTTGAAACACTACAAAATCTTGATAGTGATTGGCCGTAGTTTTGAATCTAAAAAGAAGTAACAAATTCTGGGTTGTTAATATAATTTAAACTTTACCCTGTTGGTATATCGTTGAAAGTTCAATACCATCAATACGTATTATTACAAGTTACGACGTTTTGAAGTTTCAATCAATGTGCTGTCATCCAGCGGTTTTATTGCGGAACGACGACGAATTGGAGTTCCTAATTTAGTTCTCCAAAAAAGAAGCGACCATATATTAAGGGGTATTAAGTTTTACTTTCGTGTCTTGTAACAAAAAAAAATGATTTCGATAAATAGAAAATTTAAAATTTATTAAAATAAGGCTTTCCGATGATTTGAAATAACGCCCCGGGTAAAATTTTTGCACTCCAAAACAAGCATTTTTTTAGAATTTTAGAGAATTTGCACGAAAGAATGACACAACCATACCATACAAAGCGAAAATGGCGGACAGAGCTCAAGTAAGTCTTTCGAGACCTATAAGTTGGCACGCGTCTGACGCTAACTAACCACTTCTGCTGTATTTATTGTTCTGTGGTTGGCATAGCGTCTGACGCGGTTTACTGGGAGACGATGGTTCGAATCCAATCGGAACGAAATGAATTTTTTGTAAGTGTTCGTTCGTTTGTAAACTTTATTTAATAATTACAACAAACTACTTAGTGGGGTAATTTCACAAAAATATAATTGAATATCATGCTGGTGAAACATCCTACCATTCAATAAAACTGAATTACAATAAAATAATAGTGTCGTGACTCTTATTATTAAACACGAGTTTTTGAATAACAGACGGTGTCTTTATTTATTAATGTTTTGGAGCATACTGTTTGGTATTAGGGTTTCTTTAAAACGAAATCTTAAGCGCCCAGTTACAAGAGGAGAAAGTTTTCGCGGCGACCGCCCAGTTGCCATCCCTCCGTGTACATTAATTTAAAAAAATATAACAACCCTTTGGACCAGGTCACTTTCAGCATGCTGAGAAGGTGTAATAATATGATAAAAGATTGTTACAAATCTTTTAAAAATAAGGCGTTAGATTGTCTGAAGCTAAATCCGAAATACTTCTGGAAATTTTCTAAAGGCCGTAAATTAAACCTAATATATGTAAAACCATACCTCATGATATGTTTTTGGGTAATTCCTCTGTCACGAGTGGTCAAAGCGTATGTAATTATTTCTTGAAACACTTTCAATCCGTTTACAGTATCATCAGTATATATCAACGTGTATCGGCAGTTATCCTCTTAGCGACGTTGTCGTTACTGAGGACGGCCTGGACACGATCTGATTCCGCCACACTTCCTTAAAAACTGTGCCGAAGTCTTGTACAAACCACTAAGTATGATTTACAATAAGTCATTGCAACTTGGAAATCCCATCCAAATGGAAAATTGCACATATCACTCCTATTCATAAATCAGGTTGCTCGGAGGACATTGCCAACTACACACCAATATCTATACTATCAACGGCTGGTAAAATCTTAAAATCGCTGATACAAAATAAAATTGATTCGCATGTCATACACTTAATCAACACCAACCGGGTTCTTACCCCAAAAATCAACCTCCACAAATCTAGTAGAGTATGTGTCTGATTTGTGTTGGATGGGGGTGGTGACGGGCATTCAATATATACACGAGGGGTTTGATCTCGTACACCACGACATTCTCCTGTACAAATTGGAACAGATGGGTATTCATGAATCGTTGCTAAGATGGTGTAAGTCTAATCTGCGTAATCATCACAGTTAGTCGCTATTTGTGGCTTCAGGTCTGAATTGGCATTGGTGCCATCCGGTGTACCTCAGGGCTCTGACATAGGACCCTTATTTTTTCTTATGTTCGCCAATGATATCGCTTTCTCATTAACTTCCAAATTTAAAATGAAAATATAAAATGACCTGAAGCTATACAGAGCTGTTAATTCGCTTGTGGACGCGCAATTACTTCAGGATGATCTTAACAGAGTCCATCAGTGGTGTCGCGATAACTGTATAGTCCTCAATACAAATAAATGCTACCACATAAAGTTCACCAGGCGCTGGAGGCCTTTAGCTGTGACTTATTTTATAAACAATGCACCCTTAACAGAGGTCAGCAGTATTCGAGACCTGGGTGTCGTCATGTACGCTACACTAAGTTTTAATAAGCATATTGAATCAATCATTAGCAAAGCTTCTAGGCTAACCGGTTTTAACGAGCCAACTTTCTATATCTATTTTAATTTATAACAGTTACACAGCGCAATATTTTAGAATATTGCTCTACTGTCTGGAACCCAAGTTACCAGGTTCATTCAAATAGAATTGAAAGTATTCAAAAGTGTTTCCTCTATCATTTAACATACAATAATTTTAAATGTAAACAGCTGTTTTCGTACGAGTCACGTCTCTCTCACTTTAACATGTTCCCATTGCAAAAGCGCCGAAAAGCTCATGATCTAATGTTTTTATTCAAAATTATTCATGTTATTATAGCTGCACCTGACATCCTTCAACGTTTACGTTTCTCCGTCCCCCGTCATGGTATTCGCGTGCAAAATCGTAAAACATTTTCGCTCCTTATTTGTAGACCTAACCTCGGTCAACTCTGTCCACTGTATCGCATGTGTTCTTCTTACTATGGTATCCGTTTTGATTTCGATATTTTCTCTGGTTCTCTGGTCTCAGCTAGGAACTCAATTAGAAAGTGTCTGTTATGTTAACTATACAGACTTTGTTGGGTTTTCTTAAATTTAGTGTTACTGTCACTTATTTCATATTTTTGTCGTGTCACTTGTAGTTTATATCTGAATTGTATCCAGTTTTGTGAAACGAGTAAGAAAAAGTAATGGAGAATCTGAATTCTATTTACTGACGCTCATTTAAGTTAAGACGTAAAGGCTAAATTAATAGAGCATATTTTGCCATGACAGTTAGACGCACGCGGTCGCTGCGCGGCGGTAACGCGAACTCCGCTCGGCGACCGCGCGTGGTGAGCGTGATAGAATTCGTGTCAAATAAATGCGCCCTAATTTGTAAAACGTTTATCGAATATATAATTAAAAATTATTGGAAGTAAAAAGCAATAAAAATCCAATCATATCTTCTTATCTTTAAAGATATGAAATTATCACGTTTCGTACGATTGTGGAATAACGTTTAATCTGATTGTTAAATAAACAGTCAATAATCCTACGTGTTGACGTTAAAATTAACACAATTTTACAAATGGCTTTGGTTGGATCACTCTGGAAAAAATATATAGTAAAAATCGAGAATATACACTGATAACTATATGGTGTGAAGACACGGTTTAAAAAAATACATAAAACACAAACTTCGAAATTTTACAAGAAAACCGCTGTTTTCAATAGGTACCTAGTTTACATACCGCACTGCTATTACAATAGTGTCGGTGGTCGTAAATAAAAATATGTGAAATTCAAGATTTATACTATTGCTGAACGCAAAATTGATTCTCTACAAGTGAATACAACCGTCGTTACAATATTGTGAAAAACAATTAAAAAATATCTACTTAACTCAAAATGAGAAAATATTTTTTTGAGCTAATTCTAGACAAAACAGTCCTTACTCAAGAACATAAGGTTATTGTTTCAATTAACGGAATTCAACATTCAACGGAAAGAAGAAAGTCCTACTGTCGGCTATACTTGGTACTTGGTGTAACGGGCTGTCGGCTATATTTGTACACCTCGTAAATCTCGTAACCTGTCTCAGGTGACGGGCGCAGTGGCAGCGATTTAAAGCTCGGAGTGGCACTGAAAAAAGTGGCTCGAATACTCAAGGTCATTTGCTCGGGGAAACGCCTTAAGAGTTATACCTTGTCGGTGGAGCATCTTCCAGTCATCTTTCTTATAAACCAGCTCCTTGACCTTATACGACACGACATCGGCCTTTTCCTTTATTTGGTCTATGCAACTGCGCCTAGGTCGACCTCTTCCCCTCTTCCACTCGATTTTCCCTCCAAAATAGTCATAACCGCTGACGCGATGCGCTCCTCCTACCGCAAAATGGCGGCTATTTGGTTTCGCAAGTTAGAAAAGCATTCAGTTTAAATACAAGTTTTTATAAATAAAAATTATTATTCTGCATTGCTAAATAAATACCCTCCGTACTACCAACAAAAACATCTCAAATAAAATGCAGTAATACACCGCAAATCCTGCACTTAAAAAGCACTAATTAAATTTTTGGTGTGCTTGGATAAATATGATAATATTCCGTTTGAGTGGTTCTAACGTTTACCATGAAATTACGCCTTAAAGTATAGTTTATAAACATTTATATTCAGGGTAAACTTAAAAAACGCTACTTACGGTATGTTTTCAATAAATAAGCACCGAAATCACCAGCCCAAACAACACACACGATTGTCGTGACGTATTTTTGAAGTTGTTTATTTTTTTTAAATGATAGACCCAGGCATTAAAAACTTTATGGTTTGCTAGACTAGTTACCGAAATAGCAATTAATATTAGTTATTTTACCTGTTATAACTTCGATATCCGATAAATCGGTATAAAATCATCACCGGCACTTCTAGGTGTGGTATGCGTCTACGGCTGCATGTATCGCGTGAGCGGTTAAAGAAGTTGTCGTGTCGTCTCATATGTCCAATCATTTTCCGCGTTTATACTCTATAGTATTCAGGATCGTTCTTTTCTCGTTTATCATTCTCAATACTTCCTCATTGGTTTTCTTTTCTATCCAAATTATGCCCTTCATCCTTCTCCAGCACAACGTCTCAAAAGCTTTTAATCTTTCCCTATCTCTTTGTCTAAGTGTCCATGTTTCATATGCTCTTGACAAGACAATTGTTGTTTGTTATTACGTTCACAGTATTAACGTAAATTGTCACAAAGTACAAAACACATTCATCACTAGACAATACAATACGGAATATACAAAATTCCCTATACATTTTACAAAGTCGAGTTTCAGGTAATAAATATAAACCCATGCCGCAGTGTGGACAGCTCGCGCATTCAATTTGATTCATAGTTCAAAATTGATTTAATATTAGCTTATCTTTTCTGGTGTGTGTATAAAACATTGCACGGCTTTTTTATTTAAAATTTATTACTGGCACGATTTGAATCTCGGGTGGTTAAACCAGACCTTGCGGGGAGAGTCAGCGACGCTTTCGCTTTCAGTTTATGGCCGATACAAGATTTAATTAAGTTTGGTTGATAGGCACTATGGTACAATAACTCAAGGGGACTGCCAAACGCAATGCAAGACAGCATAGTCGGGTATTTAGCAGCTATTGGTATACTAGATGTCGCGACGAATACGAACTAGTGATTTTTGTAACTAATTTCATCAAAGCTACTCTAGTTTCTAGTGATAACAAACAAATCAACTAGATGGCGCTTATTTTGCTAGATTTTTTATGGATAGTGCCGTCTATTCTTTTATTTTGTTTAGGATTAGCGCCATCTACCCATATTAGGAAGCGTTAATTTATAATTTAGTTTGTAACACACAGTGCCATTTGTCGACACGCATATTTGTCAAAGTTCAGAAAATAATTCTAGCTCATGACCAATATTTCAATAATAATACAAGGAAAAACTGACTTCTTATATTTTATATTAAAGAGGATTATTTTTGGTAAATATACGGAGACGTAAACACAGGTCAGTTGTTGGCGCTGTCTATATTTCAGTGCAAACGAGAGTTGATATTTATAAATGATATATCACTGATGACTTACCAGGGGTGTATGGCCCTTATTTCGTCTTTATTTCTGGTTATATACTCGATGTGGTGTTCCATCTCCTCACCATATGCGGAGTTACGGGTGGTTGGACTGGGCGCCGAACCCTATCTCACTTTTCAGGAGAAATGTTACTTCTCCGTCAGCCGCTTTGAGAGGTAGACATGGAGCACATAGGCCGCCATCTCGGCTCACCACGAGTGAAATGTTTATGAGAAAAGGAATTTTGAACACTACACTATTTTCTCGAAATTCTCAGTTTGAAAAGGTAGTTATGATTTCTCTCTCGCTTGGCTGATACGGCGATTTTCAAAGTGAAGTTAAGACGGTCTGCCTTTAGGCACCGCCTTTGGGAAGGAACTGGCAGGCAGATTTCACTATACTCAAATATAGAGAATTACTGGATGTGGCAAAAGATAACGTGTAAGTATTGTTATATCTCCATGTAGCCGGCAACACATCGCACTGCTTTTCTATTATAATAATGTTGTAACTCAAAATATGTGAAATTAAAGATTATATTATTGCTGAACGGTAAATTTCATTTACACGTCAATAAAAGTGTTGTTAGAATATTGTAAACAACAATTGAAAGATTTCTACTTAACTCAAAATGAGACAAATTTTTTGCAAGCTGAACAAAACAGTTCATATTTAAAAATATGAAATTACTTTTTTTTACCTATTTATTTTTAAATATATTTATTTGTTATAATTATTAATACAAAGATCGAACACTCAGAAAAAATTCCTTCGATCCGGTCGGATTCGAACCGACGTCTTCTTGCATACCGTGCCAGACGCTATACCAACTAAGCCACGGAACGAACCAACGGACCTCACGAATTTTTCTATGTGCTTGCGTCGTGTCTTTGTACTTGGTCTTTCAACGACTTTTTAGTCGTAGTATATTTATTTGTTTAGATATCTGTTAAAGTTTCACCTATATATAAATTTGAATAATCTTACACGGGAAGTGAGTAATTTCTTTTTCATCAATTTTGAAAAAATACTTTTTTTAAGTTGATACACTATTGTCCTAACACTGCGATATAAAGACATAAAATAGATACGGTGGTAGTATTTACCTGGACGGACTCTTGACAAGGAGCAGACTTGCTAGAGCTACTGGGAGTTCCATTGCTATTGAATGTGCAAATATTTAGTAGCAAATTTAGGCTTTGTTCTTTAGAAGCAGTAATCGTAAACCTTTTTTTCATACAAGAAATTACAGTAAAGAAAAATATCGTCACAGTGAAATGACAAATACCACGATAATAAGTTATTTTATCTTAGACAATGTTAAGTAGATGGATATATAGGTAGATAGGACACGTTTATTGACTTTTCACAAGCACACACAACATAGGAAATAATAAGTAAGAAAAAAGAAGAAAAAAATAGATAAAACGAAACAAATAAAATAACAAAAAGGAAGAAAGGAAATCGAATAAATGTACGTAAACAACTGGTATCTGCTAATTTTTTTTTTAATATTGTGATTGCTGCACCAAGCCAAACAGGCAATAGTTCAGTGCGGGTGTTGCCCAAAAGCGATGCACTGATTTTCAGCTATCGCCTAGAGGGTAAAGCCGTGCGATGCATCAACAGCAAAAAGCAATATGTGTCAGGCAGTGAGATTTGATGCATTTGTGTGTTGTGTTAAGAGGGAGCATGCCAAAAAAGTTTTGACGTTGGCTCCGCCCAAATTTGTGAAACAAATATATGCCTGAAGTTCTCGTGACATGCGACAGGAGATGCATTAAAAGTACCACATTCGTTTTAGCGGAATAACTCTAAAACTAAAGGGATTTAAAAAAATTTGTAGTGACAGTTGTCGATCATGCATAAATATAATGCATAAATGCATAAATTAATTATCTAATTTTTGTCCTAATAACCTGTAGCATTTCGAGGATGAATCGAAAAAATGTGAAAATTAGAGGTCATTTCGTGATTATTATCTATCGAGGAAACTTTATTGTTTTATGTTTCTGATTAATGTCTATGCTTGAATATATCATGTAGTTACTCATACAATATTTTATTTTTAACTTTAAAGTGGATATACCCCTCTAAAATCAAATCGAAGATTAGGAATTTTCCTCTGCTCCCTCTTAACGTGTCGGAGCGAGCGAGCGTACGGGTGTAACGCGCAAGAAATCTAAAAAAACCAAGAAAACTAAAAAGCAGCAGGGCTCCTTGTGAAAGAGTTCGTCCAGGGAAGTACTGCCACCATACCTACTTCTGCCGCCAAACAGTAATGTCAACATTACTGTGTTCCGGTTTTGAAGGGTAAGGGGCTGGTGAAATTAAAATAATAATAATAATCATTTAATATCTTAACACACTTTAGTCTACTTTCTATTGGGAAGAGTCTCCTTTTAAGCATTTTTTCATTTTTTCAGTTCAATTTTTAATACAATTTGTAATTCACCATTTCGAAACATTTTAATACTAAATTATAATTAATATTACTAAAATTACAGACACATGTGACTTGTCAACTTGTGACTCAGGGTGACAGGTGCTGCGGCAGCGCCCATGAAATCTTTGCGATTTAAAACTCTGAGTGGTGATGCAACTGTTATGGATAAGCGTGTACCTTACCATCAGGCGCACGACTGTTCGTTCCGTCACTTGATGCGAGCCCTATCACTGCGGCCTATCACTGTACGTACGCCAAGTAATAGCGTAAACGTCAAGTAATAGCCTAATATATTTATTTATGCAAAAGTAACAGCTTCACACCACTTAAAATCGTTACAATTGCTTAATAATAATAAATAATATGTAATCGTTACAAAAGTATATAGGTAAGTTAGGGCTATTCAAAATTAGAGCGAATAGGCAGTTTTAGCGTCCAGTGAGAATATGGCCAATCCCACATTGTATATTATGAACCTTCTAAGGCTCCGGGTACATCAAAATGTGCACAGTAAATAAAGTGATTCAGACCCAAATAATATTATTCCTATGATCAACACCCAGTGTTCGTTATAACGAAAATATCGCATTCAAATTTAGCACTATATATTCTATATTTAGAGCGCACGGCATATTTTATACGCGCCGATACGGCGGCGCCGTAAATGCGTGTCATCTGCGCGTATACGCGTCGTATAGTCGATCGGAATCCTCGTAAACATCGCGTTGCAAACCATAAGCTGTACTGTGTTAAATAGCAAATAACAGAGCACAAAACTCTCTTTTAAAAACAGTGTAAAATTAGTTAAATGTTCGACTTATTGGAACTTACCCTAACGATGTACAGCTGACATATCATTAAACAATTTTAATATTCTAAAACTGGGTTATGGTCTTTTATATCTCAAAAAATTTTTTTGTCACTTAACTGCTTTTTAGATAGCGGACGGCAGTATAATAATCCACTGGAGTTTACACTTAGAATTTCATGTAGTTTCTCCATTTCAAAAGCTAACTGAAATTAACAAACAAAATAAAATTAAAACTATCTCTTATCAAAACGATAGATATCGCTCGTGTGGCGCAAATCTGGTCTGTAAGTTGAAGAAATACTATTTGCACAGATGAATGTTATCATCTATTGGAACGACTTATCCTTTCTACAATAGTATAATAAAACCATTAACACTTCCTTTACTTAAAACGTTTTTTTAATTTATTAACCAAAATACAGAAAAAATACTTATTTGTTAATTACAAGCTTCGCTCACAAAAGCCCTTCCGGCTTTAAAGATAATATACAATATAGCAAAAATCTTAAAATAACTAACTTAATTACTTCCAGACAGGTACAAAAAACATGTACATATAAATGGCATAATATAATAACAAACAAGCAATTTACTAAATGAAGTTTATATCTTCAATTTTCATAAAATGTTTCTTAATGTATGATTTATAGACTAGTTTACTTTAGTTACTTCCATAGTATAATGTCCTACCGGATTCTCATGTGGGGTAAAGCGGCAGATATTCAAACCATATTTGTATTGCAAAAACGAGCGATTCGTTCTGTGTACCGTTTAGGTTCTCGGATTTCTCTCAGAGAAAAGTTTAGGGAGACTGGTATCATGACGTGGCATCACAGTACATTTACTTAAATATTTTTTGTATGCCCGTAAAAATATATATCACTTACCAAACGTAAACGATTCTTTTATGGGGAATTGTGTTGTATACGTTTTTACAATAAGATTCCGGAGCATATATTAAGTTTATCATTTCCTAAGTTCAAAACTTACATTAAAAGTATTTTAATTGAAAAGTCATGCTACAAAATTGTAGACTACGTGTCGATTCGACGAGATTCCATACAAATATGATTCAATATGTATTCTATAGCATTTAAGTTTATTTGAAAAGAGCAATCCCTCGAGTTTCTTGCTTGTTCTTCTCAGGGAGGTCACCGTAGCGAACGAGCAGTAAGTAGCTTAAAAAATATCGATTTCAAGTGTACAAATGTTGCAAGGAATGATTATTTGACTTTGACCTTGACATAGTGTTTGTTGTTTTGATAATTAATTACATATAAACTCCTCACTCATTTTATTTATTAATGCGGGTAACAAATATTTCGACTGCCGCAACAAACAGTATCGAAAATTCGATAGTGTTCTAGGTGTATGTAATTTCGACAAAGTTGTAACTGGCACTTTCGATAGTATACGTGTTTATTTCTAGTCTTAGAGCTATCGAACCACTTTCCATGGTTTTCAATGGAAAACATCTATCGAGTCTACCAGTTACAATGCTGTTCTACGCTAGATACTTCGCAAATTGGCAGATTCGATTTTTTAACTGTTTAATTTTGAGTGTAAAATAGGGTGGTTTGCTGTAAAGAGCCTGAAACCTTTGTTTGTTTGAATAAATAAATATACACGATTTGTTCTGATTTATTAATAATTGAAGCATGTTACTATAAAATATGTTTTTTTTTAGAATCTCCTGTGTGTGACAACAATTATACTGAAGAAAAATTCAAATTTCTAAATGACATTTACTATGATGTCTTTTCCGTTTCGTCTACAGAGGGTGACGAGATATGTGATGGTCTGACAAATGATTTCCACAGCGTTTAGTAGCCTAATAGTATTTTCTACCACCTCTCAAGCAGAGGCCGTGGGTTCGAATCCGGACTCGCATCTCTGAATTTTTCAGAATTTATGTGCGTAATTTCGTTGGAAATTTACCATGAATATTCCGGTTTAAGGAAAAACATTGTAATGAAACCTGCATGTTGAAGAAGGTTCACAAAACTCGGAAAACGTGTGAAGTCCCAAACCGCATTAGTCTATGGTTTGAACCTTTGCCTGAAAGGAAATATGACTATGGTCTAAATCTTTGCCTGAGAGGAAACCTATGCCTAGCAGTGGGTCGTGATGATGAAGCCCTACAGAAGAGCAGGTGTTGACTTATGACAAGCACATTTCAAACAAGGAAACCGCACGAAAATCTAAAGCACAAGTTATATAAGATTTACATGATGGAAATTAAAACTATATCAAAAATAGTATACGCAACATACGATTTCCAAAAACTTCTCAACTACCTTTCCGGTGAAGTGTCTCTCTTTTATTTTAAAAGTAGTTGTCACTGATACATTTTCCTATTTGTGATACTGGGTTAGAGGACCACACAATATTGGCAAACTTGGAGCAAACGTCAAACTACCAACCGGTAGCTGTTTATTAGATATTGTTGAATAAAATATAACTACTTAATGATGCAGTAGACATTGAATTTTGGTTCGACAACTGCACTGGGCAAAATCGCAATAGTGATATACAGCCTTTACATGTATGCCAGTAATAAATATAATATCGACATCACACAAAGATTTCGTGTTCGTACACGGGTTTTTGTGATATTTCAATAGTTTTCCTAATGTAAAAGATTTTTGACAAACTAATTTTATGTAATAAATATCTTATTAGGAAATTAAACTATTTTTTTTCGGATCGTGTGTATTTATTTTTCAAACTAACTAACGTTTCGGACTATGGGACATGTAAAGGGTCCGAAACGTTGGTATATCCGAAAAAAAAATAATTTCATTTCCTAGGTATACCAATCGCGAAAATCTAAGAACTCGATAAACACCTTATTATTTCACTAACAAGTAAGTAACAATTAGCAGCAGTAGAGCTTCTTGTGAAAGAGTTCGTCCAGGGACGTACTTTAACATAACCACCTTTATTATTTGTGCCGCTAAATAGTCATGTGAGCATTATTGCGTTCCGGTTTTGAAGGGTAAGGGGTCTGGTGAAATTACAGGCACATGGGACTTGTCAAATTATGACTAAGGGTGACAAGCGCAGTAGCAGTGGTCCTCAGATCTTTGCGATTTAAAGCTCTGAGTGGCACTGCAACTGTTATGGATAGGCATGTAACTTACCATCAGGCACACAACTTGTTCGTGCCATCACTTGATGGTTGATGATCACTTGATGTATAAAAAAATAAGAAGATTGAAACTTGTCGTGTCAACTTATTTTTTTCGATTTTATGTTACGAAGTAAAAAAAATAGTTACATAAAAAGACTCAAAGAACTCATGCTACAGTACAAAAGTTCATTTAAGATATTATAGTTAAAAGTTGATTTAATTTGTCTATGTTACTCGTAGTGAATTCCATACAAAAAATTGATTTCTTTCATAATCAAAAAATATACGTTAGTAAATTATAAAATCAGTGTTTTGGTATCCTCTTCTCTATCAGACCGTAAATTACTTGGTATAAATAATCGAAAGTGTTAAACTTTTATTCATTCTATAAAAGCTGTCAATCAAAGGTATCGAAACTGGTAGATTCAATATTTGTTCAAATTTTACAAGCCCTGAATACTAACGAATTTACCATTTTCGATTAATTTGTAGCATATTCTAACAAGGTAAACTATTGAATGTGAAATATCTAGAAAAATACATAACATTTTTAAATCATGCTAAGGCTTAAGAAAAACACATAAAATGAGCTATCATAATTTCACTTTCACGAAACTAATAAAACTTATTATTCTAAGTCAAAATATAACTTCAAACTGGTCTACTGTAAAGTATACATTTTGTAGTTTCGATAGTGTACGTTGCAGCAGTCGATTTTCAATTTTTGTTTTTTTTTTCACTCTTGAAGAGTCATTTTTATAAATAGCGCCTAAATTTTATTATAAGTAGCAATTATAATATATGGTTGATTTTGCTATTCTCCAATTCAAGGCGTTTTTCTCTCAATATACTTTGAGTAGTGAGAACCGATTTTTATTATCTCCTGTGTCAAATCCCATATAGTGGCGAACTAGGGGATGAATCCGGGTTTGCGCACTTTCCGATAACCGATTTTAATAAAACTTGGTAATTATATGTAATTTCACGTACTTTTGAGGTCGGTTTTTTTAGTACTCTGTACTGAGATTATGTCCTATTGTACTGTAAACATAAAGCGATAAGACGAATCAGTGCAAATAATATTACGTCAACTATACTCTCCGAGTTGCTCAGCGGTATCAAAGGTGCACAAGACGTACCGGAAAGTCGTGGGTCGTGCGGGGAGGCTTCATTCGTGCACCTCATCAATTTTATTGATAACAACATACATGTCGCCGCCGCACATTTCTATCAAAATATTTTTACTGTTTATCAATTTTTGAATGTTTTGTTTTTGTTTTGTATAACATTTTGTGTTTAGTCCGTTGTTAATTAAAACTTCAGTTGATCGAGTACTTTTTTGATTGTTCATTGTCAATAGCATTGTGCTGTTTTTTAAATTTAAAATTTAGACATAATTTAATTACTAAATTTTTAAATTTAGACATTTTCTCAAGAGATATTTGTTGAAAATTGTGACTAAAGTAAACTAGTATACAGTGTGTTTTTTTTAAACTGGGACAGTATGGGGAACTTAGAGATACAGAGAAACTGTTTAAGGAACCATTATATCTCTTTTTTTGGGAAAACAATTTTGGCATAGTCAATTTTTTGGTCAAGCGCGAATTGTATTTTATTAATTAAGTACTTAAATTGTTTTTTGTTAGTGCTGATCGACTTAGTTTCGTGTAAGGATTATTTCATTGTATTGAAAAAAAATAGGAACAGCAGAAGTTGGTCAAATTTAGTAAAACGTTTTTCATACAAAACAAATAAAGTTGATTAATTTTTTTTAATGGTGATATACATAGTTTCATGTAAGGATCATTTTATTGTATTGGAAGAAAAAATCAGGACAGCAGAAGTTGGTCAAATTTAATAAAAAGTTGTTTCATACAAAATTTTATTAAATTACACCAACTTCTAGAATAGAATAGATTAGAATATGTTTATTTGCCAGAATACAGAAATTACAAAGGTCTTGCAACCTGCAAGCAGATGTGCAAATATTAATGGGATTCAATGTTTCTTTAGTCTCTATAGTTTCTAATTAATGTAATGAATTTTTAAATTCTAAGTATTCTTTATTACTATAGAAGCAATGTGTCAAAAGCCATTTTGTCAATTTTAATTTAAAAGTATGTCCTTGTAACAATTTAATTTCGTTTGGTAATTTATTGTAAATAATTATACACATGTTGAAGCAGTTATTCTTATAAATTACTTTATGGCAACGAGGTTGGTATAAGAGATTCATAATTTTTGCTTTTTTTAAATTCTACTGTCCCGGCTATTTAATTTAATTTAATGGTGTGTGTGAAGTTCCTTTGAGACCTCGTGGGAACTGCATGAGAGAAGGCCTGTGTCCAGTAGTGGGACTGGTATACTATTATCCCAAATTTAGGAACTTATAAGAATAAAACCCGGTTCCACTTAACTGACGATATTGCCGCATCACTTCCAGCAACTAAAATAGTGTTGTGAGCCTTTTGTACATATCCGAGTCGGATATCCGGCGACATATATCATCCGGATAGTATAGTGTTCACGCGATTCTGCTTGCCTGGGAGCGACGGTGTGTGAAATGGACGGAGTGGTTTGTGTCCTTGTCCTAGCGAGGAACGTATTGGACTAAAAAAAATCGGTTTTATTTGTGGTCCTATCACTGTGTTTGTTTTTATTAACACATTTGCGCTAGCATCGTGCTTTTGCCGATTTATGCGTTCTGGTAATTTTTCTCATACATTAATACAAACGTGTAAAATTCAAATTTAAATAATTTTTATTTCAAAGGTAAGCAAATACACTTGAAATCTTCGTATTAATTAAACTCTACTACTCTACTTTAAGGCAGAGTCCTCTAAGAAGAATGAGCAAGAAACTGTAGGGGTTGCGTTTTTAAATATACAATTGAATACATTTTACATTTACAATATTTAGTTCAAACATCTTAGATTGAGACTACCTGGGAGAGCTAAACGGGTCCACGAATTTTTGTCATCCAAGTACGCAGAAGCTGTATAACAACCTTTAGTATAAAGTTTTTGTTTCACGATAGTATTAAACCTCGTAAACGACAAATTTATAAAATAAACTAAGCGGAATCATATTATAGAAGCTTATTCATTAACGGCGGAACCGATCGGGTAGTCTCGGAATCAGATGGGTTTCCGAGCGAGAAGATGAACCTGATTCCTACTATATCTTTCTAATTTGTGAGTTAAGTCAAATATTGTTCCGATTTGAAATGTCAAAAGTTAAAGAAAAAGGAAAAGACGAAATTTCCGATCGGGAGAGGCTATCAAAATCAAGCTGCAGGACCTCGGCTCCGACTACCTATTTACAGCCTTTGGAGTCATAACCCTTGGCCCGTGGGGAATCGATGCCCCGGCAGCTACCTTGCCCAACGCATAAGCATAGAAATACAATGGGGCTACGCGTTGGAGGAACGCTGCCAGGATCTCGGGCACCTTGCTCGGGGACACAATTTTATTATATAGATATTATACACACTTTGTTGCATGTACTCGTACTCCGTATTACTGTTATGAAACAAACGTATGATGATCACTTTTCACGTACGATGCGTTGCGTAAGGGCAAGGACCCTGATTCAGAACTTTTCGATATTTTAACTGTATCGCTCGATTGGATATCGTTCTCGAATCGAAGGGCGCTTTCCGAGCTGTTCAGAACATTCGAGTTAAACGTTCGATTTGGATACGATATCGTTATCCAACAGCGTTTAAGGAGTTGTCGGTGAAATAGATTAATAAGAACAATGGATCATTTTATATATTAGGGGTTAAAGTATGAAATTGCCGTTTTATTGCAATAGGTT
>NW_020653736.1:796580-799241 GCF_003589595.1 Hyposmocoma kahamanoa | reverse complement strand
ATTAGTTTTGCATTAAAATACATTAATCAAATTGAACAAAATCCAGACTCTATTTAAAATAATAAGAGATTTCCATATTACGTACATTCTTGTTTAGTAAACAATGGGAAGTTCGGTAATTTTTATTCAATAACCGTGTTCTGAATGACGTTTGTAGCCTTTACCGGTCGAGAAGTACAAGTAATCGTACGGGTGTGACGTCATTTCGGTTCGGTTTCGAATACGACAGTTTGACGTTCGATTCTAATCGGTCGACAACTTAGTTATCGTAAGATTCTCAATCGAGCCCTAGGGTACGTTTTAATTCCTATTAAACCGAATCGCATTGTTGGGTCTCATTTCACAGAATTCACAAACATAGAATACTCACCGTGCGCAGGTTACTTGCTCAATAATAAAAAAGCTAATATCAAGAAGCGAAATTTCACGAAAAGCGTTTATTAATTTATGCCTTACTGCTTGCGCTTGGCGCCTGTGTCTTTTAACTTTTTTGTCTTTTATCTTTCGTTTGTAGCGCAGAAAGGGAAGATTTATCGCTCACTAGAAAATTCAAGAGATTACGTAATGTATGGTGAGAAAAAAAGGCAAAAACGTTTTGAGTTTTTCGTAAAAGTTTCAACTACACAGTCGCAGTATGACGCAGTGTATAACCATAATATAATAGGCTTTCGGCGCGTCCTTAGAGCGGTTACATACGACGACTATTAGCGTATAAACGCGATGCAGCAGCTAATCGTCTACCTTTACACACACGCATGAATTTAAACAGCGATGCAAACGCGCGACTGCACCGATACAAACATCGCGCGTTTGCATCACGCAAATTACATTTAAAGGTTATCAAAAAGGTCTCCACTCAGCTTATTGTAACCAGAAGTGTGTAAACACCTCGTTACGCTGGTTTTCATTGAAGTCTTTTTAGAAGCAGTAGAGCTCCTTGTGAAAGTTTTCGTCCAGGGAATTACAGGCACGTGGGACTTGTCAACTTATGTCTCAGGGTGACAGGGGCAGTGCCCCTCAGAACTTTGCGATTGAAAGCTCTGAGTGGCACTGCAACTGTTATGGACAGGCGCGTAGCTTACCATCAGGCGCGCGACTCTTTTGTTCCGTCACTTGATATTGTAAAAGAAAGAAAAAATGCAATAAACTTCTCAAATCAAAATTAAAAAAAGTAAATGTGCATGCAGTAAAAATACTCGTATGTATTTTTTGTTAACCGATTTCAATAAACCTTAGCAAATAGATGCTAATTCTAATAAAAAAGTCGATAAGCTAACTATTGGGGTCAGTTTTTTTAATAAAAAGCCTGGGGGCGAATATCGACCGTTGTCGTTAAGATGACTCTCACAATGACCGTACCGAATTACGCAATGCACGGGAAAACGATATAGTTTATGTTAGACTTCAATAATAGTTGTGCGTTATGCAAGGCTGCAAAGTTGTTTTCAAGACACGAGACGCAAAACAACATTGCTGCCGTGCGAACACACAACTTTTCACCTTACTATAGTGAGGAAAACGGTAGTTGAACTATCAACATCAGTTTTTTAAAGGAAAAAAAAATGTCTTCGGTTGCGTTCCTCATTTGCACCTGTGACAAATGAATATTGAAATTATTTTAATTCTTCGACAAATTAAAATAATTTAATTATTACCATTAGTTATCATTGTCAATTTAATGTCAACAGTAATAAGAATAAAACAAACCAATGGATTTATATCACATAAATAAGTAATGTGCGACAAATCGCGTAGTTGAACATGTCATTATCTTTTTTTATCAAAAGAAAAAGTTAGGTGCACCACAGCCCATCGTCAAGTTCGAATTTCAAAAACCTTTTCCACGCTGTGTGATGCTAGCGTGCAAAAAACGCTTTTGCGCGCAGATTCCTAATGAGAAAAAGAAAGCCTTATCGAGCTAGTGAGGCGAAAATTATATTTTCTATGATTTTTATCTGTAATAAGTAAACGAAATCATTCTTTCGTTTATAAATAAAATTTTGGAAAAGAACACATTTTTAATATCAACTCCAAAATAAAGACCGATTAATTAAAAATCACCCTTACAGATCGCTTCGCGAGAAATTAGTTTGCTTCGTTCGTCTTGGTCTGTACGTCTTAACCAAAATCGGACAAAACGTGAGAATGTTTAAGCGACCTCCATTTGGTTAGGTTAGATTAGATTCGGATTATCCGATAGGATTTTACGCTTCCCTCGAAAACCTTTTGCACATAATTTACTAAGTAACATTCGCAAAGGATTCGTATTACATGAACTATATTGCCTTGCCTAAAAATCGTTTAATCTGGGCACAAAAGTAGTAACATTAAACAATTCAAGTGGCATTTTATTCACGGAAGAAAAAAGGAATGGAAGTGCCTTAAGCCTCGATTACTATTGGAACCACAGAACAACAAATACAGCAGATGTGGTTAGTTAGCGTCTGACGCGTGCTAACTATAAGTCTCGAAAGACCTACTTGAGCTCAGTCCGCCATTGTCGCTTTGTATGGTATGGTTGTGTCATTCTTTCTTGCAAATTCTCTAATAACCTAAAAATATGCCTTATTGTGTTGTTTTGAAATGCATAAATGATAGCCGCACCAACGTGGTATCTCTCTCTCTCTCTCTCTCTCTCTCTCTCTCTCTCTCTCTCTCTCT
>NW_020653736.1:788643-796570 GCF_003589595.1 Hyposmocoma kahamanoa | reverse complement strand
TCTCTCTCTCTCTCTCTCTCTCTCTCTCTCTCTCTCTCTCTCTCTCTCTCTCTCTCTCTCTCTCTCTCTCTCTCTCTCTCTCTCTCTCTCTCTCTCTCTATCTGTCTCATTTTAATAAATTTTCAATTTTCTGTTCATCAAAACTTTTTTTTTGTTACAAGAAACGAAACTAAACCTTATACCCCTGCTATATGGTCGCCCGATCCCTCCGGCTTAGCGGTGGCAACCGCTAGTTGCGCAGAGCGTGACTTGATCTCCGGTAACACCAGGGTGCGGCGGGCGTCCGGGCCGAGTCCTCCGCCAGTGATACGCCTTTACGGGCGTCTGTGGCGAGGAGACGCGCGGGACACGAAAGTTGCCCTTTAGGTTGGGAGCTATGTCCGGACATTGTCACAGGACACTAGCTCGGAGAAGTAACTAGTAGAGGATGAGCCGGACATCCTCCGGTCCCTCCAGTCGCGTAGGAATTTGGGAACTGGAGAGACGCCGTTTTTCGGCGTCAGGAAGTGAGCGTGGCTTACAGCGACGCCACCAATAAGTGATTTGGTAGTCGACTTACAGTCGACGGATCAGCGGTGGCAACCGTTACTTGTGCATAGCGCAACGGGATGTCAGCGTGCCTACAGCTCCGGTATCTATCTGGAAAACAGGAAGGGTGTTGCACCCGGGGCTGCTCAGGCACTAGCCTTTTCAGAACTGGATGAAGTCCGTGCAAACGGGTTGATCTGGGGTTAGGACCTGACTTAGATGGTCCCTATGCGGGCTTACTTGCACAGGTTATAATGCCTTTCCCGTATAACCGAGACGTTGATAGGGAGGACCACTATAAACAAAACTTATGTAGAAAGATATGGGGCTGCACGTGTTAGTAAATTCAAAATGATTTAGTAACGTATTGTTAAAATAATGACAGGTGAGGTTATCATGTTACGTCCTCGTTTCATTTAATACGGAAACTTATACATATTAAATTACTTTACGCCATCTTATCTTAATCGAGCTGCTCAAATCAAACGCTCCGATAATGGAATTCATATCGGCGTGTAGTGACTGCGACAATGGTATTTTGGACGGTTTCTGGAAGCCGTTATATTTGTACAATGTTATTATCATAATTCAACTTGTTTTTAGGATGAGGTGGTTGTCTTCAGAATGGGGTGGTTTGCATTAATATTAGACATATCTAACTGGGCCCTAAGTCTTCTAATTTCCTTAAGAGTCGAAAATTTTTCGCGTACTAATGAGTTCGTTTTGCTTGTGTCGAGTTTATTTAATAACTGTAGTAAGTTCTTATTGGGGTGACAGAGGGAAACCAGGTTTTTCCAATATGGTGGTTTTATTTAACAACCTATACAGCATGTACAACGTTGGTGGTACAGTGGAAAAGGACTCCCCCTAATCGGCACGTAGTCGAGGACCCGTACGCACGTTCCAATTAGGAAGCGGCTCAGGCTGCAACAACTACGTGTTACGTTCTAAAGCGCAGTTCCAATAAGGAAGCAGAGCTAGAAGCGTAGCACAGTGCAGTAGGTTCAACGGTAACGATCTAAAGCGGAGTTGCAAACAAGGAAGCAGAGCTAGACGCGTAGTAAGTTGGATTACATTCTTATTCGCATCGCCGCCAGAAGTCATTCCGCGAGGGAAAATCTTAACACCGCGATGCAGAATTTGCTATTTCGACGCCAATGCCATCTAGCGGTGCGTGACGGAACTAATATGAGTTGCCTGTTATGTGATTTTGTTACATAACTAAATTTAAATTATAGCAGAATTGTTTTTTTTACAAATGAAATTTAAGCCATTTCAAAAATGTAAACGTATTCTATTTAGTTCATTTATAAAAAAAAAATAAAAAAAAATCATTGGTATCATTGACTTACAAACAAATGGACGACGGGTCTAATACAAAAACCACGAAAAAAATGTCCCAAGTCAACCTATTCGAAATTTAAATTGTAATGTCATCGCAGTATCGCGCTGTCAGTCAAACAAACGAAGACTAAAGCGTGAATGACGCTCTGTATACGATTTTAGCGCCTTACAAGTGCGGACACTTTTTAGCGCGGACCCGACGTCCATATAATTGTAAGTCAATGATTGGTATATATAAAGCATCTATTGAATACGGGGTTTTCTTGTAAAATATCCAGATAAGTTTGTGTTTTTTTTTCTATCGTGAAAATTTTAGGAACCATGTTTTCACATCATACAGTAATCAGTGTATATCCTCAATTTTACCATATATTTTCTCCAAAGTGATTGATTCAATACTTTCATTGTTATGGGGAATCAACAAAAGCCATTAGAGTTTAGTAATACTAATTTAATAGTAAGTTTTAATTAAATTATAATAGTATGACTCCAGTGAGTTTTTGTTTCAATCTTGATAATATTTGTTATTCTGCCAAAATATGGTTGCAATAGCAGGTTAGTGAGTGACAATGGTGGCTTTCAATTACTTACCACCGATATGTTGTATTAGGGCGCGTTTATTCGACAAGAGCTTCATCGCCGCGCGGCGACCGCGCGCACGTGTTCAGATACCGAATTGTCATGGCAAACCACGCTCTATTTATTTAGAAATTACGTTTTAACTTAAATGAGAGGCTTGTCTTTTTTTTCCATTTCCATCAAATTATATCTATTGTTTTTTATCAATTTTGATAAAATTGATAAGAGCAGAATACTAAAAAAATGTAATATCAGTTGAATATTAACTCGATTACTAGACTCCGACAAACCACGATTCCTAACCTTTAGCAGAATACCAAATGTACAAAATCCTGCCCCAGGTACTCTATTCAGTGCTGTAGCGTGAGGGGTGTAGAGGTCCCGGTAGAGAAACCATATTTGTGTTGCAAAATTGAGCGATTCGTTCTGTGTACCGTTTACGTGACGGTATCATAACTGTGGTATTACAGTACATTTACTCAAATATTTTGTATGCCCATAACAATACAAAAGTACAAATACATTCCACCGATCCTTTGATCCTACGAGAGCCGTATCATCGACACATAGCATTTAAGTTTATTTGAAAAGAGTTCCCTAGAGTTCTAGCTCGTTCTTCTCAGGGAGGTCAGAGCAGTGAACGAGCAGTGGCTTAATAATGGCGTTTTCAGGCGTAAAAATTTTGAGGCGACGGCGAGGAATAACTAGTAAATTCTTTTTTTTACTGAAAATTAGAAAACAAATTCCACTATTTGGGAAAACGACATTCTGAACAACACCAAGGTGGGCACGACACAAAAACACAATCGAGCAGAGTCTGCCCGAACGAACAACTTTTGTAATCACGAAAATAAAGTGGGCAACAAATTTAAGATTTGGCCCCGGACAGCAGATATGAACGCTACGCACATATAGAGTCAGCGCACACAACATTGAGAAAGAGTTCGAAACGTTGGTTTATTGGAAAAAACAAATATTTTTTTGATTTAGATCCGAAAATAGTATTGTATACAAACATCAAAAGTGTCCACGTTGATCAAGCACGTTTTTGCCAATTTACTGAAAATCAAGGTTTTTTAAATATTTTTTTAACACCTAATACCATTGACTTACAAATAAATGGACGACGGGTCTAATACAAAAACCACGAAAAAAATGTCCCAAGTCAACCTATTTAAACGTAGTGACATGTAAAAGAATATGAAAAAGCTAAAACGTTAGATTTAAATTGTAATGTCATCGCAGTACTGTCTAATTTTGCTTGCTTCGCTGTCAGTCGAACAAACGAAGACTACAGTGTGAATGACGCTCTGTATACGATTTTAACGCCCTATAAGTTCGGACACTTTTTAGCGCGGAACCGACGTCCATATAATTGTAAGTCAATGCCTAATACCTAATAAAAATCCGTTGGTAATAAATATTTTTTTTATAATATCAAGTGAAAGGAAGAACAGGTCCTGCGCCTGATGGTAAGCTACACGCCTGTCCATAACAGTTACAGTGCCACTCAGAGCTTTATATCGCTAAGATCTGAGAGGCACTACCACTGCGCCCGTCACCCTGAGACATAAGTTTACAAGTCCCATGTGCCTGTAATTTCACCAGCACCCTTACCCTTCAAAACCGGAACGCTGTAATGCTACATAACAATTACTGTTTGGCGGTAGAAATAGGTAAGGTTTAGCTTATAAACCTATTACTATAAAATTACTATCCCAAAACGTGTTTGATCTCTACTAATCCCTAGACACTTTTGATGTGTGTACATAAAATATGCTAACACGTAATACTAGAGGCTGGAGATCAAATGGAAGAAAAACCTTGTAAATTACGGTTCAGAATATTTTCCATTCCAAATCCGGTTGTCGACAATATTTAAAGAATTGTGTGTGGTTTCATGATGGATTTGTGCACTTTTTTGTTGTATACCTACATGTTTGTGGAAATTCGTAAATGGCATTGGATTACTTATTTTTAAGTATACTATAATTGTGTTATTTGTCCGTGAGTTTTGCTAAAATGTGTAAATAAATAAATATTGAAATTTATTCCAGACTTAGATAATTAAGTCCACATCTTCTCTGTACCTATTGCGTAACCAAAACTAAAAAAAGGTTTGATAACTTTTTTTGATTATATTTTTGGCACAATCTCAGTCACAAGTCTTTGAGAACGATTTACATATTTACACTTAGAATAATAACGCATAGAAACCTAGTCCGCACACGCTAACTGAGGCAAATTGAAGCGCGCCCAATGGGCCTACACGAGCGGGCGGGCCTTCAGTGCTCAAGTTCAACTTGCACCGCGAATAGCCCAAGAATTTTAGCTAAAAATGACGAAATGTGCGGTAAATGAGTGTAAAAATACGTCAGACAAACATAAAATAGATACTAACATCACATTCCACAAGGAAGTAACGCGTTTCAACTTGTATTTTTATATAAATATTCACTAAAACCGAAAATTAACCTACTACTAAAACTAGCCTACATGAATTTGATTTTTGCCTCACTTGTGACAGTTCGTTTGATATGAAACTATCATTCTATGCGTTATTATTCTAAGTATTTACATATATTTACATATTTATTTTAGGATTATGGAGTGCTATTGAAAGTTTTGTTTCTGGTGTTACGAATCCCACAGAATTTATATTTTTTACGATTATCAAGTGACGGGATGAACAAGTTAATTACCCTCCCCCTTTCTATCATCGGGTGACCAGGCGCAGGCTGTGGTTCCATCCCTGTGTTGTGGCTCTTCAAGAATTCGTACGAAGCGTTTGTCTTCTACATTTATATGGCGAACGGCTATGGAGTGGAATTCCCTGCCTACATAATTGTTCATTAAACGTTATAACTTGGACTTTTTCAAGGCGAGAGTGAATAGGCATTATTTAGGTGGGTCTGCTCCATCGTCGACCTCATCGTCACTTTCCATCAGGTGAGATGGAAGTCAAATGCGTATTTTAATTTAAAAAAAAATCATGCGCCTGGGTGTAAATGAAACTCAGAGATCTGAAGGCATCGAGTATATAACCAGAAATAGAGACGAAATGTCATTTAATTCGTTGAACTACTAAAACTATTCTGCCATATCATTACTGTGGTCCAACCACGTGGTCTGTGGTGACAACTGTGTTTCGATTGGCCAGCCCGAATTCGAAACAATTGACGGGTGTTGTCAATGCGTGTCGTTAATTGTTTCACTTCAAATCGACCAGTTAACTTGTGCTTTGCCATAATGGATGAAAATTGCAAAATTATACATTAAATATTTAATTACCGGTGAAATTTGATTCCGTTTGTTTTGTAATTAGATGTTTTGCTGTTATTCCCCACACCATCAAATGGAACAGCCCCATTGTTAGACATGTTATCTTTATTACAATAAATACAGAATATTTTTGGAATATACGGAGACGTACACACAGGTCAGTTGCTGGCGTTGTACTATTTCAGCTTTCTAATTTGTAATTTCAGTGCTAACGAGAGTTGATATTTATAAGTGATGTATCACTGATGAGTTACCAGGAATAATAATAATAATAATAAATAAATAATAAATAATGCACACACTCAACATAGTCCCGCACTAGGGAAACCCTGTGTCGCGGGTGCCATGGACACACACATAGACAACCACAAATTACACCCAAACTCACGAGAGAAATAATTGTAGGCCATACAAATATTTCTCCCGGCCCGGGAATCGAACCTGGGACCTCTGCGTGGCAGTCCGGCATGGTAACCGTTCGGCCACGGAGGCAGTTAAGGAGGAATGTATGGCCCTTGTACAGTCAACTACCTAGCTGTAGCTAGCTGGCTATACATGAGTGGTCAGGGAAAGCTGTACTATCACTAACAACCCTAGTTGCCTACCTAACAGCCTAGCCCTAACCATACGCTACGGAATATATACTTATATAAATAGTAGGGGAAGCCTGTCACCGTGCGACCTAAGGCAACAGACGGAAAGGGGGGAGGATAAGGGTGCTTTAGGAAATGGTTTTCTCACTGCCAGTCTCACAGACTCACAAGACTGATCAGATAAGCTAACGGCTAAAGGTGTCTTGGCCGTAGTGAGAGGATGCTGTAGTCAGGAGTGCTCCGTTGTCAATAAGACAGCGTTGATGTCTGAATTCAAAGAGAGTTTTATTTACAAAACTTAAGCTATTTATACAAAACGGTATTTAGGTGTGTGTGACTATAAACAATATTATTTTTAAATGTATACATAAAGTTAACTACTCTACTCAGCAGCCTAGTTCAGAACGGTCATTGCACTGGTGAGTAGTCTATTGTCATCACTTAGCAAATGTCCGGTCAGGTTGTCTGTTTACGTCACGTGCACGTGAACAGCCCTTATTTGGTCTCTATTTCTGGTTATATGCTCGATGTCTGAAGAGCACTGCCACTGCGCCCGTCCAACTAGGACATAACATGTCCCATGTGCCTGTAATTTCACCATCACGTTTATTCTTCAAAACCGGGACGCAATAATAATCACATTAATACTGTTTGGCGGCAGAAATATGGATAGAGACAGTACTGGACAAACTCATTCACGAGTAATTCCACTACGGCTAAATGTATTTTTTTTGCTATAAGCACACGATAAAAATACTAAACTAAAAAAACTAAATACAATATAGACTGTCGAATGTAGTCTTCAAATAGATGAAGCCTGAACATGTACTGCTTTTCTCCTTGGTACAAGCCTTTTACGAATAATTTGCTATATATATGTTGGAGAGTGAAGGATGGTTCAGATCAGGTAGCCTGAGCGCCCAGGTGATTCTTTAGAAATACTATCCTTGGTTGGTAGCACGGAAACTATGTATTTCGTTTAGTGCAGACAGGTACAGTAATCACACAATTACCTATATAGATTTTAAGACTTTCGTGGTTATTCACTAAATGATAATCACACACAATTACCTGTCGGGTACAGAGTACACGGCAGCATTGTGGTGTTGTCTTGTGCCCAGTGACTCGTTTTCGAATGTCTCTTCATTTTGTTTTTGAAGGTCACCTTGCAGTTGGCCGCTGATGGCCTTGACTGCGCCACCGGAAAAAAGGGCGAGCCGAAGGCTCATAACCCGTAACATACACTTAAAACTAAGTAGTGGGCGTGAGGGCGCCCAAGGAGAGAATCTACCACTATACGTGCTGAAATGAGGGGCTCTACGAACTCGCCGGTGAGGACGGTTGGTGCGTGAGGGATGGGACTGGCTAGCGGTCTGGTTGGCCTTCAAAGTGGCGAGAGTAATAGGGTCGTCAGGGTCGTTGAGGCGGCGTCGTGGGGAATGTTCACTGATCCCACGGCGCCGACTCAACCGGCGAGAGGGAAACCCGGGGGGGTTTTAGTGGGGTAGTCCCTCAGTTTGGAGGGAGAGTCCCCACATAACTCCTGAGTCTCCTTGGGCTCAGGGGTATCCATAAAGATTTCCCCCCCGTCAAAAAAAAAA
>NW_020653736.1:774069-788543 GCF_003589595.1 Hyposmocoma kahamanoa | reverse complement strand
ATTTATATTATTTAATTTGGCTAAAACTTCATCTAATCTTTTTTCAAATAGTTCGTAAGATGAATGAGGGGGTCTGTACACGCTTAATATAACAAGCCGTTCAAGCTCTATGCAGGATATCTCTATAGTCCGCTCAATACTGGACTGGACTGGCTAGCGGTCAGGTTGGCCTTCAAAGTGGCGAGAGTTATTAGGGTCGTCAGGATCATTGAGGACTTCCCTTGGCCGACGGGTCCTACGTGCGTAGTTGGAATGTTCCTGAGGGGGTCGTAGTTGGATGCAGTCACCACGAGGGGGTTGGGGTGGTGAGGATCAGAAACGAACTATTTCCTCGATGCCTGTTTCATGAATTGGGCTATTGTGGGGAGCCGCAAATCTATGTGGAGGTTAGCGTTGCGCAGGTACCACGGGGCGCCCGTCGCGTTGTGCATGAATCTATTTTGGAGAGCCTGCGGGCGGTGTATAAGCGCGGGATTTGCATGAGCGAAAGCGACCCTGGCGTACGTCATGATTGGGCGAAGGGAGAGTTTGCTATGCTTGTTGAGAAGGGGGTGGAGCCGACTCATAACAAAGTGGGCGCGATCGCGGACGGTTTTCACGTGTGCTTTTGTTTCTAAAGTTTAAATTATATTAACAATCCAGAATTTCATATTTCTTTTTAAATTTGAAACTATGACCAAACATAATCAAGATTTTGTAGTGTGAGTTTTGTCGGTATCGGTTCGATAGTAACCGAGTCTTAAGGTACTTCCGTTGTTTTCTTTCTTCCGTGTTAAACAACCTCGGGTGACTGCACGTGCGCTTACTCCGTAAACCATGAACTAGGTAGTCAATTAAAATTATTGCAAATCATAGATGGTCGTATGTAATCTCCGACATATAGTACTGTTTGTTATGTAATTATGGATCAACTAATATTTATTAAATTCGCGGGCCGCCCTTTTCGCCTACGCCACGTTACTTGTCAATACATTTAGTTAATTCATAATTATAACTTTTTTTTTTATAAAGGAGGGAAGATTTCTATGCGACCACGGATAACGCAGCAATATGGCAACATACTATACAAAGTCAATATAGGCCTAAAATAAACGAACCATTGACATTATGAGAAGAAAAGTATTTTATTTCGTCTACAGAATGTTACGACTTTAACTGCGCTCAAAATGTAGATAGAGTTTAAATTACATTCATTATTAAACTCGTTAGTGGGTTAATATCGGATGAAATCCAAACAGCAACATGAGCAAATAGAGGCAAATGGGTGCAAACAGACGCGAATGGGCGCAAATAATAGTCTCAGGCGTAGGAAATGAAACCGCGGCTAATATATGAAACTGTTATACCGAATGCGGAATGCTCATGTTTGGTGCACAGTATTAAGTGTTATTGTCAGTTGTTATTTATTAGTTAACAATATTCATCATACGCCACACTACGGCTAAAAAGTTTTTGAAAATCAAATACAAAGATCCAACAAACAAGCGGTCCGCTGGTTCGTTCTGTGGCTTAGTTGGCATTGCGTCTGGCACGGTTTGCTAGAAGACGTCGGTTCGAATCTGACTGGATCGAAGCAAGTTTTTTCTAAGGTTCGATCTTTGTATTAAAAATTAATATCCATCATCATTAGTAGCAGTAGAGCTCCTTGTGAATGAGTTCGTCCAGGGAAGTACTGCCACCTTACGCTGCCGCCAAGCAGTAATGTGAGAATTGCGTTCCGGTTTCGGAAGGGAGCTGGTGAAAATATAGGCACATGGGACAGTGGCCCTAAGACCTTTGCGATTTAAAGCTTTGAGTGGCACTGCAACTGTTGTGGATAGACGTGTCGCTGACCATCAGACTTGTACGTCCCGTCGCATAAAAAAATCGTTTCGAAACACTTCTACTTCACTAAGTAAGCGAACTTGAATCCATTGTATTAATTTCATCACAGACATATACAAACACATGCACACGCACAGACGCATAAGGTAAAATTATGATAAAAAAAATAACTGTGCGTTCCCAGACACTGTGCACCCCCTGACATTGTGCGTCTCGTGATGCTGTGCAGCACCAGACACTAGAGACGGCATGTCATTTAATTTGTTTAAAAACTATTCTGCCATATCATTACGGTGACAACTGCACTCCGATTGGCCAGCCCGAATTCGAAACAATTGACGGGTGTCGTTAATTGTTTTACTTCAAATCGTCCAGTTTAACTTGAGCATTGCTATAATGGACGATAATTGAAAAATTACATATTATTTAATATTTAATTACCGATGAAATGTGATTCCGTTTATTTCGTAATTAGATGCTTTGCTGCTTTTCCTACACCACTGAATGGAACAGCCTCCATAGTTAGAGATATTGTCTTTATAACAATAAATATATAAAACATTTTTGGAATATACGGAGACGTACACACAGGTCAGTTGTTGGCGCTGTACTATTTCAGCTTTCCAATTTGTGATTTCAGTGCAAACGAGAGTTGATATTTAAAAGTGACATAAGTCTCATTTGCCTGACAAGTTGCTAGGGATGGATGGCCGTTATTTCGTCTCTATTTCTGGTTATATACTCGATGATACTCGATGGGGGTTTACATGATTTTAGAACACGTCTGTTTTCTTCAAGAATTTTGATCAGAGCGACGACGGAACGAAACAAAGTAAGAATGACGAAGAAAAAGAACGATTCAAAATTTCAAAATTAAGTGGCTAGGAACCAGAGAAAACGTGATAAAAAGGTTGGGTGACGATGAAGGAGGTCGCATCGTCACACACTTATCACAAGGTCCGCCCCTACATGGCGGACCTTGTGATAAGTCCAGCCTGAGTACAAAAGGTTTTGTTTAACGATAATTTCAAATTTCATAAATTACAAATTTTGAATATCAACCACAATCTCATTATAGAAGCGCACACTTTGCATCTTAAATGAATTTGTGACTTTGTAAAGTCGGTTTATTTGTGTATCTTGAATTTATATTATCAAACTATTATTATCTGGAACATTATTCCACTGTAACACTGACTAAGCGACAAATTCACTAATAAAAGGTAAGAATGAATAGAGTCGCAAGAAATATGTGGGTTTGAGTAATAGATGCGGCATTTTTGTAGAGATTTTGCGGCCCTTAACTCAGCGAAATGATTGAGTATCTGTACTTTATGTAGAGGCCACTGAGTGTGTTAGTGAATGCGTTTTACATTGATATATGAAAAAGAGATGTGGCGAAATTGTTCACCAGCTTTGTTGTTAAGGCAAAACAGAACGATGAAATCTGAAGGTCAGGAAGCTTTATTGAGCAAATATGCGTAAAAAATCCATTCATTATGTTTCTTTTAGTATAAGGGTTATAATTGTACAGGCTACAGTCGCGCATTGGCACACACAGTATCATGAAGAGACACGCTGGGCGAAGGAAGAAATCGACCGGTATTGCCTCCATCGAACAGCTGCTCCGGTTGGCTGCTGATAGAGGCAAATACAGAAAGCTGACGGCAAACCTTCAAGATTGAAGAGGCACTCTAAGAAGAAAAAGATAAAATCCAACCTCATGAAGTTTGTCAAATTACATCTATTTGGTAAGTTTTATTAAAATCGCTTAACGGAAAGTAGGTGAAATGGATTAATTTACCACCCTTAGAAGAGGAATATTTTCTTCAAATTTAAATGAAACCACTACTGAGATACCCCCTTTCCAACAAAAATAGAATCATCGAAATCGGTCGTCAAATGTCGGAGCAATAGCGTAACACAGAAAAAAATACATGCAAATTAAGAACCTTTATTTTAGTTAAGGACCATTTGCCATTTTTTTGTGCTGTGCGTCTGGTGGTAAGCGGCACGTCTACCCATTACAGCCGCATTGCCACTCAGAGCTTCAAGACACCCTGAGACATAAAGTTAACAAGTCCTCTATGAACTATAAATTTGTATCTGTTGAGCAACAGTTTCCTTTCTGAGGTGTTGTGTGAGTTAGTTGAGGTCCATAGTCAGTGACCACGACTCAGAGCTGTAGATCATCGCTGGGTACACGCACTGCTTCAAGATTTTTGTCTTCAAGGACTGCGTTATTGAAGACGTCCCGGAGCTTCCCGACAGCTGCCCAACCGAGTCGGAATCGACGATCAGGCGCTCTGCCTGATTAGGCGGTTTGTCCTAGGTAGACATACTCGTCAACAACTTCGAGAGTATAGGTTTCCACTACTATATAAAAATATAAAAATACGTGTTTTCAATTATTTTTTGTGGTGGTGAACGTTGAATAGTGCTCTTAGTGCTTCGAGAGTAGGACCCCAGTAATACAGGCGAACCTCTTGGATGGGGGACAATAACATTTCCAACTAGGCATTCACTGCCACTTGAGCGCGTATCCAAAAAACTGAGTACATCTCATATTCTTACGACCTGAGTTTACAAGGTGGGTTCGTGGCTGAATAATATTGGCTATTAAGTTCAGCGACTTCTCCTTTGAGTAGAAATGTTCCATATTCGTTACGGTTGAGACACGTTATTTGTTCATGATAAGAAACTTGTGTACGTATACATATAATACTGCCATCCTTGTAATAACAAACGCGTTTACATTTTGCTTTGCTCAACTTTTGAGATATAATCTTCTTCTTAGAGAGAGATCTTAAGTGTTTAATTATTTAAAGCACAGGAAAACACAAATCGCATTTAGTAAAACGGAAAACATAAACAAAAGTTACTGCTTATTTGTAAAAGAATTTTTTCCTGCAGACTAAAACGCAGGACTTATTCCCATCTGATCACCTAAAACCGATCCCCGGGGGGATCCGTTTTATTCGAAATTATTTTCTATTCCCATCGGATCCCCAATGCAGGGGATCAAGAATAAGTATTAATATTTTATTCCCACCTGTTACCCTGGTATTTCCAAGTTTATTTTTGGTAGGTACTGTGGTACGGTCAACAAGAAAATGTATTTATCTCATCAAGAAAATATATTATTATATGTGATAATCATAACATTAAACTAGATTTTAAATATTGCTCAAGACTGACTTACGTTGCTTGTGATTTGCAATATGACAATATTAATGACCTGTCACACTGAAACAAAAATTATGGTCTGTGATAACTGTTCATAATTCCTCAATAAATTCATATTTGATTTCAAAACTTCTTTTTCTCTTCAGGGGATCCGTTGAGAGTTGCGAAATGTGGGATCCGTTGCAATTTTAAACTGGTGGTGGATCAGTGTTGGGGACCAGATGGGAATAAACCAAATACAGGACACAATAATTATAATAACAGGTTTACGTGCACAACAAAACAAAATTAAGTTATGTAATAAAATAATATATAAAAAAAAATCTAAATTACTACAGACTATACAAATACTTAGATAAATATATTTCATATTATAGGGGAGAAGGAGGCACCTTTGAACAAATGCGTTTACGCAGTGAATTTGAACGTAAATGTAGTAGGAATTGTGTTTATAATATGGCACCACCAAGCCAAAAACTGAATGACTCTACACTGGCACTGCCACTGCGCTCGTCAACCTGAGAATTTCAACAACAACTCAATAAGTCTGCAATAGCCGAGTATGTGCTGGAATCGGGAAGAAACCACATGATTGAGCTTCATAATCCCAAGATCCTTTCTACAGAACGTACTTTATACAGAACGTACGATTCTACTATAGTCATCACTGTAGTAGAATCGTACGTGAAGCTATTGAAATTAAAAAACGCCGTAATTTCAACCGAGAAGACGGTTTTAAGCTTTCATCGTCATGGGATCCAGTTCTCAGCAAATGTAAACGACATCAAGTATCGCCCGACGAGTCGCCGGATGTCGTGAGTGTTGTGTGTCGGTTTAGTGACAACCCTAGTGCATAAACAAATAATGAAGATCAAGTGCGGGTAGCTAGAAAATCTCGTACGGCTAGAAGATGCCCGCCTCTTCAGTCCCTTAGAGACCATGGACGTTGCAATATGTCCGAAATGTCGAGGTTAATAAAATATATTTTATACGTGATTAAATTCCAAATTATCCATAGTTTGTTAGAAAAAATTTCGGAATAAGGTTATTATGATGCAATTAAAATAAAAAAATAAAAATAAAATAAGATAAAACGACTAAAAAGTCGTTGAAAGACCAAGTACAAAGACACGACGCAAGCACATAGAAAAATTCGTGAGGTTCGTTGGTTCGTTCCGTGGCTTAGTTGGTATTGCGTCTGGCACGGTATGCAAGAAGACGTCGGTTCGAATCCGACCGGATCGAAGGAATTTTTTCTGAGTGTTTTTTCTGAGTGTTCGATCTTTGTATTAATAATTATAACAAACTAGTGGAGTAATTTCACAAAAAATAATTGAATATCAATTCAATAAAAATTTAATTAAATAAGATAAAATTAAAATAAATTAAAATGACCTATAAAATAGAATTAAATATAAAATTAAAATTGATCTAACACACATATAAGCAAATGAAGTAAAATAAAAGAAAGTTAAATTAAACAGCTACATGACGTCGCATCCAGTGGGCCTGGATGGAGCAGTCAATTACATCCGCCACACCTTTCAGAATGCTGTGAGCTTAGCATGAGCACGAAGACAAAAGTTATCTCTTCTTCGAACTGTCAATTTCTCGAGATTTTCGATAGAAAATTGACAGTTCGAAAAAGAGTTAACTGTTGTCTTCAGCCTCGTGCTAAGCCTGCTGTTGGGGCAACCACGCTTTATAGGATGGAAAATAGGTAAACTTATTTGCCAAGTTTACTGAAATCGATTAATGGAATCCCCTAGATTACCCTTAGATGTGGAATACTTTCTACTAATTCAAACGTAGTGTGAAGAAGCATTTGGCCAGACCGGCAAAATGATAGTGACGGAGTGAAGATATTTGTGTTTTCCATCCGTTACTCTCATCTCTGGACTGTATTCGCACTTTCCATCAGGCGCGGTGCAGTCATTTTGCCAAGACACAATAAAAAAAAAAATAAAAAAAATGGGACCAGTATTGAAGTGCCCCCTTTCCAACAAAAAATAATCTTTTTTTAGCATAAACTACATTTTCTTGAATGTACTGGGACGCTAGTGTAGGAATGGAAAAATTTCATTACCTTTCATTTGAACGTCATTGTAGTCGACCAAAAAAAAGTTTATCTTAACACATTGTTTTAAAATGTTTTCCGGAACAAATTCTGACAATTCAGAACACAGACTGTGTTCGTTTTGCGCCATATCAAAAATAATCTGGTATTTTTAACCGTACTTCTCACGGGACCCGGGTTATTGTCGGGTTACGAACAGTGTTGTGCTACATTCTGCAAAATACGGGACATTTTTTTTAATTTGAATATCTCGACGGCCCAATGGCTTGGATTGTGTACGTTGGACAAGGAGATCCTGGGTTCGAATCCCGGTTTAGAAAATGAAGTTTTCTAAAGTGGTACCAGTCTGAGTGTTCTGGGTTCATTCTGCTTTATTTTTAATAATATCAAGTGACGGGACAAACAAGCCTCTAATTAGCTGGTTGTAAGTTCTTGCGGTGTATCAGTGATAGACCTTTGTCAGTTATCAGTCTACATGTTAAGCCTAAAGAATCCCTTATCGGCCTGACGTTACACTGTAATGAATTAAGTAACAAATATGGTTTAAAATGAAACTATTTTTCTATTGATCTAAATCGCGCATATTATTTCAAATAAACCAACATTTCGTATTTCGTTTTTTTTTATAACATCAAATGACGGGACGAACAGGTCGTGCGTCTGGTGGTAAGGTACATGCCTGTCCATAACAGTTGCAGTGCCACTCAGAGCTTTAAATCGCAAAGATCTTAGTGCCACTGGTACGGCGCTTGTCGCCTTGAGACTTAAGTTGACAAGTCCCATGTGCCTGTGATTTCACCAGCACCCTTTTCTCTTTCAAACCGGAACGCAGTAACACTCACATTATTGCTTGGCGGCAGAAATAGATAACATGGCAGTACTTCCCTGGACGAACTCTTTCACGCTCTACTGCTACTATTCCATAGACAAAATAGGCGCAGTCGAGTCGTAGACGATGTCGAGTTAAGGAAACCAGCTTGTCCAGTATCAATATCCTTTTTCTCTATATTATGTCCCGAATTTTCCCATCCCTATTTACTGCGGGCCAAAACATTCAAGCAAGTTACGGCCGCGGATATTTGTATTTATGGTTTCACAAAGGGCTGTATTGTGGAAATGTTTTTTTCCACACTCACGGCTATATGTAGGCCAAGTTCAGAGAAAAATCTTTCTTTTAACCCGCAAAAACGCAAAAAGAGGGGATTTATAAATATTACGCATTTGGTTATATGTATGTGTGTCGTACCTACCACTTACGAAGCGGTTTTTTTAAATTTAATAGCTAATTTATTCAGAATGCTTTTTCGCTATTAAAAGCAAATTAATACATATTTTAAGTATATTCTACCAAAAATATTAAACAAAATTAATTATTTTGTTCCAAAGAAGAATTCTATTTGACTTCAACATTTGAGAACTATTATTTTTATGCAATTACTATTTTCAACAATGCTGTGTGTGTTCTTATAAATATTAAATAAAATAAAAATATGTAATTAAATTAAATAATATAAAAATATCGAGTTCTTAGGTTTTCGCGATTGTTACACATAGGAAATGAAACTATTTTTCCGGATTTAAATCGCGTATATTTGTTTTTTCAAACAAACCGACATTTCTATATATGTATATAGAACTCTTTCACGAGGCGCGTTCCTACTAATAACAAATATCTATTTCTAATCATTTGAATTACTTATAGGCAATGTACTGTATTGCCTTGAAGAATAAATATTTGAATTGGAAATACAAATCTGTACGTCGTTATTAGGTGTAGATTATTGAAGCTATTTAGTGAAATAGCTAACAAAACATGTATAATCCTTCTTAACTTTAACATCAAAGTTTTAAGATCTTAATTGGATTGTGTTAATAAGTAAATAAAGTAGCGTAACCTTAATGTTCTTTGCATTAAAGCAGAGCAAAGTTTTTAATATTGTTTACGGAGATCGGAACAGGCGGACTATATCATATAGGGTGGATAATACCTCCATCTGAAATATTATATTGCATTTTGTTATATTCATGTGTAACTAACAATTATGACAACCTTGGACCTAGCGGTTGGCATTATGGGCGCTTGGCCTAGAGGTCCCGGGTTCGATTCCCGGTTGGACCAATTTGGTATATTAACAACGCACACACTCAACACTAGGGACAGCCTGTATCGCGGGTGCCATATACACACACACATAGACTACCACAAATTACACCCAAACTCACTAGAGAAATAAATGTAGGCCGTATAAATATTTCTCCCGGCCCGGGGATCGAACCCGAGACCTATGCGTGGCAGTTCAGCATGGTAACCGTTCGACCACGGTCACGGCCAACAAAACAAACACTAAGACAAATTCATCAGTTCTGACTGGACTCGAATTAGCGTCTGTTATCTCTACAAACCGTACTACTGAACTACAAACCGTATCCGAGACCTAGAGTAACTGCCTCCGTGGCCGAATAGTTACCATGCAGGATTATCTCAGTCCCAAGACTCGCCATGCTCAGTTCTTGGAGCATCTGCTGCAGTTCATGTGACGACGGAATAAAAATTAAAAAAAAAAAAAGAGTTTTCAACCGGAACTTGGCGCTCTTTTTTACTTATAAAAAAGTGCTTTGAGACCATTGTTGTACTTTTTGCAAAGGCTTCAATTTTACTGTAATGTTTTGTTTATTATTATGCTCGTTATTACTTTCCAATACAGGTGAAAATAAGTATTTACATTTTTTCATTCTATATTGAATCCGGAGTGATGCAAAAGTATCTACAATAAAATTTAACTTCTTTTAAAATAACATTTTTCTCTCCATACCTCTCTAATGTAATCTCTTTTATATGTATCTCTATTTACAAATGTTCATATTGTATTTATAAATGAATGAATTACATGTTCCGATACAAAACATAAATCGTGTCGCATGACAGTCGTGTTTTGTATGGCGTAGTCATAGGATTATTTACAAGCAGTAGAGTTCCTTGTGAAAAACTTTGTCCAAGGTCGTACAGCCACTTATTTCTGCTGTCAATGTAAGCATTACTGCATTTCAGTTATGAACATTGACTTACAAATAAATGGACGACGGGTCAATACAAAAACCACGAAAAAAATGTCCCAAGTCAACCTATTTAAACGTAGTGACATGTCAAGGAATATGAAAAAGCTAAAACGTTGAATTTAAATTGTAATGTCATCCCAGTACTGTCTAATTTAGCTTGCTTCGTTAGTTTAGCTTAGTCTTCTTTTGTTCAGTCGAACAAAAGAAGACTAAAGCGTGAATGACGCTCTGTATACGATTTTAACGCCCCATAAGTTCGGACACTTTTTAGCGCGGACCCGACGTCCATATAAATGTAAGTCAATGGTTATGAAGGGTAAAATCGCTGGTGAAATTATAGTCTCATGCTATATACAAACACACACACGCACATACTCACAGCCCCGCACTAGGGAGACCTTGTGATGCGAGTACCATGGACAATCATACTTAAGCAGCTAGAGTTCCTTGTGAAAAACTTCGTTCAGGGAAGTACTGTTGCTTTACCTATTTCTGCCGCCAAGTAGTAGTGTGAACATTAGTGCGTTCCGAGTTTGAAGGGTAAGGGTGTTGGTGAAATCGCAGGCACATGGGACTTGTCAACTTATGTCCCAGGGTGGCACTACAAATGTTATGGACAGGCGTGTATCTTACCATCAGGCGCACGACTTGTTCGTCCCGTCACTTGATATTATAAAAAAAAAATTGTGCGCATTTGAATTAAATTTAAATGAAAATTAAATTTCACTTTTCGTAAAGCGTCATCTTCATTTATTTGAATTCGTCACACGAGCCCGCCGTTCTCATCAACTGAAAAGTAGATCATGTAAAACTGCTCTACTTCAAAAGAGTGTAATAGTAATGGCTACGAAGGTTTATAACAAACTTCCACTTGAAATTAGGAATTGCAACGATTGTGCAGAATTTAAGAAATTATTATTTAATTACCTAAATGATTGGACATTCTATAATATTGAAGATTTCTTATAAAATTTGCATTTCATATTGTTAAATTTGTTATTGATTATTTTACTATTGTTATTATGTTTCATTAGTAATAGGTTGCATTAATTGGACTGCATGATTATAATATTATTACAAATTATTGCATGAGAATTACTAAAACTAAGAAAACTTTGTATGCCATAAGGCGGATCACAGTGATTCAAAATTCATTCTTGTAACAACTTTATAACCTGTGTATCACAAAGAAATAAATGATTTGATTTGATTTGATTTGATTTGACCTCCATTTCATCTGATGGAAAGTGACGATGAGGTCGACGATGGAGCCGTGAAAAGGTCTAAGTTATAACATTCAGGGAATAATTCCTTCGATCCGGTCGGATTCGAACCGACGTCTTCTTGCATACCGTGCCAGACGCTATACCAACTAAGCCACGGAACGAACCAACGGACCTCACGAATTTCTCTATGTGCTTGCGTCGTGTCTTTGTACTTGGTCTTTCAACGACTTTTTAGTCGTAGCGCCATCTATGAGAAATCTATTACAGATTTATCATCCAGTTAGTACCTTTACAGCTACCAGTCCTGGCGAGAGATGTCGCTATTCACGCGAACGCGAACGCGATGTCGCGGAGTGTTTTTTCTGAGTGCTCGATCTTTGTATTAATAATTTTAACAAACTAGTGGAGTTATTTCACAAAAAATTATTGAATATCAATTCAATAAAAATTTAATTAATTCAGGGAATAATTTGCAGGCAGGGAATCCCACTCCATAGCCGTTCGCCATATGAATTTGGAAGCGTAACGCTTCGTGCGAATCTTTGGAATATCCACAACATATGATGGAAAGGAGAAGGCGGAATAAAATCGTGTAATTCCATCGCACACTCTCCGAGATATATCCTGTAAAATACCGATCAGCGGGAAACTTTACGGCGGTGTACAAGGCACTGCAGCTTCGCCTCTACTAATTCTGAGTCACCTATAAGCCTTTAAGCACGCTTGTCAATTGAATCCAAGGTGGCCAGTTGGTATGTAGCAAAACCATCCCAAAGGATTCCAAGGATTCCACCCAGTCTCCTTAACAACTTGAGTTGACGCCGATCACGCCGGCGGCGCTCCTCCGGTCGAAAAACCATCAGTCGCCGCCGCGCCGCCGTCGACGATGTTATGATCGGCTATAATTAGGTACGTCGTAATCGCATAGTGTAAAAGCGAACTAACTTTGTGAAAACGAAACATGACTACTTCGTTGAATTCCCCTTTGATTAAATAAGTTAATTAATTTCCTTTCTGCGGTGAAATTATTTATCTTATGATACTGGAGTGCAATTAAGTGAAATATTACTTGAGGAAGATACAGTGTACAATACATTTTAAACTCTACAGTACAAGGAATAGTATTTGTTTTTGCTTATAATATATTTTTTAATAAATGTGTCACTTAATCACAAAAATGAAAACAATTGAGAATTTTTAATTAGAGATAATAAGGCGATGTTTTTTTGTTGAAATAAAGATGTATTTTACACTCGCAGATCATTGGAAGTCCTGCAAATACAATATAATAAGCTGTAGAGTCTTGAACACACTTGAATGTGTGCTATGGAATTGCATAATACATTTTTATGATACCAAGTGACAGGATGAACTAGTCGTGCACCCGACACGCCTGTCTATAACAGTAGCAGCTTTTTATTACAAAGATCTGAGGGGCACCACAATCTACACTGTCATTTTGAGACATAAGTTAACAAACCCCATGTGCCTGTAATTTCACCAACAGCCTTACTCTTCAAAACCGGAACGCTCTCATTACTGCTTGGCGGCAGAAATAGGTATGCCACTATAAGGTGGCAATACTTCCCTGGACGAACTCTGTCATAAGGACATCTACTTTTACTAAATACATAGACATAAGTCTGTCACTAATTCGGCTAGGACCCAAAGAAAACCAGCGTTACAGGCTAGTCTTGGTTGTGAGTTTAGCTGAATGGGACCCTTTTGTATACGCCACTGCCGCACACATGTCATTATAGTATTCTGTGAGTTGTTGTTTAAACGTTGTTACGTTGTTTTTTGTGTTATGTATATTACTGTTTTTTTATGTGTCGTTATTATAATGTGGCGTTTCAATCAATTATTTCTATTTCTATTCCTAAATTTAATTCCGGTTTCAACTTTACATCACCGGTGGACTAGACGTAGGCTGTTGTTGTGGATATTCCAAAGAATCGCACGAACCGTTACGCTTCCACATTTATATGGCGAACGGCTCTGAAGTGGAATTCCCGGCCTGCATACTTATTCCCTGAACGTTATAACTTGGACCTTTTCAAGGCGAGAGTGAACAGGCATTATTTAGGTGGGCGTGCATGCTCCATCGTCGACCTCATCGTCACTTTTGATCAAGTAAGATATAAGAGGTCAAATGCGCACTTATTTTTTTTTATAAAAAAATCCAGTCCATTGAATACCATATTGAAGTGGAGGGATCGCCCGATAGTTTAACATTGGAATGTGTGTTACAGCCAGAGTTGCCACATACAGGGTTATATTGTAAAATACTAGCAACCTCGTTCAAAATTCGTTTCCTAAAATTGGTCTACAGGGAACCGATCCCGGGGTTCCTCATCTACCAACTACCAACGAGGTCGTAAGGAACTACGTGCAGTGAATATTAAATAAGCTTACTTTCGGCGAATACAGGAATAGATATAATACGTTTATTTGCCGATATGGTAATAATAATAATTCCAATTGTTTTGTCCGCAAATGGGTTCATTCCTGTCAGCCTCGATAGCAGTTTTTAATTTTTCGCTAGTTCTTCAACCTGAGTCTCTGACCCCGGTCGACTGTGCCATTAGCGGGGAATACCGTATTTCCCATTTAAAAATTGAAAATGTATCTTTTACGCCATCGGAGAGGCGTAAAATAGATATAATAATAATTCTAGGGTCGGCGGACTAAAGCATATAAGTAAAAAGTGCTTCATTTGTTAATATATAATTCCGTACCTGAGAAGAATTACAGAGGACGCGATTTTGTCTTGAAATGCACCATGTACAACATTTAGAATGGCTTGAAATAAAACTAATTGAGTTTTAATAACATTTCGAGCTACTCTAATAGTCGTACAGACTGCTTTACGACGCAAAATCGCTTCCCCCGTAAAATTACAAAAATGGCGGTTACAGTGTAATGCTTCTCAGGTACGAAATTATATATTTTTCGTGTCGTTTATGGTGTTGGGCGATGTGAAGAGAATGATAAATTTGCAAAAGACGCCTCTAGAATAAAGTTACAAATTTATGATGTAACAAATGAATTTGATCTTGTGTGTGTGTGTGTGTGTGTGTGTGTGTGTGTGTGTGTGTGTGTGT
>NW_020653736.1:770808-774059 GCF_003589595.1 Hyposmocoma kahamanoa | reverse complement strand
GAGACATTTCTTATAAGAAACTGAGTCCATCAGCATTAAAAAATATTAGGTCAACTTTATTAATTTTTTATTTATTACTATTATATATTAAGTTTTGACACTATTGAAGTCCGATTTGGCGACTGCGCTAAGACGCCTTCACAGGGGCTTCAAAATATTGAATCCCTTATTTGAGCCAGTTGCAAAGACCGCAGGTGTATCTAACGGTCGGGTTGCAGAGTTAGCTGACAGTGCACGACGCAAATTGGATAGAACTCTATAATCTTAGTAGCCATTTTGAAATTTTATAGCGCAACTTTTGGTCGCAATTGAAAATTTGTCGGTTTGTTAGATGACTTAATGCTGTCCGACATTTACGCACAGCGGTACTTTTCGGAATAAATGGGGGAATGTAAAAATAATTTTTATATTAAAATAAATAAGAATTACAAATAAAGTAGGAATTAAATTAGCATCTTTTAACATCGACTTCGTTAATAATTGTGACTTTTAATTTTTTTTTTTATTATGAAAAAGCTTTTTTTTAAATTTGACCTTCTGCTGTCCTGATTTTTTCTTCCCGTACAATAAAAAGTGTTACTTATAGGAAACTGAGTTTATTAGCATTAAAAAAAAAATGTCAATTTTATTGATTTTGTATGAAGAAATTTTTTTGAAATTTGATCAACTTCGGCTATCTCAATTTTTTTTAATCAATTTAATTCATTTTTATGAACAACTCACTCTTGACCAAAAAATTTACCATGCCGAAATTGTTTTCACAAAAACAATTTAATGGTTCCTAAGACAGTTTCCTTGTATCTTCTATGGTTTCGAATTTCCCCATACCGTCCTTTAAAAAAAATACTCTATGTACATTAAGGACTAACATACGCACAATATAATAAAACACTATTTATTTATATACATGTATGAACTACGACGTGTGACGCAACGCGGGTGTTCGGAAACGTCGATACATGACACCCTTCGGCTAAACCTCCTTCTTCATGAAGGCGACAGATGTTGAGGTGGTACTCTCACCACAAATGAATTAAAATTCACATTGTGGCGGGACCCCAACCGCTCAACCCTCAGGGCGGCATTGGCTTTTACTCGTTTAAATTCACCCTGAAAACAAATCTGTTTGTTCATTATGATCACAGAATCTGCCACGGCGTTGAATTTGATTGTTGAATCTCTCACTCATTATCACACAGCGTGCATCCGGTCAAATTCCCAAAGCATTATTATATTATTTGAGTCCCACGGATGATTCTAAAAGATTTCATTTTTGTTTGTGCGCAATCTTCCAATCTATTTTCATTTCATTCTTTCATTCATTCATTCTATTTCAGTAACAATTTTGGTGAATGCCATGCCTTACTTTCTCAAACTCGTATCTTTAAGCACAAGTTACTGAAATGCAAAAAATGGCTTGTGTATACAAATTTTGCAAGCCGATTTCACATCACGTCCTCCATATTTACAGCCTGGGTTTTACCTATTCTTAAAGTAATGCATACAAATTAACACCCTGGATAAGAAATTTTAAATAAATAGAAAGCCATTTGCCATCTCCTCAGTAATCACTCTTGATAAGAAACGAGTTTGAGAAAGTAAGGCATATATATAGTGTATTTTTAACCGACTTAAAAAAAGGAGGAGGTTCTCAATTCGACTGTATGTTCTATTTTTTTTTGTATGTATGTTACGCGATAACTCGATTTGTAAACCGATTTTCATGATTCTTTTTTTGTTGGGAAGGGGGTACTTCCATAGTGATCCCATTTCATTTTGAAGAAAATCATCCACCTCAAAGGGGGCTGTTCACGCATGAAGATTCATTTTTATAAATAGCGCCTAACTTTAATTTAGGAGCAATTACTTTAATGCTTGATTTTGCTATTTCTTCAATTCAAGGCGTTTTTCTCTCAATATAATAAATAAATAAATAACGCACACACTCAACATAGCCCCGCACTAAAGAAACCCTGTGTCGCGGGTGCCATGGACACACACATAGACAACCACAAATTACACCCAAACTCACGAGAGAAATAATTGTAGGCCATACAACTATTTCTCCCGGTCCGGGAATCGAACCTGGGACCTCTGCGTGGCAGTCCGGCATGGTAACCGTTCGGCCACGGAGGCAGTTATATACTTTGAGTAGTTTCGTAGTGAGAACCTATTTTTATTGTCTCCAGTGTCAAGTCCTGTATAGTGGCGAACTAGGGGATATTTCAATAAAACTTAGCAAATAGACGTAATTCGAATTCAAAAAGACGTAATTAAACTATGTCTAGAAAGCGTCCGAGAAAAGAAAGCGATTGGTCCCGTCTTGCGTTAAAGTTCCAGCGATTGCATGGTCTGATGCGTCAGTTTCCACAATAAAAGCTATTTATTTTTTTATTAATTGAAGGGCATTCACAACCTGTAACGACATAGGAAATGTTTCTTGTGCAACAAGACAATGGATTTTGTTTGAAAAACCCATCTCGAATAATGTGTCCGCTTCCTTAATGGGAGAGAAGCGATAGTGGCAAACCGCCATTTAGCCTCCGGTGGAAACATACTTCCGGAAATAGATGACGAAGATGAGTAGGAGTGGGAAGAAGCTCAAAAACACCCTAGCACAAATGAAAGCCCGACGGAATCGTCCCCGAAGAACCATCAGCTGCTCCGCTTCGCTGTGGTATCCCCCAGCTGACTTCGACAAAAGGAGGAGGTTCTCAATTCTTTTGTTTTTTTTTTTGTGTGTCTGTTGCGCAATTACGCATTTGTGAACCGATTTTGATGATTCTTTTTTTTGTTAGAAAGAGGATACCTCATTTCATTTCTCGGAGATCTTTAAACAGCGGATGAAATCTACAAACTCTTCTTTTCAAAATAGGGTGAACCCAAAACCTTGTACGTCCCTTTTTTTATCTTCCATGCATTTCTTGTATAAGTAATATGCAATTACAACTTTTTCTTTTTAGATAAACTTCGCATAGTGGATACGTGTGAATTGTTTATTTGCTTATTAAATTTAAAACGTAAGTGTTAACTGCTAAATAACAAGAGTGTATTTTGCTATAACAGCTCGGTCTCTAGCCGCTCACGCGATGCGCCCCTCCTACCGCAAAATGGCGGCTATTTGGTTTCGCAAATTAGAAAAGCATTCAGTTTAAATACAAGTTTTTATAAATAAAAATTATTATTCTGCATTGCTAAATAAATACCCTCCGTACTACCAACAAAAACATCTCAAATAAAATGCAGTAATA
>NW_020653736.1:749059-750808 GCF_003589595.1 Hyposmocoma kahamanoa | reverse complement strand
TCGGGGTTCAGGCCCCTCGTCCTGCTGGACGAGGTGGCGAAGATCCTGGAGCGAATCATCGCCTCCAGGATCAACGAACACCTGAGGGGGACAGGCCCCGATGTGTCGCAGCGGCAGTACGGGTTCAGGGCTGGACTCTCCACCCTGGACGCCCTGGAGTCGCTGCGACACATCGTGGAGGAGGGTAACGGCGAGAGGGAAGGCGTGGTGGCTGTGTCATTGGACATAGCCAACGCCTTCGGCACTCTACCCTTCGCCGTTATCAGGGAGGCGCTGAGGTACCATAATATCCCCAGGTACCTCAGCCGTCTGGTGGAGCACTACCTGGAGGACAGGGTGGTGCTCTACCAGACGAGGGAAGGGAGGCGCGCCGAGCACCCAATGAGGTGCGGAGTACCCCAGGGGTCCGTATTAGGACCACTACTGTGGAACCTGGGGTATGATTGGGTGCTGAGGGGCGCGCTGCTTCCCCGGACGGCGGTCATCGCGTACGCCGATGACACGCTGGTGGCCGTCCGGGGGACCACCTTCCAGGAGGCGGCCCGAAGAGCCTCAGTAGCGGCGGACATGGTGGTCCGCCGAATACAACTGCTGGGGCTCGAGGTCGCCGTGCCGAAGACGGATGTGGCCGTCTTCGGCGGGAGGGGTAGAGGTTGGGCGGTGCCGGCAGGCGCCCAAATCTCCATCGCAGGAGTATCGGTCCCGGTCAAGTCCCAGATGAAATATCTGGGACTTGTCCTGGACCGGCGATGGAACTTCGGGGAGCATTTCCGGCAACTTGCTCCCCGAATAGTGGGCGCCGCATCGGCGTTGAGCAGGCTCCTGCCCAACCTCGGGAGGCCCGGAGCCCCATGCAGAAGGCTATACGCCGGGGTGACCCGGAGTATGAGGCCTTATACGGGGCTCCCATTTGGAGTGGGGCCTTATCAGCTGCGACGAAGTCGCTGCTGAGGAGGCCCCAGAGGGTGGTCGCCCTGCGAATGTGCAGGGCGTACATGACGGTGGCCTGCGCTGCCGCATGCGTCCTCGCCGGTACTCCGCCGTGGGACCTCGAGGCAGAGGTCCTGGCGGCGGTCCGCACCTACCGGCGGGGAATGAGGGACCGAGGCGAGCGACCCGCTCCCCAAGAGGTGGAGCGGGAGCGCCGCCTTGCGGCGCAGCGCATGCGGGACCGGTGGAAAGAGGGCTTGGCGGATCCCCCCTATGGCGCTCGTACCATAGAGGCGATCCGCCCTGTCCTCGTAGAGTGGGTAAACCGGTCCCACGGGCCACTGTCGTTCCATCTTGTGCAGGTGCTGACCGGGCACGGCTGCTTCGGTCACTACCTGCACAAGGTGGCGAGGAGGGAACCGTCCCCGTCGTGCCACGAGTGCGGCGCTGCGGATGACACCGCGCAGCACACCCTAGAGGTGTGTAGCCGGTGGGATGAGCAGCGCCGCACTCTGACGGGGACTGTAGGGCAGGACCCCTCGCTGCCGAGCGTGGTTGCCGCCATGCTCGAAAGCGAGGAGTCCTGGGAGGCGGTGGCCTCCTTTTGCGCAGAGGTTATGTCGCAAAAGGAGGCCGCGGAGCGGGTGCGCGAGGACGCGGCGGACTCCGCAGACGTACGGGGAGAAGGCGAAGGCAGTTCGCTGCTCGCCTGATCCCCTAGTGAGACCAGCGGGCTCTGGACAGGGACTCCGGAGCCTGCACTGCACGGCCTCACTCGTCTGGGGGGCGGGTCGGAGGACAGCCGACTCGCCCCTCCGT
>NW_020653736.1:715682-748959 GCF_003589595.1 Hyposmocoma kahamanoa | reverse complement strand
AGGGGATGGGTTTGGGGTGTGTTAGGGGGTCGGTTAGGGGGCCGGTTGAGGGTCGGTTAGGGGTCAGTTGGGGGTCGATTAGGAGGTTAGTTAAGGGGTCGGTTAGGGAGTCGGTTAGGGGTCGGTTGGGGGTGGTTCGGGGGTCGTTTAGGGGGTAGGTTAGGGGGCCGGTTGGGGTTCGGTTGGGGGTTCGGTTGGGGGGTCGTTTAGGGTGTCGGTTGGGAGGTCAGATAGGGGGTAGGTTAGGGTGCGGTTAGGGGGTCGGTTAGGGGGCCGTTTAGGGTGCCGGTTGGGGTCAGTTAGTGGGCTGGTTAGGGGATCGGTTAGTGGGTCGGTTAATGGTTTGGTTAGGGAGTGGGTCAGGGGCGGGTTAGTGGCCCTTTAGGGGTGGACCCCCTAACTGACCCCTTAACCGACCCCCTACCTATCCCCAACCAGCCCCCTAACCGACCCCTATCCGTTCCCTAATCGACCCCCTAACCGAACCCCAACCGACCACTTAACCGGTCCCCAACCGACCCCCCAACCGGACCCTTACCGACACCTAACCGATCCCCAGACCGACACATTAACCGACCTTCAACCGGACCCCCTAATCGAGCCCCTATCTGAGCCCCTAACTGACCCCCAACCGGCACCCTAACCGACCCCCCCAACTGACCCCCCAACCTTCGTGGTGGTATTATATGTGAAGAACTACATACAAAAAATATATGTAATTAGATTGAAGTCGTTGTAAATGACAAAGTAAATGCAAGTGATCAATTACTTTTTTGCAAAGAGCATCTATTATATGTATGTATGTGTCAGTGTTGGGCAAAATTTAATTGTTCTGGCAATTAAAGATTGACAATTGATTAATTGTCAATTGCGAAACAGCAATTAACGATTGATCAATTGTTAGTTGCGAGAACCGAAAATTTTCAATCTTTTCAATGTTTTTGATTAACAATTAACAATTAAAACTGACAATTATGATAAATTTATAAGGCATATGGGGGTGAGTTAGGGCGTTGGTTGTGGGGGCCTGTTGGGGGCCTGCTGGGGGCAGGTTAGGGGGCCGGTTGGGTGGCCGGATGGGGGCCGGTTGGGGGCCTGCTGGGGGCAGGTTAGGGGGCCCGGTTGGGGGCCCGGTTAGGGGCCCGGTTGGGGGCCCGGTTGGGAGCCCCGGTTGGGAGCCCCGGTTGGGAGCCCCGCTTGGGGGCCCCCGTTGGGGTCCCCGCTTGGGGGCCCCGGTTGGTGTCCCCGCTTGGGGTCCCCGCTTGGGGGCCCCGGTTGGAGTCCCCGGTTGGGGTCCCCGCTTGGGGGCCCCGGTTGGGGTCCCGCTTGGGGTCCCCGCTTGGCGGCCCCGGTTGGGGTCCCCGGTTGGAGTCCCCGGTTGGGGCCCCGGTTGGGAACCCCGCTTGGGGGCCCCTAACCGGCCGGAATTGATTTTAATTGCAAATTTAATTGCAATTAAAATCAATTCAATTGAAATCAATTGCAATTAAAATCAATTGCAATTAAATCAATTGCGACGCGTCGCAATTGATTTCAATTGAATTGATTTTTTAATCTGATTGAATTATTGATTGAAATTTAATTGATTAACGCCCAACACTGGTAAGTGTATATGTGTGTGTGTGAGTGCGTATGTGTGCGTGCGTGCGTGCGTGCGTGCGTGCGTGCCTGCGTGCGTGCGTGCCTGCGTGCGTGCGTGCCTGCGTGCGTGCGTGCGTACGTCCGTCTGTGTAAAGCGGAACGTTCAAAAAATGAAGTATGAAATTATTTGATTTTTAATTCGGGACTTAATCACGTATAAACATATTTTATTTACCTCGACGTTTCGGACATATTGCAACGTCCATGGTCTCGCAGGGACTGAAGAGGCGGGTGTCAGCATCTTCTAGTTGTGCGAGTTTTTCTAACTACCCGCACTTTATCTTCATTACTTATTTGTGCACTAGGGTTCTCACTACACCGACACACAACACTCACGACATCTTAAATACTCGTATTCAATGCAGTAGAAGCACATTTGCAGGTGGCAACAGTGCATGGTATTGTCAAAGACGTCAAAGTCATCTTTTCGCGGTTATAACTTAGAGTAGCAGGGTTCTAGGGTTATAGCCGCCATTTTGCGGTTGGTTTAAATTGCACATTTGCATCCTTTAAAGACCGAGTAGATAGGGATAACGTATCGCGTGAGCGGCTAATTTGTGTTGTGAACGTGTTATGAATGGCATTTACACGTATATACGGTATTCGACATGTATAGGAATATTAATAATAATTATACGTACTTCGTGCTCTGAAGTATGGCTGTATTGGTTTAACAGTTTTTCTCTGGTAAAACTGAATATTTAAAACTTCTTTTTCAAGATATGTATTGTGGAAGGAAATGCTTTGAAGGAAATTGTTGGTTTCCACATGTCGCGATAAGTATACTAATAAAGTATTTTGTAATTTGTATTTGTATTTTGTATTTTAAATACACCCCATGAAAGTATTTTGTATTTTGTATTTCAAATACACCTCAAGAAAGTATTTGGTATTTTGTATTTTAAATACATTTAAGGAAGTATTTTGTAATTTGTATTTCAATTAAGATGTAGCATGTATTTTGCCCAGCCCTGCCCATATTCTGAAAGAGTTCCACTAATGACGGTGCCTATCAATAAAGAAGACACCAATGCTATAGAGGAAGAACCACAGGTAACTAGTTGATTTTTTATTTCATAGTGTAACAAGATAATTATGTTGCGCTATGTAATTGCCATTTACCCATATATAGGTACAATTCGAGACATCGAACTGCTAATGAAGTTTTTGAAAAAATGAAATCCTAAAAAGCGATGTTTTTTTAATACCTACTTAATTATTTTTTATTTAATTTTACTCAAGTTTACTTATTTTATTATTTGTTTTAGAATGCAGAAAAGGGATATGACTGCGATAAACTTCAGTCAGTATTACCTGATAAAATTGCGGACGACCAAACAGATCTACCATTTAAAACCTGCGCAGAAATTAATCAAAATACGTACTGTGAACAGGAGAATTTTGTAGTCATAGAAGATATCTCAGTTACCATCTTAGGTAGCTCATCCTATCACAATCAAAACAAAAGAGATTTACTAATGAACACTTTCAATGAAGAAAACGCCGGTAATAATAATAATATAGATATTGAACCGCAGGTAGTTTTTTTCTTTATTTCACTCTAAAAGTTAAAGTTGACGACTTGTACGTATTATTTGGTGTATTGTTTGTTTTAGAATGCAGAAGAATCGGAGAGTGGTGAACTTCATCCTACATTTACCGAAATAATTGCGGATAAAGAAATGGATTTAATTAGGAAATCTTTAGAAGAAGACGATATCGACAAAGATAAAAGTATTACCATGAATATTACAGATAATAAGCAGGTTCAAGAAAATAAAAAATCGAAAAGGTGCAAACTGAAGAAAAGTTATGTGGATTTTCTTTCTGATGAGGAAGATTTTGTATGGGACTCCTCTTCTTGGAAAGAGACTGGCGATGAATCTAGTGAAATTGATGTACCTGAAAAGAAAAAGAAAAAAAAGAGCTCAGAATATGGAAAAGTAGGTGATAGTGGACTAAGAAAGAAAAAAATAAATAAACGAAAAGTGATTACAGATGCACGAGAAAAAGGACGGGAATATATCAGGAAAAATGGATGCATCGTGAACGCTAGATGTTTACAGCCTAATCCATGTTTAGGCAAAGCATGTGGCAACAATTGCCAAGAAGTAAGTGATGCCAAAAGGAAAAATATATTCGATCACTTTTGGGGTTTAACTCCACAAAGGAAAAAAGATTGGCTAATTGCTATGATATCTAGAAATGACGTTATACGCAAAAGGTCTAAAGACTCGAACTATAGAGAAAATACTTATCATTATTTTATCAACGATGGAGAGGGTCGACGCAAAGTATGCAAACAATTCCTGATGTGTACGTTAGACATAAGTCAAAAATACATTACCTATACATTGACCAATGCGTCTTTTGGGTTGTCAAAACAAGAAGCAAGAGGTAAACTTGTTCCAAAGAATAAAACTTCTGAAGAAGTCAAAAATTCAGCCATAAACTTCATCAAAGGCTTACCGGCGCTACCATCTCATTACTGTCGGAAAGATACTACCCGGCTTTATCTCCCCACAGAATTTCGAAACATTAAAAATCTTTATAGGATATATAAAGAAGCTCGAACCAGTGAAGGTGTCGATGTTGTTGGTGAACAAATTTTTCGTAACATTTTTACCAAAAACTTTAACATCGGGTTTCATGTTCCGAAAAAGGACAAATGTGTAAAATGTTTACGTTTTGAAGGCAAAGATACTAATAACCCTGACATGATGATGCATTTAAAAGAAAAAGAAGCCTCAAAAAGGAGGTTAGCTTTTCACCGTGAGCTCTGTAAAAAGAATAAATCAATTCTTTGTACTTCTTTCGATTTACAAAAAGTCCTTAACACGCCACACGGACAAAGCATGCTTCTGTTTTACTCTAGGAAATATACAGTTTACAATCTATGTTTTTACGAAAGTGTTACGAGGAACGGATTCTGTTATATGTGGGGCGAGACTGAAGGAAAAAGAGGCGGGAATGAGATAGCGTCGATTCTTCAGAAGTATATTACTGATGTTGACTCACGTGGATCCATTAAAAGTTTAATTTTATATTCCGATTCATGTCCTGGACAAAATAAGAACAAACTTGTCTTAGCCACCATACACAATGCCTTACTACAAGCAAACAATATTGAGACGATTCAGATGAATTATTTGCTGCCAGGACACACCGAAATGACCGTAGACAGCATTCATGCTACAATTGAAAACTCTGTTAGAAATACTATAATATGGGCACCTTCGCAGTGGGCAACAGTTTTTCAGTTAGCTCGTAAGGATCCCCGCCCATATGAAGTAGAAGTACTTAACCACAAAGACTTTAAGAACTTCGAGGAATTTTCTGATAAATATTTTAAAGGGAACTTATCTGGTAAGATAAGCAAAATACGGGTGGCAACATTCAAAAAGTCATCTCCAAATATTATGACTGTTAAATACAGCATGATAGAGGATACTGGAGATGAAACAGTAGGAATTATTTCAAGGCCAAAGCAGCTTCACCAAAAATACAAATCAGTTTTGCCCATAACTACAACCAAGCACAATGATTTGAAAAAATTATGTGATACCGGAGTTATACCAAGACTATTTCATTCAGAATACGCAAATTTTTCTCATCGAATCGGAAAAGATGTACTGGTTGACACAGATATTGAAGATGACGAGGAAACTTCGCCTTTAATATCTGATTCTATTTAATAAAGGATAGGGATTTTGATTTTTTATAACATTATAAAAAAGCCATGACTGATTACTTAGGCATTATTGTTAATTAGGATATTTAGAGGCTGTATTTTGTTAATAGCTCAAAGGTTTATATTTTTAGACAACATTATGATTAGATGTGGTGATATAGGGAATCCTGAGACTGAATTAACAAATACTCATAGGTATAACTAAGATTAAATTGATACTTTTTTAAAAGAAGATTGTTCAATTTTAAGTTTAACACTTTGCCTAATTTAGTTTATTGTTTATTTCAATTTATTTATTCTTAATAGTAAAAAATTACCCCATCATAAACCAAATTATGATGTGATGTATATTGCACGCATTTCATATAAAATGCCATGACTGATTATTATTGTTAATTAAGATATTTAGAGGCTGTATTTTGTTAATACCTCAAAGTTTAATATTTTTTAGACTACATTGTGATTAGATGTGGTGATATAAGGAATCCTGAGACTGAATTAACAAATACTCATAGGTAAAACTAAGATTAAGTCGATACTTTTTAAAAAGAAGATTGTCAATTTTAAGTTTAACACTTTGCCAATTTCTTTTATCATTACTTTCAATTCATTTATACTTAATAGTAAAAAAACTAAAACTCGCACTATTCCGTACTCAATGCCACAGATACTCTATAAACCAGATTATGATGTTATGTATATTGCACTAGTGGTATTATTGTAATCTGTAATTTTAATAATTAATTATCTTGTTTTAATCTTTTCAGTTATTTTTGTTAAAGGATTTGGATTGACCAAATACATTTTATTTTCTATTTCAAACATTGGTTTTATTTTAAAATGAACTCTAACCATTACATCCTTACATATTTATGATCAATCTTAAAAAGGGTATAAGGGTATTCACTTTACTTGATTCTGTTTGAACATTTGTTGTTGTTTGTATTAATTTACTTTACTCCAATTCAAGTTCACATATTACTTAAACTCTTTTGATATGCTAAATGCATAGAAACACGTGTAGTTTATGTTATTTTTCCTTGTCCTGTTTCATATCCATATCCACATTTGGAATAATTTACTTTTAACTTGAATATAAATCACTGGCAGTTAGACCATTTTTACTTGTTCTATTAAAAAAATAATACGATGCATTTTGAGTCAAGCGACATTTATTTCATTAAAAAAAGCCTACATATTCATGGAAACTATTTAGGAAGGTGCAATATGGATTTGCGGAAAAACTGTATTGATTAGATCAACATCCGCGCAATAGTTTTTTTTTAATGATTTTTTTTCCGAAAAACGCAACTTTAAATCGCTCTCCTGTAGCTTTAAAAAAATGTCGCTTAGACCAATTAGCCTTTTAACCGTCGTGTTGTAGTTGGTTTTTTAATTATGTTATTATTATTATTACTATTCATAATGTCATTGTTTTGTGTTAGGGTAAATGTTGGATACGACGAAACTTCTTGAAAGGCGGCAGAAGAGCATTGTAATTCGTCATTAGTTGTAAATAAAAAAGTATCATCAGTAGATAAATAAACTCAATCTGTGAACGCACACTGTTGCTTTCCCGCCATTTTAACAGCGCGCTAGCGCTGCCTACTGACTGGCGCCGCGCGGCGATTTGTTCGAAATTTGAATAGCAACAGCGCGCTGCTCACTAGCTGGAGTCGTGCGGCGGCGATCAGTTCCATATTTGAAATGGCAAATAATACTGTTATGGAATTTGTATGGACTATAACTTAACTATTTGCTTTGGTAACACACGCGTTTTTTATGACCCGCTTTACATATTTAAAACCGGTGGAATTACATCAGCTTTACGAGCAAGGGTGTTAAAAATATATATAACGAAACAGGTCGACTTTACAAATTCGCAAATATAAAATGAGAAGGAATATAAGAGTTAAAAATAATTGAAAAAAAAAATTCAGACAAAAATACTTCTACCTGAAAATGCCTTAGCAAAATTCTTACCTGAAACATTTCTCACATTGTTTGGAGGAAACTTGTTGAGTTATTTGAAAAAGTTACCTAACAGATTTCAAGAGATGAAGACATTTAAAGTAAAGGCTAGCGAGTTACAGTTCGCACTCTTGGGTGTAAAGTCACATCTGTTAAAATGACAACTTTTAAAAAGAGAGGTTCAAACATTCTACGAACGAAATTAGCCACTTTTGCGGGTTATCAGGATTATATAAGGAAATTAGGGACAGTGGGATTAATACTCATAAAAATAAGACTTACTTTTACACTACTTTTATTTAACAACTTAATTAAAATTATCACAATGTTTTAAGTGGAAATCCTGTCTGTCAAAGTGAAGAAAAAAAAAGATAGCTACTACGTGAACCAGTGCTGGCAGGGAGCTGGTCTAATTCCTTGCCATCAGATATGTTGAAGCGTAATAAGCAATCATATATGGTAAAATAATGTCAAATATAACTGCCTCCGTGGCCGAACGGTTACCATGCCGGACTGCCACGCAGAGGTCCCAGGTTCGATTCCCGGGCCGGGAGAAATATTTGTATGACCTACATTTATTTCTCTCGTGAGTTTGGGTGTAATTTGTGGTTGTCTATGTGTGTGTCCATGGCACCCGCGACACAGGGTTTCCCTAGTGCGGGGCTATGTTGAGTGTGTGCGTTATTATATTATTATTATTATTATTATTATATTAAATATGGCAAGAAAATGATAAAGAGAGGCTTTGGTCTCATCCACACGGTTAGTAGCTAATTTGACTTCCTTTTGTTCCTAAGGCGCGCAAACCGCTTTATTTTAACGGCTACGCCCGCCACACATGTACATTCACTGTTGACAATCATCAGACTTCACAAAAATTATACATTTTAAATTTCTGGGACATGCTTAAAACTAATTCATTATTTTGATGAATAATATGAGCATTGCTGCTTGGCATTACAATCAGAATAATTTATTGTTAGAACTAGCAAAGATGATGTTACATGTAATTTGAGTGCAACAGTTCAATGTTTTATAATTACTAATTGTCATCAATCAACAAAGCTCAATTACAATGCAATAGAATTCAAACTGTCAACAAGTTAAACACAATCTAAAATAAAATAACGCTATTTTATTTTAAGCAGAAATAGGCAAGGTTTTGAGGGTAAGGGTGCTGGTGAAATTACAGGCACATGAGGCTTGTCAACTACTCAGGGTGACGGGCGCAGTGGCAGTGCCCCTCAGATCTTTGCGATTTAAAGCTCTGAGTGGCACTGCAACTGTTATGGACGAGCGTGTAGCTTACCATCAGGCGCACGACTTGTTCGTCACGTCACTTGATATTATAAAAAAAAACATTTCGCAAATCGATATAATTAATAAAATAATCTCAGTACAGAGTGCTAAAAAAACCGACCTCAAAAGTACGTGGACGTACGTCGATTTGCTAAGTTTTATTGAAATATCGCCTAGTTCGCCACTATACAGGACTTGACACTGGAGATAATAAAAATCGGTTCTTACTACTCAAAGTATATTGAGATAAAAACGCCTTGAATTGGAGAAATAGCAAAATCAACCATTAAAATAATTGCTCCTAAATTAAAGTTAGGCGCTATTTATAGAAATGAATCTTCATGCGTGAACAGCCACCCTTCTAGGTGACTTTCTTCAAAATGGAATGGGACCACTATGGAAGTACCCCCTTTCCAACAAAACCTTCTCCTTTTTTGAATTCGGTAAATAATAAGGTCAGATTTTTTTTAATAAAAAATTGTTGTCGAAGTAGTGCCCATGGAAATAATTACGTTACTTTGGTATAAACAAGACAGTTATCTAATTTGCGCCCCAAGTAATCATAAAATGTTACAATGTTAAGGGAAATTCTTCAATAACATTATAAGTAACAAATGTAATTTACAAATAGAAAATGCGAGAAAAAAACTTATTATCTAAGTGTAAAATAACCAAGACTTAAATAAATTACAAGTAATACGAGGAATAAAAATAAACTATATGTTCTTGATCGTCGTCTTCATAGTTTCACAATTTATTTAAGAGGCAAAGTATACGCTTCCTTAAGATTCCGATTGATAGTTTAGCTCTTTCAGGTATTTTCGATCTAAGATGTTTAAACTAAATATTGTACTGATAAATGTATTAAAATGTGTATTTACAAAGAACAACCTCTAGAGTTTCTTGCTCATTCTTCTCATGGGACTCTGCCATATGAACGAGCAGTAGATTTTAATCGGTATGACGATTTCAAGTGTAATTTGCTTGCGAAATAAAGATTTCTTGACTTTGAAAGAAGAATATTTGACTTGGACTTTGTATGAAAATTTGTAGTGACGAGGCTGCAATGTCACAATGGCGCCACAGCGTCTAATTTGACCGCGCCCATTGTTTAAACTAATCATTCTAATAACCGCTCACGCGATGCGCTCCTCCTACAGCAAAATGGCGGCTATTTGGTTTCGCAAATTAGAAAAGCATTCAGTTTAAATACAAGTTTTTATAAATAAAAATTGTTATTCTGCATTGCTAAATAAATACCCTCCGTACTACCAACAAAAATATGTCAAATATAATGCAGTAATACACCGCAAATCCTGCACTTAAAAAGCACTAATGAAATTTTTGGTGTACTTGGATAAATATGATAATATTCCGTTTAAGTGGGTCTAACGTTTACCATGAAATTACTCCTTAAAGTATAGTTTATAAACATTTATATTCAGGGTAAACTTAAAAAACACTACTTACGGTATGTTTTCAATAAATAAACACCGAAATCACCAGCCCAAACAATAACACTCACGATTGTCGTGACGTATTTTTGAAGTTGTTTATTTTTTTTAAATGACAGACCCAGGCATTAAAAACTTTTTGGTTTGCTAGAGTAGTTACCGAAATAGCAATTAATACTAGTTCTTTTACCTGTTATAACTTCGATATCCGATAAATCGGTATAAAATCATCACGCGCACCTCTAGGTGTGGTATGCGTCTACGGCTGCATGTATCGCGTGAGCGGATAATAAAATGATAATAGGACGTATTAAGGTTTCTTAGGGTGACAGGCGCAGTGACAATGCTTCTCAGATCTTTGGCACTGCCACTGTTAAGGATAGGCGTGTCGCTTACCACCAGGCGTATGGCTTGATCGTCCCGTTGCTTGACATCATAAAAAAAATTAACTAGGTACTGGGAACTTAGACGATTGAAAAAAAAATGGTTTATGGAAACCATTTTTTTTACTATTATTATATTATATTTATTTTTTTTTTAGACTATGGAGTCTAAGCAAATTTCACATGTTACTTGATATCGAACGATATATATACGATAGTTGGGACTGACTGTAGTTTGTCTATGAATTAAAAAAATTGCGTGACATGCGTGAGAAAAGTTTTTATTTGCCGCCATTTCGCCAGTCGTAACATGCGGTTCCTGAAAATATCAAGGAGAGCTTATACTATGTGTATAGATAAAGCAGTTTATGTAACTATACTCACTCGTGTGATGTTTTTATGAAACTCGCCTCTCGGCCCGTGTCATAAACCCACACCGTATTTTAATGCCATTCATTATGTAACAGTCACATAAAAGACTATTTTGATTCACAGTATGAGAGAAAATTCTGAGAATTAGCTGTTATCTAATTTTCGCTCGCTCACTGGAAAGTGCGCATCAAGTGCGGAGTAGGACATGTTTTGGCACTGTGGCCCCTTTGCATATCCACGCAAGCATGAATGATGCGGGCTCCGCTGCCAGAGCAGTCACAAAAAGCTCAAATACCCCAACGTCTGTAAGCGCTATAACTTTATACATTTTGACAATGCAAAACCTTTTGTTTTTTAACCGACTTCAAAAAAGGAGGAGATTATCAATTCGACAGTATTTGTTTGTATGTTCCGCTATTACTCTGGTATTTGTAAACAGATGACGACGATTCTTTTTTGTTGAAAAAAGGGTACCTCAGTATTAGTCCCATTTTAACTTGAAGACAATACTCCGGTAACCTATCACAAACTCGAATTTCTTTTTTCCGAATTTCATTAGTGCGATGACAGTTTTGGTATAAATTTGCAACACAGAAATGTCTTACAGCCGAAATATCGTTTGTACGGAAACCTATTGTTAGAATAATTATTACACATTCGTATTCTTTGGGCAGAAGTTTATTTGATCTAATATATTTGTTATACTGTCTGTTTTCCATATAATTGAGATTGCTGAAAATTCGTTTCGACAAAATTACTGTTCTTGGATAAAATTGTACCGCCATACAATTTTACCATACAGCTCCAAAATTCTGGACTGTACTTTGCTGGTGAAAAGCAAGTGTTTACGTAGTTTTCGTTATACCATTATGCTATGTTTTTGCTGTCGTCTGAAATGTTATTTAAAAACAATGGTCTTGAGTATTCAATAAATAACTTATAACTGAATCGAGGAGAGTACCAGAGCCTGTTTTTTGTGTGTTTGTATTACCTAGACGGTACGTCCCCTTCCGGTAGGTTTAGATTAGGTTAATACACGAAAAAGCCGCACGAGCCGAGCGAGCGAAGCGAGCGTGTCGCGGCAGCGGCCGGCGAGATGCCAGGGCCAAATTTGTTTGCATTACCTAGACGGTACGACCCCCTCCTGTGGGTTTAAGTTAGGTTAGTATATGAAAAAGCAGCACGATCAGATCGAACGAAGCGAGTCACTACCACTTGATCAAATTAACTTGCATCTCGTTTACCATATTTTCTAAAGATGCTAGGTGCTTTAATTTGACGAGTTGTATTGTGCGACACGTTCTAATACTTTTAGTACCTGTCATATGAAATATTATTACAAAAATGTATTATGCATAGCGCTTTTTACAAAATAAAAATGTTCAATTGGATACATTGGTCAAACGGTTTGTTGGGGAAATAAAAATCGGGAAAAGAACAACTTGTCAATATGTCAAAATAGTGAAACATTAAATGGTGTAATGAAAAAAACCGTAACATGTTTTCGAACAAATGAAACAAAATCTATTCAATAAAAGTGTAAAGGTTTTCGGAGAAACAAAATTCTATAAATCATGTTTTTAGCTTGTGATAGGCAACCCAATATTCCACCTGTAAGGGTAGCAAATTAGGGTATAAAGCAGGTTTATTGGATTTCAAACTACTTTCCGTTAACCGGTTTCAATAAAACTTGACAAATAGATGCCATTTCTGCAAGTTAACTTAAAAACTTTTGAAAATGGTATACTTACGAGTATTAATAATATGGACTTCACAGAGTGTCTTATCGTGCAGGGCAGGGTATAGGGCACTAGACTGCGCGGAAAGGTCACCGATTAAATAATATCTACTGTGGGCGGTCCTTTGCATGACCTGAGGGAGTCCACTAACTGACTTTTACGCACAAAACTGTCGATCGGCGCAATGCGTATTCGCAACGCAGAATAAAGCGACACGACGCAATTTCGTGCTGCCACGATTCCTTCAACGATCCGAACCGTACTTAACGTATTTTTTTAAACTAGGTGGCGACATGGATCGTGAAAACACTATTGCACTGCTGCTATTTATAAGAAAGTTTAAGAAAAAACACAAAGAAGATTAACATCCTAGGAGTGCGCCATGCGGAGCAATAGCAAACTATTGTGATGGGTTGTTCGAGCTCGTAGATTTCGGCGCTCGCAGTTTTGTGTTTCGGCCCTTATGCGATGTCGCAACGTAACGCCGCTTACTACGCATTGCAACACCCCTTCATACTTCGTTTCCTGGCCCCTTGTCCAACGCACCACGTGGCATGTAGCTCTAATTATTTACATGTACTACAACGCACAAAGCTGACGGAACTCACCGTGTAGCATCGCTCTTACATAGGAAACATGTGCACGTAGTCCGAAGAAAAAAAAAAAATGAGTATACAAACTCTTGTTGGTTGCAAGTTCTTGCGGTGTATCAGTGATCGGCCTTTGGCAGTTATCAGTCCACATACTAAGCCTAGAGAACCCCTTATCGGCCTAACGTTACACCGTAATGAATTAAGTTACAAATATGGTTTAAGGTGAAACTATTTTTTGGGTCTAAATCGCGTATGTTTTTCAAACAAGTTGGTTAATTTCCTATATGTAGTAGAAATTGGATCACATCAATAGAGATATTGATTCTTTAGTTCTTTTTATATTATCACGTTGTTCACTATCATGGTATTCAATTATTTTTTGTGAAATTACTCCACTAGCTGGTAATTTAATAATGCAAAGATAGAACACCAAGAAATTTCTTTGATCCGGCTGGATTCTAAAGACGTATGCTGAAGACATTGGTTCGAAGCTAGCTGGATCGAAGGAATTTTTCTCACGCTCGATTTCTGTATTAACAATTATTATAAATCAATACATTTCAGCGCTTATTGTTGGACAGTAAGCGACATAAGCGACAGTAAGCGACACGACTGTTCTTGACATTTAAAACGCAAAAATCTGAGGGGCACTGCCACTACGTCCATCAACCTGAGATATAAGTTGGCAAGTCCCATGTGCCAGTAATTTAGTAATAATAGAGCTCCTTATGAAAGAACCAGGGAAGTACTGTCATCTTACCCATTTCTGCCACCAAGCAGTATTCCTTATTTTTTTTTTTTGTGACGGGACGTGCGCTTGGTGGTAAACGACACGCTTATCAATAACAGTTGCAGTGCCAATCAGAATTTTAAATCGCAAGGATCTTAGGGCACTGCCAGTGGGCCAGTTACTCTGAGACGTAAGTTGCCGAGTCCCGTGTGCCCGTAATTTCATTAGCATTCTTACCTCACATTACTGCTTGGCGACAAAAATAAGCAAGGTTGCTGTAACTCCCTGGACGAACTGTTTCACAAGTACTGCTACTAACTAAGTATAACACAAAATACTTTACACATCTATGCATCGTTCAGAATACGACAGAAAAATAAGACTATAAGGACCATTGACTTACAATTATATGGAGATCGGGTCCGCGCTAAAAAGTGTCCGAACTTATAGGGCGTTAAAATCGTATACAGAGCGTCATTCACGCTTTAGTCTTAGTTTGTTCGACTGACAGCGAAGCAAGCAAAATTAGACAGTACTGCGATGACATTACAATTTAAATTCAACGTTTTAGCTTTGTCATATTCCTTTACATGTCACTACGTTTAAATAGGTTGACTTGGGACATTTTTTTCGTGGTTTTTGTATTACACCCTTCGTCCATTTATTTGTAAGTCAATGATAAGGACATTTGCTTCAAGTATCGAATACACTAAAATCTATCGACTTTATCTCATCCCTATGACAAACGTCAAATGAAGTATCATAGAAATCATTGTAGTTTGGTATACGTAAGGCGAGGTATTTCTAGATTTTAAGAGATGAGATGTGGAGGGTTGTCGTGCATTACGCGCACTGTAAATTAAAATGAATAAAATAAGAACAAAATAATTTAAATACTTTTAAAATAAATAATTTTGGGATAAATAAGTAATTATTTATTTATGTAATCTTTTTGCACAATACATTAATATACAAATGGCAGACTTAATGCTATAAGGCATTCTCTACCAGTCAACCATTGGGCCAAACAGAGAAAAACCAAAAGGTTGGTGCTACACTTAAAACAGAAATAAAAATATCATAAGCCTAAATTTTATGGTTAATTTATACAGTATAAAATAAACATAATACAGCATAAACATACTCAATATACTTAAATAATAAACAATACATATATATAACAAATATGCCTATATATATATATATAGTAAACATACTATTAATTAATAATATATAAGTACCCACAGCAACATTAAGGAGAGTCTCGATCTAGAAGATTATCAAAAATATAATTGTAATCATAAAAATATGATGAACTTAATAACTAATAGGGCAGTTGAAAACCATAATTTAGCAGGTTCTCTGTAGTACTTCAAGAGAAATATTTTCAGGTTAAAATTATGTACAAAGTTTGTTATTTTATTCTTAAATAATTCGTTTTATACTTTTAGCCTGTTTTCAGGATTTTATGTGATCGGATAAGTAAATCCTATCATATAATAGATTAGCACATTATTTAGACAATATCCTAATGTGCATCGTAAATTTTTTGGAAGACTGTTATTTAATAGTAAATACCTAAACCATTTGACCTAACAAAACAGTTTATCCTGCTTCTTCTGTGTGCGTGAGAGCACCATTATTTTTGAACTGTTTTTATTATAGTCTTTATTTTCTTGATTGTCTATTAGTGAAGTTTGATGTTGAACCGTTTTTTCCTTCAATTAATAATAATATAGAGTCCTCGTCAAGAATATGTGGTCCTACCCCATGTTCGTCGCTGACGGGGAATCCCCGAGAGTGACGGAGCTGTACGTGTGGTAGACGTACTGACCGCTGGAGGGATCTTGCGACGCGACGGTCCCTTAGCAAAATTGTTATCCTATAAAAAAGGGGAGAGATGTTGACACCACTCTTTTTGAACTGTTTTTATTATATTGTCTTTGTTTTCATATGTATTGAAGTTGGATGCTCAACTGTTTTTTTTATTCTTTTTATATTATTAAGTGACGGGACGAACATGTTGTGCGCCTGATGGTAAGTTACACGCCTGTCCATAACAGTTGCAGTGTCACACAGAGCTTTAAATCGCAAAGATCTGAGGGGCACTGCCACTGCGCCCGTCGCCCTGAGACATAAGTTGACAAGTCCCATGTGCCTGTAATTTCACCAGCACCCTTGCCCTTCAAATCCGGAACACAGTAATTCAGATATTACTGCTTGGCGGCAGAAATAGGTAAGGTGGCAGTACTACCCTGGATTGAATTCTTTCACAAGGAGCTCTTCTGCTACTAAACTTAATTTTTTTCTCTAAGAAATAATAATGCACAGACCTTACCAAGAATATCCGGTGAATCGTCTTAATATACGAGTATATCCGCGTCTCACGGTAGTTTTCTATGAAAAACATGATCAGAGGTCAGAGGACTAAATGAGATGATGAGTGGCGTCTCTTTAAACACGGTTCTGGCCGAATACTAGCGTCTTGGGAAACCGCGGCATTTATGATGAGCCAGCGCCTTTTCATTGCCATGACTTCCAAAACTATTTTCTTTAATTTGTTGTATGTGTAGTTATAAGTTTCTTTGTTATAAAAATTTGTTATTTTAAGTGAATCAATACAATAATAATTATGGTCTTATTTTTAGTGGATCGTATGCAAATAAGTTGTCATGGAAGTGAATAAAGTTTTTATCTATCTATCTCTATATAGTAAGACATAAAAGTGGTATTACAAAACGGTGTAAATAAAAACTAAGAGATTACTTACTCTAACTCAGTCGTATGGAGTGATATAAATCTTCAAAGATGTTGTTAGCTGTTGTACACCAAGCTCCGGGGCCAAAACTTTGTTTTTATTGTGACATTCTTTTTGTTTTTATGTCACTTGCGTTAGGTCTATTTATGCTGACTTTTTTAACAAACTTTTGCGATTTATTTTTGAACTTTATCTGTAAGAATATAAGAGTTTATTGATGTTTATTTACTAGATTTACTTACTTACTTTCCCTTTCCGTAAATTCCCTATCCAAGAAAAGCGTCTGGAAAGATCTCCCCCAAGAATCTGTTTTAAGCCCGTTACTTTATAGTCTGTATACTTATAACCTGGAGTCATCAGTCAATTCATTCTGCGATGTATTCTAATATGCTGATGATTTGGCTGTATATTTTAAGGTAAGCTCTATAGAGGAGGCGAAAAATAGTCTCAACTTGGTTCTTTCATAGCTAAAGTTGTCCCTCCGATTGAAATTCGCATAGGTCGAGAAATCATTCCAAGAGTAAAGAAAGCCAAATTTTTGGGTATCATACTAGATTCTAGAATGACAGGTATCTCTCATTTTGAACATGTAGCACTTAAATGTGAGAAAAATATTAATATTGCGTGGGCCCTTTCAGGAGTGTGGTGGGGTTCTCATCTGTACTCTCAAAAACTTTTCTACAATCCGATAGTTCGCAGTCATATAGGTAGATTATGAATCTTTTCTCTTAAAGTGAGGTGAAAACCTGAAATCCGCAATGCTGAGTCTTTGACCTTTTTGTCCACATCACTCAATTGCTTTTTTTTCTATTCGTTTTTTAAATATTGTGTTCCTTATGTTTTTTAAAGAAATAAATACTTTTTTATTTTATTTTTATTAATGTTAAATGTGCAGGGTGAGAGCGGGGAGCCTCCTCTGAATATTCGCAGATAGTCCCTTTCCAATATATTCCTTTTCAAATTGCTACAAAATTCTAACTCTCTTCTTTCTATATTAAATCGTCTCTTGGACCTATTCGACTCGCAGAATATGGACACTAACCCTGTCTTCTCCAGAGCTTCATTAAATTTACCCAACTCCCCTACCCACTCAATCAATTTCCTCGCAATTCACTCTATTGTGCTTCCTATGAAACTCTCGTTTTCCAGCCCAATATTCTTCTTCACTTTGACATAGTGAAGGACTCCGTTGACCCCCGAGGCATTATTAACCAAAGTATTCCGCGTATTCCGGATGGCGCATTATATTTATTGATGCTTCAAAACTCTCAGCAGTAAGTCCTTTAGGAGCAACAGTATGGATCCCATCTGCTAAGATAAGTTTAAGCTTCAAATGCCCCTCACACTATTCGGTATTTACTGGTAAATCAATCGCCCTACTGGAAGCAGTTCTCTATGTCATGTCTCATAAACTCAATAACTCCATCATCTTCTCCGATTCCAAAAGTTGCCTTCAACCCATCCTGTCAAATCCTTTCCACTCTTCCTTTCGGTTCCCAGTCAGTCTTAAGATTAAAGAGGCCCTATTAGATTGTCAAAAGCAGGGTATAAAGGTGGTGCTAGTGCCTGGATGCCCGGACATTTGAGAATCCCAGGCAATGAGACAGTAGATTTCTGTGCCAAATTAGCTTCCCGCATTGGATTTACGGAACACTCGAACTAGTTTTCCCATGACTTTTGCTTACTCCCAAAATCCCTCCTTTGTGGTCGTTGGTCAAAGTTTTGGGAGAGATCCCAAAAACAAAAGGCAAATATGATGCGGATATTCAGCCTCAAATTCCCAGTCTGTTGGTTTTTCAAACTCCGTTCAGCCAATAAAGAACTACATCAACAATATGCCGCCTTCGTTTGGGTCACGCGTGTACTCCAGTTCATCTGGCTAAAATAAGGATTAGGGATAACTCATTGTGTGAGTGGTTTAGAGGAAGGAAACGTGGACCATATATTCTTTGACTGTACGAAATTACGATATTCCCTGTGTGACATTCTCCCTCCATCTATTTCTCGTGCTACTTCCATTAAATGCCTTTTGTCACTGTCCTCTCATCCAAAAGTATATCCTGTTCTCTGTAAATTTATTCATGTGAATCATATTTAATTGTGAATATTGTTCGTATATTAACACTACATTTGTACTTAAATATTATACATTGTTACTAACAATTTGTGCTGTCTCTTTTGTTCTAGGGATCAACTTGTGCAAAAATTTCTTCGATACTCCCTCTGAGTCATCGAACAACAATAAATTCGCCTCACAATCCATTCATTAAGGAAAAAAAAAATGTTTTCGCTTTACAAACATACGATTACATAAAGTATATATAAATATAGTAGCGGTGGTAACTCAACTACAGGCCGTGGGTTCGAATCCGGGGTCACACCTCTGACCTTCTCAAAATTTAAGTGCGAAATGTAATTTCAAATTTACCATGAGCTATTTGGTGAAGCAAAATATCATGATGAACCCTGCATGTCGCAGAAGGTTCACAACCCTTGGAAAACGTGTAAAATCTCCAACCCAAGGGTAGCGTGGCGGACTATGCCTAAACCCTCGCCTGGGGAAGAGACTTGACGATGACGATTACATAAAACTATTATGTGTAGTACTTACTGCCTCATTGCTCTTTTTAGCAGGGACCAATGGACAGCAGAGTGATGTAAATAGAAAGATGCAGTTTTGGCACAAAAATGTTAAGGCCCGTCTACGTAGTTGAGTATCAACTGCGTGTGAAAAAGCCGAGTATGTGTACTAGTACGACAACCTATTATCACAGGGTATCAACTCATACTTTAGTACTTATTTAAAGCTGTAGATGGCGACACATGGAAAAATAAATATGGAGTATGGAGTCCCGAAAACTTAAACGAAAAAGAATTGCAAAACTATTTTTAGTAATATGTAATTAAAATTAATTTACAATTATGAAAATTGATGAAAACAGTAAAATGTTGTTGAAAAGAACAAATTGAAGGATTCTGAATCGTATACTAATATTACTACAATCGCACCGCGGGTTTACTTGGTACCATCTATAGATCAGCGTTAAGAATCAAAATAGGAATGAGATTGGATATCTGTACTATCATAGTATTATATTATCTGTGTTATTTATTTATTTATTTATTTATTTATTTAGGCACATCAACAAGTAATACATTATTACATTTTACAGATTTATTATATTCTAAGTCATGGTCCGATGTTATTACCCACTTCAGATATGCACAACATTGGCTATAAGCAATAACAATATTACTTAACACTAACGCAGGCTACTAACATCGAAAATTATAAAAATAAATAAAAAAATTGATGATAAAATTAAAGAATGAAAAAATTAAAAACACAATCAACTCAAATTTGCCAGTTTACGCACAGTACTGCAAGACCCAGCGTCAATAAGACCCTCCGTGAAGTAGCACAGCAACTTACGTTTGAATTGCGGTTGTGAGTCATCGAAAATGTCGACATTGACAGAAGCGGTGAGAAAGTTGTGTTCTAATAATATTTTGTTAATTGGCGAATGCCGACCTAGGTTAGTTCTACACGGGGGAATACAAAAAATCTTTCGTACCTTTTGCCTAGGATAACTATAAGGAACTGAGATTTGGAGAGATTCCACCAGCACACTACATTTTATGCATCCACTAATAACCTTGGAAAGGAACATCATCCCCAGAGTAGCTCGACGATCCCGTAACGAACACATGTTGTAAAACCTCAAGCGATCTCCGTACGGCTGACGATGAGAAAAACCCGGCATTGTAAAAGCAAGATGTCTTGTGAAGGCCCGCTGGATGCTCTCGATACGTTGAGAATGAATGGCGTACGAGGGGCTTCAAGCGACACATGCACTTTCTAAGTGACTTCGAACAAGCGAATTATATAGTATAATTTTGGTTCTGGGACTTTGAAACTCATTAGTGTTACGCCTCACGAAGCCCAACATTTTTGCCGCTCTCTTTACCGCTATATTAATGTGTACCGTGAATTTGAGTTTGGAGTATATGACCACTCCTAGATCGCGGATCTCCGTCACTTCCTGCAACCTGTCCGCACCCAACGTGTACTCTGATCTTACTGTAGTTCTCCTTCGTGTGTAACGTATATGATTGCATTTTTTTACATTCATAGTCATTCCATTAGACAAGCACCAACCTTGTATGCTGTTTAAGTCACTTTGCAGTAGATCGGCATCAGAGGAAGACGTAACCGCTCTGTAGATCTTTAGGTCGTCTGCATATAGCATAAAGCGACTGAACCTTATGCAATTAGCAATATCGTTAATAAATATTAAGAAAAGTATAGGCCCGATGTGCGAGCCCTGCGGGACACCCGGGCTCGGGTTATTATATATCTTTTGTTTTTATAATACCATGTGACGGAACGAAAAAGTTATGCACCTGATGTTAGGCCCATGCCCATATTCCATAAGCCTGTAATTGCACCAGAACCCTTACTTACCCTTCAAAACTGGTACATACTCGTAGTAATGCTCATATTACTGCTTGGCGGCAGAAATAGGTACCGCCAGATTTACATTTTTCTGACGTCCCGTGTCGTGACGCGTTAGAATAGTATAGGTTTCATGCATCTAATATGTTAGATTTATATTAGTGCGTCGCAATCTGATATGACACGCACGCTAACATTTTGTATGGATTTTTTTTTTCAAGTTTCAAAGTTGGTCCGTTATTGTACAGTTGTTCAGCTTCGTATATAGAATATAAGGGTTTTTGGTTGTTCAATTTTTTTATTTTTAAAAACTGTACAGACTTCATTCGGAGATAGTTAAACGATAATTAATTTTAATACAAAGGATATTCAATTCAAAATCACTTGGCCAGTATTTTGCCAAAGATTAAATTCGGTAACGAATAATTTATATAAGTGCGAAAAAAACGGAGAGAGCCGTGTTCGCCAATTTGTGTACCTACACAATTACAAACATTTATTTTTTATATCATGTGTTTTAATTAATAGATTTTGTGTGTGAAATGTGAAAGAGAATCCTTTGGCTATTTCAAGTCCAAACATGACTTTATTTAGTACGCACTTTATTAACGCTGAATAGGTCAGCACAAAGGCTACAGTTCGTTTCATAACTTTGCTCAATCGAATTGTCTATACTAGCCAACTTTAACTTTGATAAAAGTTTAGGGGAGTATGAATGCAATTAGTTTACATTCCTACCATTAGTGTGATGTTATCGACTCGACAAACTTAGGTACTAAAACAGTATTGTTACATAAAACAATGGTAAAATGAGATGTATTCGTACTTATAATTATTTAATAAAAAATAAATTATTATAAAAAAAACACAAAAAAATAATTTTCCACGTTTTAGGTTTGAGTATTTATACTCAGTGAAATCGAATATTTATTGGATATTTATCCTTTGACGGATATTTCATCATTCAGCCATACGACGCCCACTGCTGGGCATAGGCCTCCCCCAACGATCTCCACGACGATCGGTCATGCGCTGCCCGCATCCATCGGCTTCCCGCGACCTCCACGAGATCGTCGCGTCGGTCCACCTGGTGGGGGGCCTACCCACTGAGTGTCGTCTGCCACTTCAGCTGAGCAATTCTTCGAGCTATGTCGGTTACCTTAGTTCTCTTACGGATTTCTTCATTTCTGATTCTATCACGTAGGGAAATACCGAGCATCGCTCTCTCCAGTGCCCGCTGAGTGACCTTGAGACCTTCTTATGAGGCCCATAGTGAGGGACTACGTTTCTGATCCATATGTCATCACTGGCAACACACACTAGTCAAAGACTTCCGTCTTGAGACATTGAGGTAATTTGGATGCAAAGATTTTTGTAGTTTCCCGAGCTGGATTCGACGAGAGATCTCTTTCTCTTGGACTTACCTAACTGGACTGTCTGCCCCAGGTATACGTAATGGTCAACAACTTCGAGTGTAATGCTCTCAATTTTAACTGGAGCGGGTACAACATGGACATTCGACATGATCTTCGTCTTGTCCATGTTCATCTTAAGACGGATGTTTGTCGGGTACAAACCCGTCTCTAGTCACGACACGACACGTCAGACAATGTGAATCAGGCTTGAGGCGGCACAATTTGCCTGGACAAAGTCCATAACGAGGAACTTTTCTGCTATTAAACGGCTGCTGCGGGAATTTCAAACATTATTCAAGGATCAAGTACCTTCTTCGCAATACAGGTTTCATCATGATATTTTCCTTCCCTGCTGCGTTCATAACTTAGAAATTAAATTCATAGGTACAGTCGTTATTATTCTAAGGGTACAGTCATATACACAAGATACCTGACGCCCCATGCCGACTTCGTCGACCTTTTGGTTCTGAGCACAACAATTGTTAAACAAACTTAATCTTTAACTTGTGAGCCATCAAAATTATTTTGGTATGACTCCTTGGTCGTCTCATTAGCGAATGACATTATAAGAAAGTTTATTAAGGAATATCAAAGTCTTGTTCATACTGAGCAATTTTCGAATTTTAATAATTCCGTTAAGTGTCACATATTAAAACAAGAAAGAAAACTTTTAAAGTAATTAAAACTGAATAGATAAATGTAAACTGCTGAGCGTTTTCGTGATTTGTTAATCTATCCTACAGACCACATCAAACCCACCCTACGCTTTATTAATAATATCTACCCACCCGCTCTAATGAAATCACAATATTTTTGCTCTAATGAGCAAATATTGTGATTCGTCAACATTGACTTACAAATAAATGGACGACGGGTCTAATACATAAACCATGAAAAAAATGTCCCAAGTCAACCTATTCAAACGTAGTGACATGTAAAGGAATATGAAAAAGCTAAAACGTTGAATTTAAATTGTAATGTCATCGCAGTACTGTCTAATTTTGCTTGCTTCGCTGTCAGTCGAACAAACGAAGACTAAAGCGTGAATGACGCTCTGTATACGATTTTAACGCCCTATAAGTTCGGACACTTTTTAGCGCGGACCCGACGTCCATATAATTGTAAGTCAATGTTTGTCAACGTTAATATTAAAAAGTGAAACAATGCTTGTAAAAATATAACGTTAAAACAAAATAGTGCTCGTGGAATCGAACCAGGGGTATTGTAATTGGCAGTCCATACAACAAACCGCTTGACTAATTTATTTGGATGTTAAATGACGAAATTGAGTATTGGTTTTAAAAATATGTTGATCGTCTTCAAGCCACACTCCACTGTATAGCTTATGCGATAAAGTTGAAATTACTTTATTTTTTTCTTTGTCCAGTACGTAAGATGGCTCTTAGAACCTAAAGGTCGGTTTAGTCATGTCAGAGGGTCAGGTATCTCATGTATACTGTACATGTCACTACAAGAACTCAAGTCATCGAACTCTCAACTGAGAAATAAGCTTTCTTCCACTGAGTTACGACCGCTGGAAACAGCACATTGTACCTGGGACCATTACGCAGAACACACGCACTTTAAAATACATTAAAAATGCGTTAATCCCTAAACCCGCTTTGGGTTTACCCAATCAGGTAGAGAGCTATGACATAAAACCGTCTCTTTAAAGGAGACCCGTCCCCAGTCGATGATTACACCTTAATTTTACCACTTAATTTTTAATTTATTCACATGTTCACTATGAGATTGGACTACAGACTGATCACATTTCTAACTAACAGGGTTCTAATTTTGCACATTTGAAACCATAGTTCATTGTATTACCTTTGAGTCTCCACTGAGACTATATTGCAATTATGAAAATATTTGTTATTCTGCTAAAATCACAATGGCAGTTGAGTCTCTCAAGGCCCGTTTAGATGGAGAAAGTTTATCGCACGCGTTATGGCGAGAAATCGTAGACGACTATCGCAAGCAATAATTAGAGGTGGGTGATAAATAAAGTCACGATGAAAAAATCACAGCGATCAGCCCTCAAATAATATCACCGTGACTTTTTACGAAGGAACGACATTCCAAAATCACTTAGGTTGTTCCTCCGTTCCATTAACTTCCTCCATCACTCACATCACGACATACGCATACGACGTATTTTACAAACAAAAACAGGTGCGATCAGAGACTGGCGACTACGCTACTCATTGTAGTTCGCTTTTATTTTTAAATGTAATTATAGATATAATTAGATCATTGTAAATAAGATAATTTTTCCTCCGAGAATTTTTTGAGAACCAATAAATTCACTTCTAACAATTTATATTATTTTTTTTTATTCATTCCGGAAACTTATAGTGCGCACCACGTAATAACGGCTATTAGATAGTAGCCGCTTGCCAAAATCTTAAATCGTGATGTAAGGAACAGGCGTGACAAAATCACGGTGATTTGTTACTGTGATATTTTTGTAACTGGAACGATAGTCACGGTGATAAAAATGTAACGCTTTTCCCCATGTCTAGCAATAATCGCCATAAGATTATCGTATCATAATGTTTACATACAGGCAAGAACTAAAAATGCGCCTACGATTATGTCATATGAGATTGGCAAGCAACTTAATCGCCTCCTCGACTTTTACACAAAGAAACTTCTAGCAAGGAAATTCATGCTTACGAATTCTCGACTTGTCTAAACTTGATCTCGTATGACATTTTTTTCAAGTTCATACGATTATCGTACAAATCGGTTCGTACCGTTTCGAGTGCGAGAATTGCCATTCGAGTTCAGTGTTTACTGTGCAAATTTGGAACTGCTGAAAATTCAAGGAACTTTTATTCATTATCATTTAATTTTCATTTTTATCTCTTTTAGGCAGCAATTTAGTCTTCAAATAATGTTTTCTTTTGAACCCAAGTAATTGGTAAACTACGTCATCGATGTTCTTTTTATAATAAGTGACTGATGGTAAGCTAAACGCCTGTCCATGTCCAGTTGCAGTGCCACGCAAAGCTTTAAATAGCATAGATCTGAGGGGCACTGCCACTGCGCCCGTTACCCTGAGACATAAGTTGACAAGTCCCATGTGTCTGTAATTTCACCAGCACCCTTACCCTTCAAAACCGGAACACTGTAATGCGGACATTACTACCCTGGAAGAAATCTTTTACAAGGAGCTTTGCTGCTACTAAATGTGCCATAGAACTGCCATTAAAGAGCAGAATACTAGTTGAATAGTACCTCGATGGCTAGCCACTCTATCTCTGTCGATTCACAACTGAAATGATTCAAATTTAGCAGACTTGGAGCCTTTGCAGAAATCTTCTAAACGACTCGCATACGACATAAAGATGATGAAAGTCGGTGTTTACTATTATACGATACCTCGTAAACCATGGTATTATGGGGGTACTTTATGGCGGTGTTTATGGGGTAACTTACGGAATTTTATATGTCACTTATACAGTCGTTACGTAATAGCTGATTTGCTGGAATTTTTATTTATGTTTTGGTTTTATATACCTATCTAATTGTTAATATTTTTCGTTATTTATTCTAACTACTAAAAAATGCGAACTGCATCAATTGAGCTTTTAAAGTTGTGAAAATCCACAAAGAACATTTCTATCAGGCGCACTACTTGTTCGTCCCGTCACTTGATATAATAAAAAAAAAATTATCGGTTTTTCCCTGTCCTCCGATCGGTAGAAGGAGGGAAAAAATATACCCATTTTTTCCCATGGCTCCGATAGCGGTAATCCTTTCCTCCAAGTCTCCCTTTGTAGGCTTGAATAACAAAAACAAAATTATAAATATTAATTTGACCTTGTTCAAGTATCTGTCGACTTACTTAACTATAAAATAATTATGAAGGATCATTTTAATGTATTTATATTACGTGAGGCGCACTATAAGTTTACGGAATGAATAAGAAAAAAAAAAAACTATAAATGGTCACAAATGAATTAATTGTTCCTCAAAATATTCTCCGTAAGCGTTAATGCACTTTTTCGAATGAACCAATTTTGAAAACATTTATGCCACTCCTCCGTCACAATCTCTGAAACACATTTTTCATACTCTTCGACAGACTCTTCAGGTGATGAGAAACGTTGACCGCGTGACTGATTCTTTATTTTTGGAAATAAATAAAAGTCACAAGGTGCCAGGTCGGGACTGTACGCGGGATGGATCATAAGGTTAACGTTGTCCACCTTCAAAAATTCATTTGTGCAAGATGATACGGCGTTTACGGTTATTTTACGGAGTTTGTCATTAACTTCCGGTAAATAAATGGTCGTGTACTAATCACTATTCACGTATTTACGGTACAACGATTCTCCAAATCAACAGTAGCCACGTGTCCAGTTTTATTAAAAAAAGAAGCAATCATCCGCTTAGAGGCACTTTGCACGCGTGCCACTTTGGTTGGTTTCGGCTCATCTTGAAAGACCCATACGCTCGATTGCTGCTTTGTTTTGGGATCGTAACTATAAATCCATGTTTCGTCACCTATTACTATGTCCCACACCAAATTTGACGCCCCTTCGTTGAATCTGGTAAGCATGGCATTGCATCAAGTGACGCGATCCGTTTTTTGAGCCTCAGTTAAATTGTGTGGCATCCACCGACTTTTTCACAGCCAAATGTTTGTGTAGTATTGATTGTATTTGACTCATACCTATGCCTAAAGAAGCCCGAATGTCATGGTATGATACATGCCTGTCTGTTTTGATCCCACGGTGCACAGAATCTATGTTTTTGTTGTTCACAGCAGTGGACGGGCGACCATCACGAAATTCGTCACCGAGATTCATACGACCGCGTTTGAATTCTACAAAGCAGCTATAAATAGTTGTCTTGCATGGTGCTTCATCGCCAAAAGCAGTTTGAAGCCGAGCGAAGCTCCGCTGAGCTGTTAAATTACACTTAAAGTCGTAGAAAATCATACCACGAAAATGTTCACGAGTTAATCATAAATAGAATCCATGGTGATGTGGCCAGTTTCAGATACTTATAGTGCACCCTATGTAAATTGGTGAATACTGTTCTTGAAAAGACATCGAATACATAACTAGAAACAGAAACGAAATAAGGGCCATACGTCAATGGCAACTCATAAGGCAAATGGGCCTTGTATCACTTTTTATCAACTCTCGTTTGCGCTGAAATTACAAATTAGAAAGCTGAAATAGTACAGCGCCAATAACTGACCTGTGTGTACGTCTCCGTATATTCCAAAAATATTCTGATTTATTGTAATAAAAATAATACAATCATCTGCCGTAATGGCACCTTCACCCCCTGCAATGGCACCCACATTCCCCACACCTATCGCCCCGCAACTACAGAGCCCTGGACAGGAAAAAGAGTTACGAGACACCTCGCAGGACGATCCGAAGGATGTACTCACTGACAAGAGTCTCGCCTATGAGCTACGTGCTTTCCGGCTAGAGATGATTCGAACCAGGGAGGAGATGAAGGGTTTGCGCCAGGACCTAGTAGACCTTAGGTCGACTGTGAGGGCATGTGAAGATCGCCTGGATAAGATGGAGGAGACGGTGAGGGATATAAAGGTGGCACAAGGGACATCCACTGGTATAAATCCTGAAGTTGTGCAGACAATTAGGGCTTTAGAAGAAAATGTCGAAAGGCTGCAACGAGACATTAATGAGCGCGACCAGGACCTGCTGTCGTACGAGGTCGAACTCAGCTGTGTGCCGGAAGAAGGTGGGGAAAACCCTATCCATATTGTGCTGGCTTGCGCGGCTAAGCTGGGTGTGCAGATAGACCAACGTGACCTGGTAAGCTGCACACGCGTGGGTGCGCTGCGCCGTGAGGAGGGTGCGCGGCCGCGACAACTGGCCGTAAGGCTGGCGCGTCGGGACACGCGGGATGCCCTGCTGCGAGCTGCGCGCGTTCGACGGCACCTCACCACCGAGGGTCTGGGGTTGAAATGCCAGCCTCGGCCCATTTACGTCAATGAGCGTCTCACCCGAGTCAATAGACAATTATTTTACACCGCGAAACAAACTGCTAGAAGGCTGCAGTGGAAGTTTGTATGGACCAAAGATGGTAGGATTTACGTGAGGCGGGAAGCCGGAACCGCTGGTCACCGCATCCGCAGTGAAGCGGATTTGGATAAGATTTTTGGTCCCGACAACGTTCGTTCCCCGACAACAAGAGCCTACCAGTAGTGTTATCCATACCATTGTCACTGTTATCACTGTTGTTATGTTTAAAACATCTGTACATAATGCACCGTCGTGCGTGTCGTGTTACATTGGCCGCAATAGATCTAACGCATGACTATATTTACATATTTACATTATATTTTACAATTTACATATATTATAATAATACTTACAACATTATACACACAAAATCCGCACGTATCATTTTACACTCATTCTGTACACATATAGTTATTAAAACAACCTATATACACTGAACACGCACTTCACCTACATCAGCGGCAGGGCCGTGGTCAAAACCATGTGCAAAACACTCGATTGGCTATGGAATGTGAACTTAGTCGACTCAATTTTGTTGCACCACACCGTAATTTACTTGTCCATATCAGTGTTAATATCGTATTAATCAACTATAATTATTTAAATTCAATATGAAACGTAAACTTAAGTTAGGTTTACTTAATGTGGGCTCGTTAGGAACGCGTCATGACGAATTTGTAGCAGCAATGCACCGACACGACGTGGATATTATGGCAATCAATGAAACGTGGTTGAGGGAGGGGGAGGAGGGTCGTGCGCCGGCGCTGCCCGGCTACCGGTTATGTCATATTCCCCGCCCCGTCGCTGTTCGCTCACGCGGCGGGGGGGTCGGTTTTTATATACGTCGCGGCATCGCTGTACGCATACTACCTCATCCGCCGGCCTCCTCGTGGAGCAAATGTGGCTAAGTGTAAACATTAATGGTATTAAGTTGCTGGTGGGTACTGCATATAAACCGCCATGGTTACACTTAGATACCTTCACTGATGCACTAACTGAGAGCCTAAGTGGTTTCTCATGGTGCAACAAAATTGTATTATTGGGAGATTTTAATGTTAATTTGTTACACAAATTAGATACGAGTACCACCGCATTAATGAACTTTCTGCATTGTCATAATTTATTTCAATGTGTATCGGAGCCCACACATTTCACCGAGTTTAGTGAAACTTTAATTGATTTGGTTTGTACGGACATGGATAACACATTAGCGCAGGTTCATTTCACGCCTGAGCTAAGTAGTCACGCGTTCATCACCTGCCTACTAAACGTGTCAAAGGTGAAACCACCACCGATAAGAATAATGCGCCGGAATTTTCAAAATATTAATTTTGAACATTTTGATATGGATCTATTTGCCATGGACTGGATGAGTTTAACCAACTTGAGCAATGTAAATGACATGGTGGATCAATTTACTAATATGATACGTGTCTTGTTCGATTTTCATGCACCAGTTCGTATATTGTATATAAAAGATTTCAGCTACCTCTGGATTACGTACAATATTAAACAATTAATGAAACGAAGGGACGAAGCACTTAACAGGGTACGTACAAGCAGTTACAATGAGTCGAAAAAGACTTAAATATAAAATAAAGATTTGAAAAAAATTGTGAATAATGCTTTACATATTGAAAAAAAAACCTACTTTGACACTTATGTAAATAACCAGAGGGACTCGCGGGTATTATGGACACACATTAAAAATAATGTGAGAATTAAAACTAAACCAGAATTACCAGCACATATATTTAAAGACCCAGACTTAATAAATGAACACTTTTTAAAAGTGCCTGGTAATGTACATACCTCCTTATCTGATCTGTCCTACTTTAACAATAACTGTTCTGTGTCAGAAACTTTTAAAATTCAAACAGTGGAGGAAACCGAGGTACTTAAAGTTATTCAGTCCTTAAAGTCAAAGGCAATTGGTCTCGATGGTATTTCATTGGACATGCTATTACTATCATTGCCTGCAACCTTGCCGGTTATCTGCGCCATGGTAAATAGATCCATACAAACTAGCACATTCCCAAGTGAGTGGCTTCGTGCGGTAGTTAGGCCTATACCTAAGGTGAACGATCCATCTACCTTAAATGATATTCGCCCGATAAGTATATTGTCTTGCGCATCAAAGGTCCTGGAAAGGATTGTGGTTAAACAAATGACCAAGTTCATGGAAAAAAATAATATTCTTCCATCTGTGCAGTCAGGCTTTAGACAGGGTCATAGTACAACTACTGCAATGATAAATGTAGTCGATGACATATTACATGCTCAAGATAATGGAGAAGGTACTCTGCTAGCATTACTTGACTTTTCTAGGGCTTTTGACTGTATAAATATTAGTTTGTTGCTAGCAAAGCTGCGTTATTATGGTTTCAGCGAATCCACTATTCGATGGTTTACCAGTTACTTAAAAAACCGAACCCAGTGTGTTGAACTATCTGATATGAATGGCTCAAAAATATTATCAAAGTCTTGTGAGGTCACAAGAGGTATTCCACAAGGCTCAATTTTGGGGCCAATTATTTTCGCCATATATAGTGCAGACGTAGTGCATCACATAAAACACTGCAAATACCATATCTACGCTGACGATATACAAATTTATATCTCATGCAAGCCGTGCAATAGTAGTGCAGCCGTGGAAAAGCTAAACCAGGACTTAGAGAGTATAGCTTCTTGGTCAGAAACAAATTCCCTAGTACTCAATGGTGGCAAAACTAAATTGATGATACTAGGTACAAAAAAGCAAACGTCAAAAATCGCTAGTAATGGTGTAGTTCTGGCAATTAGGGGTGAAGCGATTGACCAGGTAAGCGAAGCACGTAACCTGGGCCTCCTTATGGATGAACAGCTACGTTTTGAGAGCCATATATTGAATGTTGTCAAAAATTGTTTTTATAGGCTTAAGGTACTTTATAATATTAGAAATTACCTGAGTGTCGAAACTCGTATAAAAATGTGCGACTCTTTGATCCTTTCCAAATTTAAACTGGTTAAAACAAAATGGTTTTCTACGCTCGGCATATGCGACACCTGCGGCAGTCAGTTCCTTTGCTTGTTAGATTTTTCTCCTTCTTTTCTTTTTACTTTTTTACAAGCTTGATTACCGGGTTTTAGGTGGGGATCTTATCGTTTTGTTATTTTGATTTTAGTTGTTTTTCTCTCTGCAATATAAACATATTTACAATTAATTATTGGGAATCAATATTGTTTCATTTTAATTCATTATTAATACATCAATGTTTATTATAAATTCAATTTATATAATAATATAATGGTTTGGAAAATACTTACCCAAATGTTTATATTGAAAAAATGCATTACGAAAGTGCACTATTCTGCTGCGTCATACACTCCGGCGAGCGACGCGAGCGTCGGTTTGGGTATGCAAGACATACGCATCGGAACAGGTTGTTGCCTATCAAAAAGTCACCCACACCCGCACCCCGCTTCGATCTCCTGTATCGTCCGCGCGGACGCCACACTTCACAAAACTAGACATTATCCATTTATTATCATTTACGTATTTCTATATAGTTATATGTACAACATTGTTATATTTATATTTATTATTGTATTATTATTACTATTTCTATTACTCTCGTAGGTTTGCTATCTCTTTAGGTTTACTTCTTTTTCGATTTGATTATCATTGTCAGTGACTCACTCGCCCGGGCTTGCTGAAAATCAGTGCCACGACACGGTAAACAAACCGGTTGTGGCTAAAGCTGAGCAAGTCCCGTTTGCACTAGTCGCGACACGCATGACGATGAATTACCTGCATATTTTGTATTATTATTGTTCCTCAATGTCCTTTTGTTTTTATTATTATTTTTGTTTTTTGTTTATATGCGTGTTTGTGATTGTGCAATAAATGGCTTTCTAATGGCTTTCTAATATCTCTAACAATGGGCGGCTGTTCCGTTCGGTGGTGTGGGGAAAACAGCAAAACATCTAATTACAAAACAAACGGAATTACATACGGTAATTAAATATTAAATATGTAATTTTTCAATTTTCGTCCATTATAGCAAAGCTCAAGTTAAACTGGTCGATTTGAATTGAAACAATTGACGACACGCGTCAATTATTTTGAATTCGGGCTGGCGAATCGGAGCGCAGTTGTCAACGTAATGGTTTGGCAGAATAGTTTTCAAACAAATTAAATGACTTTTTCGTCTCTATTTCCGTTTATATACTCGATGTTGAAAAGATAACTTTTAACAAGAAGGTTTGTCAATACTTTTTGATTTGTTAGTTTGCAATAAATTGTATAGATGCCATTTCTTTCAATTTATTAACGAAACTAAGGGTCGTATTCTAGAACTCTACTCAATGCTCAAGTCAGGATTTGAGTATGGTTTAAAGCACTTGATATCATACTCAAGTCCCTGCCATTAGGGTCGTATTTCCAGTGCTTGTGTTTCCAGTGCAATCCTGACTTGAGCATTGAATAGAGTTCTAGAATACGACCCTGAGAAACGTTTTGGCATTGAATATTAAATTAAAATATTAAAAGTATAGACTCACCTTCTTTGTGTTTTTATTACATGTTATTGTATATACAAAAAACGCCTACCTTGACAAAAATGTAATAGCTGCCATCTATTGGCTTTTTCTGATATTATTACAATCGCATCGCGAGTTTACTTGGCACCGTCTATTGATCACCGTTTCGAATCAAAATAAGCATCCGAATCATTGACTTACAAATAAATGGACGACGGGTCTAATACAAAAACCACG
>NW_020653736.1:683078-695682 GCF_003589595.1 Hyposmocoma kahamanoa | reverse complement strand
GTGGACTAATCATATCGGTAATCAATTATACGATTTTCACGAGAAATCGGTTAAATTTTAAGAGTTTGTGATTAATTAAATTTTTATTGAATTGATATTTAATTATTTTTTGTGAAATTACTCCACTAGTTTGTTATAATTATTAATACAAACATCGAACACTCAGAAAAAACACTCAAAAAAAATTCCTTTGATCCGGTCGGATTCGAACCGACGTCTTCTTGCATACCGTGCCAGACGCTATACCAACTAAGCCACGGAACGAACCAACGGACCTCACGAATTCTTCTATGTGCTTGCGTCGAGTCTTTGTACTTGGTCTTTCAACGACTTTTTAGTCGTAGCGCCATCTATGAGAAATCTATTGCAGATTTATCACCCAGTTAGTACCTTTACAGCTACCAGTCCTGGCGAGAGATGTCGCTATTCACTGTATTAATTAAATTTTTATTGAATTGATATTCAATTATTTTTTGTGATTGTTTAAATTATTTTTCGGTTAATTGTTGTTCAGGGGGCCTAAAAGGCCAAATCGTGCAATTCTGTTAAATGTAATTCATTTACAGAATTCCTTGCAATTCTGTAGCAATTCCTCTTATTTTCGTAAAATTATCCCACATTCCGATGAATTGTATCCAATTATTTAATTTTGATTTTTATAATATTAATAAATGGTTTATTACGAGAATTTAGCGTAAATAAGTATGTTCATAAATGAAACAACTACATAAAAAGATTAAATTACCAAGAAACCAAGGATTTCATAAGTTTTCAATTATTCGGCTGGCAATAAGTTAGAAGTTGTTAAAGCTTTATAATTTTATCTCATTCTTTTTTAATATTTTTTCAGAGAAATCGAAGTGACTAGGTGGAATTAATTGCTAAATATAATAAAATATTCGGCGATTAATTGCTTACAACACTATTAAAAAAAATAGCTTGAGGACATAACTGTTTTCAGGACGTTTTAGGGTAACTCAAAATTGCATTTTATTTTGGAATTCGTGCGAAAACAGTACTTCAAATATGTTTTGTCATATTATATAATGTTTCAATAAAATTTATGTATTTAAAAAAAATTCAATTATGCTAATAATTGTTTGTTTATTGTTTCGTTGATCGCATTCAAAGTTACATACTATTTAGCTGTCAAATTTGGCCTCTTATTTGGTGACGACTTTAACTATAAACAGTTATAATATGCACTTTAGTAAAATCGACCCCTTCATTGGTAGTAAAGAAGGTTTCTTAAAAAATGTTAACTCTGTAGATCAAATAGATACGTAACATCTATACCGTTCGCAATGTTTTTGAATATCTTTACACGTTACATAATCTGCACAAATGCTTTAAGAAATAATTGCATGCATAAGTGCATGTAAAGTATTAATAGCTTTTTTTGTGTAATTATATAAATATATGTTGTCGATTATATATTATATCATTACTTATATATTATTAAGTACATATGTTATTATTAATATATGTAAGATCACGACAATAAGTTTTTCAAAATTTAAATTTAAATTTGAAATTACCTAAGCCCACTACAAATTTTGTTTTGTCAAATTTTTTCTAATTTATATCATTGTGGATAATTATTTTGGCTTAAGTTATTTAAGACAAATATTGTTCGTTGTACGATGTATTTGAGTTGGTGGTTGTTATTCGTTAATAATAAATAAAAAAATTATAAAGAAAATATATATTTTTTCAATTTGTTCATGTATATTTCTTTTAAATCCGATTAATATTCTTAAATCTCAAACTTACCCATTGACAAAGTTTGTCATTTAAGTCAATTCATTTAAAGTTACATTAAATTGCTAAGAAATTAAACCAAAGTGATTAAATACAGTGACGATGGTGATGATGAATGAATCAAGAAAATTACAGTACATAACTATAACAACACACCTAACAAAATATAATTGCAAGGACAGTATGCATATGTGTATGTTTCGTATGTGTAAATGTGTGAACATATATGAATTATGTGTGTGTGTGCTTTGTTTAGTCATTATTGGCTTTAAATTGGTGGTGTTTCTTCAAAGAACTAATGAATTGACAGCGGTTCAAAAAGAAGATGTCAACGTCCCGGAATCTGTTAATGCGTACAATGTTATGCAAAACACAGCGCATTGCCTAGTTTAATATAATTTTTTGCCTTAAACAAGTACGTCCTCGAATTTGCAATTCTATCTGTACAACAGATTGAATTGCGAATAGAGAGCAAGAAGAGAGAGCAAGAGATGTGTTCTCCCAAACAGGCAATCACAAAACCTATTTGGTATGTAAGGGTTGTGAAGTGATCATCACGACAAAATAATGACAAAGATGGACGAACTCATTCACAAGGAGTTCTACTACTATTAAAGTTTCATGTTAGCGAGATTCGTTTAACACGTTTGAGGAGAAAACAATTCGGATCATTCCAATAGAAACTTGTCGCTGATCTCGTGTGCCTGAGCAAGATACTTCCGACACTCGTCATTTGGGATGGTAACGACCACAAAAAATAGCCTCAAATGCACCCGATCCAATATCAAAATGTCCGGTAAAAGATAACGGAACGACAAAAAGATTTTGGTGAGGTCGTTTTTCACTATTGGCTTCGGGGAAGACCTTGTGTCATGGCATCGTCTATTGAATAAGTACTTTCTTTTTGTTTTTTAAGTGCTTTGTAGATTATTTTTATTATTTATGGAATTCACAGCTTGAACGAAATCGATTTTTTTTAAAAGTACATCAATTGTAGTACATATACTCTTAGATAACAGTGTAACTTTACATTAGGGTTGTACTTATATGTCTACCTATTACAGACTTACACAGCATTTAATGTAATAAAATAAAAATAAGCAACAAAGCCAACAAAAAAACGAAGAACTTATGAAATTTTTTAATTAATAACGCACACACTCAACATAGCCCCGCACTAGGGAAACCCTGTGTCGCGGGTGCCATGGACACACACATAGACAACCACAAATTACACCCAAATTCACGAGAGAAATAAATGTAAGCCATACAAACATTTCTTTTTAATTTTTTTTTAATTACCAGGGAAACGATTTGAGAATGTTATTTTTGAAAACATCACGGGAAGAATCAAAAATGTCTACATCTATTCGAACATTAATTTGGTTGTAAGTATAGGATAATCTAGATAGTGGACTATGCAGAGCTAGGTTAGTCCGGCATCGTGGTACATTAAATATTTTGGTTATTTTATGACGGGGTTATTTATAAGATATGTTAATATTTATTTGGTTCAGAATATTGCAACATTTTATTGTATTATTTAAGTTCATAATTCAGAGCAGACCTTGAAGCGGATGCTTACTGAGAACTATGCTAATTGCATAGCCTTCGCTGTTATTCTGCCTTGGTCCGTCATAAAATTGGAACACCACAATCAAAATATATATTTAGGTACAAAAAAATTAAGATTAAAAAAATTGCATTGAAATTCACTCCACCACTTTAATGCCTCGATATTATTCAATCAATTAATCTTAGTTTTTGTTAGTTAAAATAGCAATACGCAAATTAAAGTCTTCCCGAACCCAAAACCACATGCAACTCTACGTGTAACAGTGTAGATATCACCAGTAGACATAAATCATCTTTGGTTGACCATCTGTATACAGAATACTTATGGCGTTATGTAGTCTAAAGAAATGAGCAAGCTTAGTTTGTGCTCAAACCATGAATTACCTTCACATTCTTATTACGCTTTCTTATAAAGTGCAATCATATACACAAGGTATCTGACCCCCCAAGCCGACTTCGTTGACCTTTTGGTTCTGAGCACCACGATGTGGAGAAAATTGTTAAACAAACTTAATCTTTAGCTTGTGAGCTATAAAATTCATTTTGGTATGACTCCCTGGTCGTCTCATTAGTGAATGACATTGTAAGAAAGTTTTTAAGCGACTTCCATCTTTAACGTAGTTCTTACTTAAATACAGGATACAAATTTTAACCAGCTGTAGTAAAGGGCTCCCGCGCCAACGGAGGGGCGAGTCGGTTGTCCTCCGACCCGCCCCCCAGACGAGTGAGGCCGTGTAATGCAGACTCCGGAGTCCCTGTCCAGAGCCCGCTGGCCTCACTAGGGGATCAGGCGAGCAGCGAACTGCCTTCGCCTTCTCCCTGTACGTCTGCGCCGGAGCGGGTGCGCGTCTGCCGCGTCCTCGCGCACCCGCTCCGCGGCCTCCTTTTGCGACATAACCTCTGCGCAAAAGGAGGCCACCGCCTCCCAGGACTCCTCGCTATCGAGCATGGCGGCAACCACGCTCGGCAGCGAGAGGTCCTGCCCTACAGTCCCCGTCAGAGTGCGGCGCTGCTCATCCCACCGGCTACACACCTCTAGGGTGTGCTGCGCGGTGTCATCCGCAGCGCCGCACTCGTGACACGACGGGGACGGTTCCCTCCTAGCCACCTTGTGCAGGTTGTGACCGAAGCAGCCGTGCCCGGTCAGCACCTGCACAAGGTGGTACGAGGCCGTCGTGGCCTAGCTGTACGAGGATTGCTTTGGAAGTTGATGCAAGCATGGTTCGAGTCACATTAAAAATAAAATATTATTTAGCTATGACTATATAATATTATATTGTTTTTGTTTTTAACCTCTGAATAGGAATGTCTAAAATAGTCTTGTTGATAAAGAACAATAATTTCTAATTTTAATGATTCCGTTAAGTGTTACTTATATTAAATCAAGAAAGAAAACTTTGAAAGTAATTAAAACTGAATAGATAAATGGGAACGAAACATGGAACAATGCGTAATCATAGAAGACACGATCGTATGTAAACTGCAGAGCGATTTCGTGATTTGTTAATCTAACCATACCCATAATATCTACCCACCCATCTTGGGCAATTTCTAGTGAGCAAATATTGTGATTAGTCAACGTTAATATTAAAAAGTGAAACAATGCTGTTAAAAATATAACGTTAAAACAAAATAGTGCTCGTGGAATCGAACCACGGGTTTTGTAATTGGCAGTCCATACATAATGCCGCTTGACCAATTTACTTGACGAAATTTAGTATTAGTTTTAAAAATAAATTGATCATCTTCAAGCAACAAACCACTGTATTGTTTATGCGATAAAGTTGAAATTGATTTAATTTTTTCTTTGTCCAATACTTATCCGCTCACGCGATGCGCTCATCCTACCGCAAAATGGCGGCTATTTGATTTCGCAAATTAGAAAAGGATTCAGTTTAAATACAAGTTTTTATAAATAAAAATTGCTAAATAAATACCCTCCGTACTACAACAAAAACATGTCAAATAAAATGCAGTAATACACCGCAAATCCTGCACTTAAAAAGCACTAATGAAATTTTTGGTGTACTTGGGTAAATATGATAATATTCCGTTTGAGTGGTTGTAACGTTTACCATGAAATTACTCCTTAAAGTATAGTTTATAAACATTTATATTCAGGGTAAACTTAAAAAACGCTACTTACGGTATGTTTTCAATAAATAAACACCGAAATCACCAGCCCAAACAATAACACACACGATTGTCGTGACGTATTTTTGAAGTTGTTTATTTTTTTTTAATGACAGACCCAGGCATTAAAAATTTTATGGTTTGCTAGAGTAGTTACCGAAATAGCAATTACTATTAGTTCTTTTACCTGTTATAACTTCGATATCCGATAAATCGGTATAAAATCATCACCGGCACCTCTAGGTGTGGTATGCGTCTACGGCTGCATGTATCGCGTGAGCGGGTAAGATGGCTCTCAGAACAAAAAGGTCGGTTTGGACATGTTAGGGGGTCAGGTACCTCATGAATATTACTATACCTTAAAATTATGTTTACAATCTGCACGTACAACTACGCCAGGGTTCCTTCACTCGCTCGAGGTTACATGAAAGTGCCTACCACTGAGTGTATCGCCGATAGTGCAAGCGCTTAGATAGGTCTTTCATTTACATTACAATCCTAGTACAACCCCAGCATTCGGTTCCACACGACTGATCCTAAAATGTTACGTAGTAACTATTGAGGAATCTGTGTGTACGCTCCTAAAGACGTGTGTGCATTGAAGATCGATGATAGTACGGAAAAAACCAGCGGGCCATACTAATTTTCCTATATGCTTGTTGCAGATCTTTATTTTTGGGTTTTTAACAACTTTTTGCCGTATCGCCAGCTGTGAGAAATCTATGAAAGTTTTTCTTCACTCAGCCGAGTAATTTGCCTTTGTTTTAATAATTGTAACATGGGATAATTTCACAGAAACTAATTGAATATCATGATGTTAAAATGTCGTGATAAAGTTAATAAAACATCGATTATTTTAAGCCCATATCGCACTGCTAATACAATAGTGTTCTAACTCAAAATATGTGATATTCAAGATTATACTATTGCTGAACGTAAAATTTGAGTCTGTACACGTCAATAAATCCGTCGTTAGAATATTGTAAGAAACAATTAAAACATAATATCTAATTAACTCATAATGAGACAAAGTTTTCGTGAGCTAGTTCTGGACAAAACAGTCCTTACTCAAAAATATTACATTATTTTTTCCTTTTAATTTGTAAATATATTTGGCAAGTAGGAAATTATTTAGATGCCTGTAATATAGTTTAACTTATACATACATTTTAATAACCTTTCAGAAGAAGCGAGTAATTCGTTTTTCATCGATTCTAAAAAAAGTACACTTTCTGAGTTAATACACTATTGTATTTAATAGTGCGATATAGTTCGAAATATAATATAATATAACTTGACTGGAAAATGAAATATTTCGAACCACGCCATTAGTTTTTTGAGCGTGGTAACTGAAAGTTTGATTAGTAAATATCCAGAATAGGATCTGAGTTTGTTTGTCATGAACCGCGCTCGCAGAGCTTTCTCTTTGACAGTTGCGGTTGTGAACCCGTGCTCTGTACATTAAGCGAAGTTGTATCCACATATACTAAAGTTATGATGCGCGGAGTTTTCCATTGATGTCGTGTATCAATTTTAACTTTTATAATTTTAACTTTTGCAATAAACCGCGAGATTACGAGCACGATAGATGAACCACAGGATCAAGATCATTAAAAAAAAAATTGGCGCAAAACCGCGACACATGGCCGAGATAACCTTGGACGAAACAGCTTATTCAAGAAGGTTTAAGTCCTCAGCACTGGGGGTTAATTAAGACTGAGGAGAAGGTGGATCGGTGCGGGTCATATCATATCTATGAGTTTTATTTTATCATTTTTGGTGAAATTACTCCACTAGATTGTTATAATTATTAATACAAAGATCAAACACTTAGAAGAACTTCCATCAATCCGGCTGGATTCGAACCAACGTCTTCTAACAAACCGTGCCACAAGCTATGTCAACTAAGTCATGGAACAAACTACCGGACTTTATGATTTTTTCTATGTGCTTGTCGTCGGATCTTTGTTTTTGGTTTTTAACTACTTTTCTGTCGTAGCGCCATCAGTGAGAAATCTATTTCTTCTCTCAAGCTGCTGAATAAAGGGGAAGATTCCTATTTTATCCATATTTAAGCTCGATGACCAAAGATAGAAGATAGAACGCAGCGTATATTCACCAAAATTTCAAGGAAATAATATACTTACAGTGAATAATATCTCCCACTGAAAACCCTCATTGTATTTTGTTTTATATATTTTTGATGTGTTGTAGTGTGAAACTACGGACCCCCTATCATCTTCATCTCTCTCATGATACGTTTTCTATTAAACGCCCTTACTTTTCCTGATTCCTGACAGAGTTCCAACTAATATTTGCTATAATACACTTGCGGGCACATAATTCCAGCTACCTTGCATTTTTATTCTTAAAGGGCTAGAATATAAAAATATAATTATAGTCGAAGAAAAAGTTTTCTCGGGTATTTTAAATTCAAATTTCCAATAAGAACTTAAGAGGGAGCATGCCAAAAAAGTTTTGACGTTGACTCCGCCCAAATTTGTGAAACAAATATATGCCTGAAGTTCGCGTGACATGCGACAGGAGATGTTGAATTTTGCGCATTAAAAGTACCAAATTCGTTTTAGCGGAATAACTCTAAAACTAAAGGGATTAAAAAAATCCGTAGTGACAGTTCTCGATCATGCATAAATATAATTTATTATCTAATTTTTGTCCAAATAACCTGTAGCATTTCGAGGATAAATCGAAAAAATGTGAAAATTAGAGGTTATTTCGTGATTTTTATCTATCGAGGAAACTTTATTGTTTTATGTTTCTGATTAATGTCTATGCTTGAATATATCGTGTAGTTACTCATACAATATTTTATTTTTAACTTTAAAGTGGATATACCCTTCTAAAATCAAATCGAAGATTAGGAATTTTTCCTCTGCTCCCTCTTAAGGAAATGACGTTTAGCGTACCAGTTTCAAAGTTGCTTAATAGTTATTGATCAATCAAGCATTTAATATTGAAAATGCAAGGTGGCACGAATTATGTGTCCGGGAGATATTAGTATCTAAATTACTTAAATTTCCTATTTTAAGCTATTTCTCGCACTTTGATAGTTTATTCGTTTTTCATGTCTGATCTCCAGATCTTGGCGTATTCTATCGTACTGATAGTATCTCTGAATTTTGCTAATCGTGTTTCCAATGCCAATTACGTACAATTTCATCATACCAATCGAGATGAAGTTTTATTCAAAATGAAATGTCAATAGCAAACAATTTTGACAATTTCACACGTTACTTGATATCGAACGATATGGTAGTCGAGGCCGATTCTAGTTTGTCTATGGATTACAAATAACTACGGTTGTGTGACATGCGTGAGAAAAAGTTTTTATTTGCCGCCATTTCGCCAGTCGTAAAATACGGTTCCTGAACACATAACAGAGAGCCGACAATATGTGTGTAGATAAAGCAGTGTATGTAACTTTACATAATTAAGCAATAAAACACTTGTGAGATGTTTTTTTTTAAGGCTTTGGCAAAGCCATCAGCCTAAACATGAAGTTTAATTATGTTTCTGTAAATATGGCCGCCACAAAGAGGATAGGCAATTTGAGGCGGCGTGCTTGGATTGACACGGGATTCCTTAAAACCGGCCGATATGGGTATTTTACTTCGAGATTCGTATCATTTCGTGTTTTAATCTTCGATTAAGGCACAATAGCACTATCCTATTCCACTTTGAACTAGATTTTACAAAATAATTGAAAGTCAAAAAAAAAACGACACTTTTCCCTCCAAAAGGTCCAGAGCGAATCAGATGTTTTTATGAAAGTCGCCTGTCGGCTTGTTTTATAAACCCTCACTCGTATCAGTGCTTTTCATTATCTAACAGTCACATAGGCTACTATAATGTTACACAATAGAATGAATTCAATTTTTCTTATAACATTTAATAGAATTATTATACAAAACGTAAACTAGGATGAGACCTGTGACAATTCAATTGACGGTTATCATAGGGATGAGGTGAAGTCGACAGATTTTTAGTAGGTATATTTGATTTTTGAAGCATACGTTCTATCTTCTAGTTTTATTTTTCTGACGTATTCTGAACGATGTATGTCAAAAAACATTTATTATGTATAATATAATATAATAAAATTCATAAACCCTAAACATTTATTCATTAAATTATCGAAAACTTTTTATCGGTATACCTCATCTCTAGTAAATATACTGTGTAATGAAATAAGATTTGCACATTGTCGTAAAATTTTTGAAAAAAAATAAACATTTTTTTTTCAAAAACGTTAAAGTATTGTATTTACTTAAACAAAGGCATTTATAGTTTACGAAAGTCGTAAATTGGTGCACGTCGTTACAAGGTTATATTATGTAGATTCTTATAAACAATCACAGGGATCATCCTAGATTATTTTTCGTACACTTGACCTTGATATGTATAATATATTTTATAAATTAATTAGATTGCACATTAAAATTTTTGTGTGCCTCTGTACTCTGTGGTGCACATAGATATAGAAAATATCTATGGTGGTGTATCATGACGACGTCGTATCTGTACAACTTATCGTGTTATGATCTATGATGACGAATAAATAACATATTGATTGATTAAAAGTTTTTCATTCGTACTTTGAGACTTTTTGACCAACCCTGTGTATCAGAATATTATATAAGAGCGAATTTAACGGTTGATTTTTTCATCGATTTCCAACACAGCTTACTGCTTATTCCTTGTACTATCGGTAACAACACGAGTTGTCCTATAAATCACGATATCGGCGTCTGTACCAGCCCCTGTATACAAATACGAGTACACAACATAGCATAGAGTCAATAAATAGCCGCAGTTGTTGAAATATTTCATACTGTTGTTCGGACTACAAAAGATTGTAATTTTCTGATGATATATTTGGATGCAAATGTGAATAAATATTTTCCTTAAAAAATTAGCATATATTATGAAATATAATATAAAATATACTCGGTATAGTTGTCACAGATACCACACGCTTGGTGTATTAAGGCTATACCTGCAAAATGACAAATTTTCTGGAGAGATGTTTGAAGATTCTACGAACAAAATTATTCGATAACTTTTTATTATTAAGTAGGAGAGTTTTTAAAACACATGTACATAATTTTTTTAATGTAGTTTGTGTCATTTTTATCACTTTCATGTGATAAAAACACTGTTGATGTATGACGTGACATGTGGCTTTATACGATTTTTTGTAACACCAAGAGACGGGACGAACAAGTGGTGTGTCTGATGGTAAGAGACACTCCTGTCCGTAGCAGTTGCAGCGCCAATCAGAGCCATAAATGGCAAATATTTAATAGACACTGCTACTGCGTCCGTCACCAACATAAGTTGACAAGTCCAATGTGCCTGTAATTTCACCAACATCATTACTGTCAGGTAGCAGAAATAAGATAGTAAGGTAAAGGCACTACCTCACTGGACGAAAACTTTCACTATGAGCTCTACTGCTGCTAAAAACAGTGATTTCATACATTAGTATAGCGTCAGAATTATGCAAGCTGCCTCTGGGTAGTGTTGCTCTGGTACTGATAGTACAGGGGATTAGTTCGTTTTGTTTAAGATAATCATCATTGTTGTTTATTGTTTTCACCCTGTATATTTGAAATTTATACAGGGTGAAAACTTACATATACTTTAATTTATTGGTGTCGTGCTGTGGGAGAAAGGTAAGCCCTGAATCTATTTCTAAGTTATGTACATTTTTGATTGTGACGAGACGAACAAGTCGCGCGCCTTCGTTACGGAGCCACACAGAACTTCGTTAGTAAATACTTCTGCGCTCCTAATTCAGTGTTGTCACCACTCACAAATAATGCTAACACTAAATCAGGAGCACATACAATAGTGTACCATCAATAAACATATTAATATAATATGTATTAGATTTATTATATATAGTATTAATCCAAGTCAATGCATCCACTAGAGAAACATCCCGTACGTAATATCATACATAAATATGGTAATGTCGTCGAGTATATAACCAGAAATAGAGACGAAATAAATGCCATTCATCGCTGGCAACCCGTCAGGCAAATGCGCCTCATATCACGTTTATATATCAACTCTCGTTTGCACTGAAATCACAAATTAGAAAGCTAAAATCGTACAGCGTCAACAACTGACCTGTGTGTACGTCTCCGTATATTTAAAAAACATTCTATGTTTATTGTAATAAAGATAATATCTCTACAATGAGGGCAGTTCGTCCGTTGGTGTGGGAAAAACAGCAAAATACCTAATTACAAAACAAACGGAATCACATTTCATCGGTAATTAAATATTAAATATGTAATTTTCCTCCATTATAAGCAAACTCCAAGTTAAACCGGTCGATTTGATGTGAAACAATTGACGATACCCGTCAATTGCTTCGAATTCGTCCTGGCCAATCGGAGTGTAGTTGTCTAATGATTTGACAGAATAGTTTTCAAAGAAATTAAATAACATTTTGTCTCTATTGCTGGTTATATACTCGATGAGTAATGCACAAAGTACACGCTTAGACGAGTATGGGAGTGGTCTTGTAACTAGTATGATTTGTTACCAATATTGCTTCAGCCAGCAGCACCACAGTACTTTGCTACAAACGGAACGTGTATTTGAACGCTCGTTTGCTGTTATGGTGACTATGATTTCGCTTGTTCTTTTTTTAGCTCTGATCCTCAGAGTAAGTAATTAAATAAATAATAAATAATATAAAAAAGCATTTGTGTTATGGAAATCGGAATCAACGACGATACCAGAAACACCCAGATCCGAGACAATATAGAAAAGGGTTACCTATCAGTAATCTGAAATGACATTTTTCAGAAATAACGTTTGGTCGAAATTTCATAACCTCGAAAGTAATTTTGAGAGGAAAATGTTTTTTTCTTTTAAACCTAACCGAACATAATCGCGTATTTGCGATAAACATTCAACATATCCTGAAAGAAAAACTGTTTCGTTATAAATCGGTTTTTTTTTTAAATTCGACTTTGTGATGAGGTTACCATAGAAAAGTTAGTTTCGTACATTGTGCCGGCCGGGGATCGAACCCGGTACCTCAGAGATGACGACACCATGCAACCCTGTGTGCAAGCTGCTCTACCACGAAGTAGTC
>NW_020653736.1:644896-678078 GCF_003589595.1 Hyposmocoma kahamanoa | reverse complement strand
TGTGTGGCAACGTCACGGAAGAAAGAAAAGAATTATGTGGTCTGTGGGCAACGTCGACCAAATTCAATCCATAAATCATGTAGTGTCCACATAAATGTAATGTCGCGGCTTGTACGGACGTATACTTTTGCACAACCTTGCGCGATACTCGAGTCGCCTTACGTGGGTAGCATGCGCTATTCATTATAGAATTGAAACATTTGCTTGGTATTTAAAATATTGACGTACCTAGTGACGAGACGACCAACTCGTTTGCCTGGTGGTAAGCGACACGCCTATCTATAACAGTTGCAGTACCGTTCCGATCTTTAAATCGCAAAGATCTTAGGGGCACTGCCACTGCGCCCGTCACCTTGAGACATAAGTTGACAAGTCCCATGCGCCTATAATTTCACCAGCATCCACCCGGAACGCAGTAATGTTCACATTACTGCTTGGCGGCAGAAATAATGTTTAATTTATAAATGTATATATACAAACATGCTTAGAATAATAACGCATAGCATAATAACCTAGCCCGCACACGCCAAGTGAGGCAAATTGAAGCGCTCCCAATGGACCACGAGCGGGCGGGCCTTCAGTGCTCATGGTCAACTTGCACCGCGAACAGCTCCAGAATTTTAGCTAAAAATGACGAAATGTGCGGTAAATGAGTGTAAAAATATGTCAGACAAACATAAAATAGATACTAATATCACATTCCACAAGGAAGTAACGCGTTTCAACTTGTAGTTTTATATAAATATTCACTAAAACCGAAAATTAACCTACTACTAAAACTAGCCTACATGAATTTGATTTTTGCCTCACTTGTGACAGTTCGTTTGATATGAAACTATCATTCTATGCGTTATTATTCTAAGCAGACGCGTATTTAAGACTGCGCCGAGGCAGTGATAGGTAATTGCGAAATATATGTATCTTTATTAATAAAGCTTTAGTTATGAAATAAGGATTCACTCTATAAATCATACTCTTTAGAAACACGATTACTTGTAGTTTCCTCGATAGAAAAAAATCCGAATTTATCTCTAACAAACAAAATAAACCCTTAAACCGTAAATACTTCGCGGAAGGTCATCAGTTTTTGGACAATAACAAAACTACATCTTTTCTATAACGTATACTTCGTATATTTTCAAATTTTGTATTTGCTTTAATAATACGGAGGAAATACCTAAATTCGCACGCGGTCTGCCCACACTAGCCAGAGCGGCCACGCTTCCCCCTTGTCCACTTTACGTTTTTTTGCAGTATAAATCCGAACCGAATAAACAGTGGCTTATATATTAGATATAGAACCGTTCACACGCTATTTGTTCTGCAAAAAACGTACACACATGCAAACGCACATCGAATACTGCAAAAAAACATGCAGTGCAATTAAATGTGAACAGGGTTAGTTCTGCTTCGACCGTTGGACGTGGAGGTTGTGTCGCTTGGGCTTGGGCCAGAAGCTTGGTGCCCTCTTAATTTCTATTTCAAGATCGTACTCCCATAACTGAGATACTAAGCAACGATGATACGATTTTTTCAATATAGACATAATAAATACATAAGTACCGCATTTGACAAAGGTTATTTCAATACAACTCGAGGCTACAGTGATGAATACCCCAAATTCTGTCATGCAAAATTTTGACACAACGAAAATAATAACGTGACAACAGACCTGTGTAAGCAGACACACCGAACAGGCGGGAGTTGGACCACGTGTCATGTTATATATGGTGGCAGGCCTAACAGCATTCTGAAAGCGTTGTTATATTGGACACATAAGTAGCACATTTAATCAACTTAAAAAAAAAGGATGAGGTTATACGTGCGACTGTATTTTCCGATTCCTCCGTCAATTGTGGACCAATTTTGAAATTTTTTTGTTTGAAAAGGTGCACTCTCCTCGTGGTCCCATTGTCATTAAGTTAGAATCTGATGAAGAGATCCATGGAAATCGATGAAAATCCTCAAATTTCATAGGCATAGTAGTGTACTTACCGATATCTCCGTCAATTGTGGACCGATTTTGAAAATTATTTTTTTGTCTGAAAGGGTATACCCTCGAGGTCTCTAATACCGACGATGCTGTTCCGGGTTCGTTTCGGATATCACAAATTTATAATAATATTTTCCGCAAATAAAAGTCGACTTTCACTTGACTCAATACATGTAATCAACAAATCACTGTCACCACGACAACCAGAAAGAAGTATAAAATGTACCTACAAATGAGTCCGTAACATTCCCATTGCCACTAAGAAATCAGAATCTGAAGAGGGGATCCCATGGAAATCGACAAAAGCCGATAAACAAACTTTTTTGTTCACTTTTTTTTCAATGAAAAAATTACAATTACTAATGAGTTATGCTATCAACACTGCAGGTGTAGAACGGTTGGCAATTAGCCCTGAATGAGGTGAATATCAAGTCTACAACTCTCAAATCAGCGGATCAACATATTAATCCTTATCGCCAACGATCTACGCTCCCTTTCATAAGCTATTACTTAATTAATTTAGAGCGAACGAAACGCCTTTCTATTTTATCCGACCAGGCAAGATGTCTGTCGTCGAGTTCTCTTGCTATAGCAAAATAAAGCCTACTGAGCAACTGTCTCTTTCACACCTACGAAAATACGACCACGCTCCGTATTGTTTTAATTACACGAATTTATATGGCAATCGAGCTCTACTGAAATCAAATTACGAGAGTGTAATTAGCAATGAATGGGTGCGAGCGAGAAAGGTGCTCGTGTTTAGATGGTAAACGTGCACTTTCATAGGTCGTTATCTTTCAGGGTTATTTTTAAAATAATAAATAAGTTATCAAAACGGCTCAGCTCTGCAGTGTATTCGATAAAAAAATACGAAAACTTTCAGATGTCAAATCGGCTAAATTGGTTTTCTTCAGCTACTTTCACAGTTTAATGACATACGGCATACTGCTTTGGGGCAATGCCGCCGATATTAATAGAATCCTTGTCCTGCAGAGACGTGCGGTTAGGACAATTTACAATCTGGGTCCCAGAGCGTCTTTGAGATATAAGTTTAAAGATATTAACATTCTTACGCTAACTTCACAGTACATTTATGAAAATGTTATTTATGTTAAGAAGAATATATAATCAAAAATAGTGACAGACATAACATTAATACGAGGATTAAAAACAAACTAGCCGTTGTCGACAGTCGTCTTCATAAAGCCTCAAACTCATTTAAAGGGCAATGTATACGCTTCTATAAGATTCCGATTGACATTCAAAATTTGCCATTTGCGAGGTTTAAAACTATTATGAAACAGAAACTTTATTCTAAAGGTTATTATACAACTTCTGCGTACTTGGATCACAAAAATTCGTGTCAGTGACCAGTTTAGTTCTTTCAGGTATTATCGATCTAAGATGTTCAAATTAAACATTGTAATGATAAATTATTAAAGTATTTAATTAAGATAATATATAGGTAAGATAAAAAAGACAATAAAACTAGGATTTTTAAATTATATGAACAAAATTGGGTCCCCGCGGCAAGGTGCCCAAGATGCTGGCAGCGTTCCCACTTTGTATTGCTATGCTAATGCGTTGGGCAAGTTAGCTGCTGGCCCTTGAGTTTCCCAGACAGTCAATTAATTTTTTCGATAAAATTTTGTACTGATGAAGGGCACTGGGAGCCCACGGGCCAAGGGTTCCGACTCTAACGCCAGTAAATGATAAATGTATTGAAATGTATATTTACTTACAAAGAGCAACCTCCAGAGTTTCTTGTTCATTCTTCTCAGGGGAATCTGCCTTACAAACGAGTAGTAGAGTTTAATCAGTATAACGATTTCAAGTGTAATTTGTTTGTTTCATGACTTTTTACTAAACATAATAATTGTATTGCTAGAAGACACTGGTTCGAATTCAGCCGGATCGAGGGAATTTTTTCCAAGTATTCGATCATTGTATAAAGTTTAAAACAAACTAGTGGAGTAATTTCACAAAAAATGGAATATCATGGTGGTGAAAAGTTCAATGAACTTAAACTTCCAGCGTCTACAGAATCTTTGCATCAGATTCATATACGGATTGCGCAAGTTCGATCATGTAGCCGAATTTAGGAGAAGGCTTCAGTGGCTCCCTATCAAGTTGCGCCGTGAGGAGCACGTTCTCAGCTTTCTTTGTAATGTTCTTTACGACTCTCGTACTCCGCCATACCTTAAGGTTCGTTTTCGCTTCCTCGGGGATGATCACAACCGTGAACTAAGGTCTAAAATGGATAACCTACTGAAGCCTCCTTTCACTCGCTCTGAGTATTACAAAAATTCCTTTACGATTAAGGCTGCAAAATTGTGGAACGATCTCCCATTTGAAGTCCGACATTCTAAGTCGCTACCCATTTTCAAAACCGGATTGCGTAAATATCTTTTATCCCAGTCACAGTCCTAGTCTGCAATGTGTGTATTAGTAAGTATAAGTTATTAGTAAGTATAAGTTTATTTAGGTATATTTATATATACATATATCTACGTAGGTATAATATATCATTATTTTTTAAATATTTTATAAATTACTATCTCTTCATTAAATTTTTTTATTTTATATTTTCTTTTTAATTTATACAATTTTATTTTTTTTTTTTTACATTTGTAAAATTGGCACACTACGTCTCCCGCTCCGATTAGCTTTCCTCTAGCTCTAAGGTTGTCTGGAAGAGATCGCTCTTAGCGATAAGACCGCCTTTGCCCACATTAGTTTTAATTTGTTTATGTACTGTTCTTGTTCTTGTGTGTGAGCAATAAAGTGTTTATCTATCTATCTATCTTAAAATTAAAATAAATAAAAGGTATTTATTTCTTAACAAAACATAAGGAACTCAATACTTAAAAAACGAATAGAAAGAAAAGCATTTGAGTGATGTGGACCAAAAGGTTAAAGACTCAGAATTGCTTATTTTCAGTCTTATTTATTTATTTATTTATTTAAACTTTATTGTACAATGCACTGAAGTACAAATGGCGGACTTAATGCCATAAGGCATTCTCTACCAGTCAACCATTGGGCCAAACAGAAAAAAAAAACACAATAGGTTGGTGCTACACTTAAACAAGAAGAAATAGAAATACTAGAATAAAAAAAAGAAGAAAAACTAATCGATAATTTGTATGGTATAAATAAATAACATACAATAAACATACTTATTATACATACATAATAAACTTACATATATATATTATAATAATAAATAATATGATATATGTACCCAAAGCAACATTAAACAGTGTCTTAATTTTGACTATTGTCAAACAGATGCTTGCGCAACATGCGCTTGAAAGATAATTTGGTCTGAGCTTGTCTTATATGGAGCGGGAGCGCGTTCCAAAGACGAATTGCATGAAGGGTAAAAGAATTAGACAAAAAATCAGTGCGATGAGAAGGAATGGAAAGCTTAAGGCTACGGGAAGATCGAAATTCGCAACCCGGCCGAGCGTTTTGAAATTGAAATGAACATTTAAGATAATCAGGTGCAGCCGGGTCGAACAAGATGGAGAAAAGAGTGGTTAAAATTCTTAAGGACCTGCGTTCACGGATGGGAAGCCAATTTAGTTGACGACGACAAGCAGATATATGGTCATACTTCCGCAGACCAAAAATAAACCTAATGCAGTTGTTAAGAAGACGATCTAATCTATTCAAAAAGACTTGAGAGATGTTACTGTAACACACGTCAGCATAATCAATCACAGGCAACACTAGAGCTTGAACAAGGAGAGTTTTGGTTTTAATTGGAAGAAAGTTCTTGAACCTGTATAGAGCTCTTAGTGTATCTGTAACCCTACGACAAACGTCAGATACCTGGGAATCCCACGTAAGGCCTGTGTCAATAATAAGCCCCAGGTTCTTTACCTGATTTGACAGAGGAATCACTACGTTCTCATACATTATTGGTGGCACGCACGACAGATCACAAGACGAAAAAAGGCGTGAGCTTCCAAGGATGATGGCTTGACACTTGGAAGGGTTGACATTGATACCAAACCTTTGGGACCAAACCGAGACGCGATGAAGGTCATCATTAATTAATACAATTGCATCACTTATGCCACCGACAGTCTTCAGTTTCAATCTTCTTTTCAGGCTTTAATACTAATTTTATGTAAGTTTAGACATATTATCACTGGTATATGGTCAGTTAAGCCGCATTCTAGTAAGAAAACAACAGCTTTATTGTTATATTTAAGAAGAGCATGGTCTAGACAGTTACTTATTCTTGTAGAGGTGTTATATGTTGGTAACAAGCCGTGACCAGAAGTCAGGTTAAGGTAGTGATCTTTGTTTATGTCGGTATTATCTGTAGATATGTCTATACTTAAGTCACCGATTAATAGGATGTTCTGAGAGAACTTTAGAGTGGAAAGTAGGCAATTCTAAAGCTATCCAGACATCTGAATGAAGGTGATCGATATATCACAACAATAGTGAATTTATCATTTTTAAGTAATAAGCAGTTTGTTTCAGAGAACTTGTTGCAGGTAACGGTAAATCCAAGTTGTCGCTTTACATACACAACTACACTGTCATTTTGGTTAAGATTATTATTAGTTTTATACGATAAATACCCGGTCAAATTAGGTATATTTGATATTTTACTTAGCCAGCATTCTGATAGGATGATGATGTCATAATCTAGGTTAGTGATTTTTAACATGACAATCAATTCGTCCAAATTTTGATTTATGCTGCGAATATTTTGGTGAATTATTTTTAGGGAATACTTAAGCGGATCAACATACTTAGTCCATTAAGGAGGTTTTGGCTTTATTGAAGTTTTTGACTGCTAACAAGAAGGAGTCTATTTTTTGCACAGACGCGAAGTCAGCGAATGATTGTTTTGGGTATTTGGGTATTTTGGGTACGGTTTACTGGGAATTCTATAGGTATCTCTCAGATCAGACTGCGAAATTTCAACGCTAATTTTTCTGCCGACACTGCACACTGTTGAGATATGTCGTCTGTGGTTGAGATCAACTCGCTCGAAGTCTCCCTGTCTTTATCTGGAATGTTTCTAAGTTCTAGAATTGAAGGTCGTGATGTTATTTCTAAATCCTTAGTTTTTTGTTCTAGAGCATTAATATGTTCCTGATCATCTTTATACATTTTACTACTAAATTCCATTCAATTCTGAATATCTGAGTTAGTCTTTTGAATTTCTGAGCTTTGTTGCTTCAAATCAGCTATTTCTTTCGTCAAGTCGGAAAATTTTTGTTTCTGATCCTGAATTATAATAGAATAATAGTTTGTAGCATGCATTTAATCTCATCGAGCTCACTCTTTGGTGGACTGAAATCATTGGGACACAACCTTTCAGACCTTACAGAAGCACCACTGAATTGAGCCTCTTTTGAGGCAGAAGTTGATGCCAGATCAGGCTCAGATATAGTATTTTTCTATAGGGCTTGGCGGTGGCGTTCGCTTTGTTTTAGGCATTATTGTGAGGTGGTTTGAATACTTTCACTAACACTTATTCTAAAAGTTAATAAGTACTACAGACCTCGCAATAATGGACAGAGTATCACGGTTTGTTATTTTTTAGTAGTAGCACGGCGTGTAGCATGCCGCGTAGCACGACGCGTAGCACGCTGTTACATTACGTCGTTACGCCACGCCCCAAATGTGTAGTTCGTAGTGACACAGGTGACGTCGGTAGTGCTACATCAAATTCGTCACTTGTTGACTAGTCGCGGTGGTTGAACGGTTACAACGACAGACTGCGAAACTGAGACCGTTGGATCGAATCGCTCGACGCACTTCAGATAGGTGTAGTTCTTTTCAAGTCTCGAACTCCACACTGAGAACTCTGATGATATCCCGCTCGCACACACCCCGAGGGGAAGAAACCAGGTAAGACGTGGAGTAATTTCACAAAAATAATTGAATATCAATTCAATAAAAATTTAATTAATCAAATAATTCATTGAATAAAATAATTTGTAAAAATTAATGTAGCGTAAATTGGAATGTTTTCTTTGTAAAATTAAAAATAAGGTATTTAATTTATAACTATTGTAACTATAGTGAAAAAATAGGGTGGTTTGCATCAATATTAGACATAACTGGTTGAAGACTGTACCACCTCAGTCAACCGTGACCATGGGACCTGTAAAGGGCCCGAAACGTCGGTTTGTTTGGAAAAACAAATATACACGATTTAAATCCGGAAAAATAGTTTCATTTCCTAAACAAAAGCAAAATTAACGAGACTCTGTGCACACGACCACTCTCCGGCACTGCACACGGAGGAATTAATCCTCTCCAATTCTTGTAAATCGACTAATATTGTCGATAGAGTTACAATCATTGGAGAGGGTGTGGGTTATATTTTTCTGTATCCAATGGAGCAATAAACATTTTTGACGTAACTTAACAACCTAACAATACTGCAGGACTACTAACATCATAAACAACAAGTTTTGTTCCATAACTTTTCTTCAAATTTTACTTTTGTACAAAAATTTTTCTGCACTGACCCGGTCGGGGATTGAATCCGGGACCTCAGAAATGGCGACACCATGAAAACCGTATGGTTTGCACATATTTTTTACTATATAATTGTTTTTTTTTATGCATATAATTGCATCCAAATAATGATAACATAACAATAATAACGCTCATAGTCCCGCACTAGGGAAACCCTATATAGCAGGTGCCACATAGACACTTTGCCACCCTAGAGGTGGAATATTTTTTTCAAATTTAAATGGGACCACTACTGAGGTATCCTCTTTCCAACAAAGAAAGAATCATCAAAATCGGTTCACAAATGCCGGAGTTATCGCGTAGCATACATAAAACACAGTCGAATTGAGAACCTCCTTCTTTGAAGTCGGTTAAAAAAAGAAGTAATTTTTATTTATTTGCGGATTCTAGAACTTTTAAATTCGATTTATGATGTTCAATTATAAACTTATATAAGCAATTACAAAGTTTGTAAGCATACATTTAATTTTACTTTAGCAAGTTAGTAGAGCATTGTAATTTATCTCAACGACATCAGTATATTAATTTTTGATAAAATTGGCCTATTCGCTCTTCCTTCCTCGAAGTAATGATTTTCCAGTCTATATAATTATATGCTGTAATTTTGTTTTTATTGGAATATTAAGCAGTTTATATACCGTGAAAATTTTATGCGAATTTGTGATTGGGTGTAAAATTGTCCTTCTACTTAATGAAGAGACAGGCTCTTGTTGGTAGAGTATGTTTTTTAATTATTTTCTTTTTAAAAGTACGGAAAGAAAGCCGTGGTAACTTTGTAATGATTAGACTTACCGTCTCTCAAGCAGAGGTCATAGATTTGAATCTTTGCAATGCGTTTCTCGGAATTTATGTGAGAAATTTTATTTGATATTTACCATGGGGTTTTCGTTAAAGAAAAACACCGTGCAGAAGGTTCACAAGCCTCGAAAAATGTGTAAAGTTCCCAACCCGAATTGGGCCTTCGTCTATAGCCTAAACCCTCGTCTAAGAGGAGATCCGCGTGTGGCAGTGGGACATGGTACATGTTTACTAATTTTTGTTATAAACAATGAAAAGTAATGTATATAAAGGGTCTAAATACCAACGTTTCCCTGCCACTCGACACAAGCAAAATGAATAGTATTATTATCAGAGAACAAAAAAGTAACGGGAATGGACACTCTCCGCCCCTCCCTAGATTTAAATACCGCACCACGGCCCGCAAATTGACGGTCACATTGACCGAACGACAACAAGGCTGTTGTCGAGCCGTTTTCGTACTAAGACGGCTTTGATATTTGAATATGTTTCACTTATTAATTACGAAACTTGTACGTTTATTTATGCAGCCCTCAATGACATCATCCGCCGGGATTTAGCCACTGTTAACGTGCCCGCTATTCTTGAGGCAAGCGGCATATCGCGAACAGATGGCAAACACCCGGACGGAATGACTCTCATTCCTTGGAGTATGGGCTGGGCACTGGTGTGGGACGTCACATGTGCCGACACACTTGCCCCATCCCATTTCCAGCACACCAGCAAGAGGGCTGGCTCCGCAGCTGAGCTGGCGGAAAGCATAAAAAGTGATAAGTACTAGGATCTCGGCTTCGACAACTTATTTACAGCCTTTGGAATCGAAACCCTTGGCCCGCGGTGTCCCAGTGCCTTTAATCTGTGCAAAATTTTATCGAAAAAATTAATTGACTGTCTGGCAAACCCAAGGGCTAGCAACTACCTTGCCCAACGCATTAGCATAGCAATACAAAGGGGGAACGCTGCCAGCATCTTGGGCACCTTGCCGCGGGGACCCAATTTTATTCATATCCGCTCACGCGATGCGCTCATCCTACCGCAAAATGGCGGCTATTTGGTTTCGTAAATTGGAAAAGGATTCAGTTTAAATACAAGTTTTTAAAAATGAAAATTATTACTCTGCATTGCTAAATAAATACCCTCCTACTACAACAAAAACATCTCAAATAAAATGCAGTAATACACCGCAAATCCTGCACTTAAAAAGCACTAATGAAATTATTGGTGTACTTGGGTAAATATGATAATATTCCGTTTGAGTGGTTCTAATGTTTACCATGAAATTACTCCTTAAAGTATAGTTTATAAACATTTATATTCAGGGTAAACTTAAAAAACGCAACTTACAGTATGTTTTCAATAAATAAACACCGACATCACCAGCCCAAACAATAACACACACAATTGTCGTGACGTATTTTTGAAGTTGTTTATTTTTTTTAAATGACAGACCCAGGCATTAAAAATTTTATGGTTTGCTAGAGTAGTTACCGAAATAGCAATTAGTATTAGTTCTTTTACCTGTTATAACTTCGATATCCGATAAATCGGTATAAAATCATCACCGGCACCTCTAGGTGTGGTATGCTTCCAGAGACGCATGAATCGCGTGAGCGGTTAGAATTTAAAAATCGTAGTTTTACTTTCTAGTAGTTAAGCTTTTATTGTCTTTTTTACCTTACCTGTATATTATCTTAATTAAATACTGTATCAAACTTGTACGTTAATATAACATCATTGTACGTTACTATTTATAGTGGTAATGAATTGTGCTGTGTACGGGATAGAGAGAGGAGTTTCTTACGTTTTCCGAAAGATGAAACGAAGATGAAAAAAACTTACGTCTGAGACTCATTCAGTTGTTGTTTTATTCATTTATTTAGTGCAAAGTACCAGAATTTACTTACTAGACGCCATAACTTCGTGAGCTAGTAGACGAAGATTCTCGAATTTTCAATTTGTATTGCCTATAAATATTACGTAGTGAATATACCTAATTGTTAACAAGGTAATGATAAAGTTGGACACGCAATTTCAATACCTTGGTTACCTTATTTAACAACAACAACACAACAACATTTTAAGTGCTTTTAATATATTTTTCAAATAAATCTTCAATATTATTCTAGTTAGAGAATTAATGATAAATATAATATTATATCGATATAAATACCTAATGATCATGTGTAATTATTAGGATTATATTAATAGAATTATAGATAATAGATTCGCTTAAGAACTTTCGCTATATTGCCGCTCTAACCACAAAGTGCCCTGCCACTTCACGCACACATTTGCGCATCTGCAGATAGCGCCTTGCTGTAAGGAGTACTAGTAGGTAAATAACTTTCAACCGTTGTATGGTGTGTCCGGGGTGTGGTATTACTACGGAAAAAATTGGAATACGAGCTAAGGTAGTATTGACTCTTATTGAGCCCAAACACGATAGTTCTACTGCAAGTAATTGAGAAGTTGGGAAGTCGATGGAAGAACGTTATACTATAATATTGTAATGTCATCGGATTTCTGTATACTGATACTGATATACTCAAACTTCAAACCGGTCGGACAAGTGCAAATAAAACAAATATTCATTTCATGTGTCAGAGCCAACAGAGAAAAAAAGCTGTAAAATAGCTGAACTGATGTTTTTAGTCTGTGTCCTCCTATAGGGTCTTATCTTTATATTAAAATCAATCGAATTTGGGTGTAAAAATGTAACAGAGTTTCGCATTTATAATATTAGGTTGGATAACGAAATAAATTTTTTATAAAAAAAAACCGATCTCTTTTGAGATCGTGGAATTACATCTCTTTGCCAAGTTTTGAAATCGGTTACCGGGCAGCGCGCGAAAACGGATACATCCCCTAGATTGTCACTTCTAGAGGTGGAATATTTTCTTCAAATTTAAATGGGATCAATATTAATGTACCCTCTTTTTAACAAAAAAATAATCATAAACGTCGGTTGACAAGTAATCGCTTAACACACATACAAAAAGAAAGTAAAGTCGTTAAAGTTTTTGAAGTCGGTTAAAAAGTCGCTAGGCTTTTGGCGTTATTTAATTGACATCTCCAACCGCCAATTTCGAGGAGGTTAATATCAGTTTTAATGTTTCACGGAAAATACCTCCCTGTCTAATCGCCTTTCTTCAACTGTTTACTTAGTCTACAAACCTTCTTTGTGACCGCGGGCAATATTAGATATTTCATATCTTTCAGAATCTAAATTCTCCTGCAGTGGCTATTGAGGTAGTTAATAACGCTTTTCCATTATGCAGGCTTACTGAGTTTTTTTTTAATATCAAGTCACGCGACGATCAAAGGCCATGGGCTCGAATCTGGGGCTCGCACCTTTGAGTTTCTCGAAATTACAACACAACTAGTTAAGCGTTAAGAAGCAACGCACCATTAAAGACGTTTTTTAGATAATGTATTTAGTAACAGACTTTTTAAACGCGGGAAGATTACTATTCAATTGTAATGTTTCGTAACATAGACTTAAATTTCATAATATACATACATACCGATGGAACCCTTCCCACCCCTACACGACAAGCGCGCCATTCGCAACGGCTAATATTGCGTGGTAGTTATAAAGCTATTCGTGCATGGGCCGATTGGTTTTTCAAAGCGTTGATATATTATTCGCAGTCACTCTATTTCTCTTTATATCTACGGCGTGCTCTAGTTTTCCTTTGCAAGTTTAAGTAGGCAGTTAAACCATCGATGTACATTTACGAGTCTTGTGTTTTTTTAAGCAAAATCGAGGCAACTTTAATTTCAAAACCAACGGCCCAAACAACACCGGGTTCATCCCCTAGTTTCCCACTATAACAGGTGGAATATTATATTCAAATTTAAATAAGACGAATACTGAGGTACCCTTTTTCTAATAAAAAAAGAATCATCGAAAGCGGCTCACAAATGCCGAAGTATCGCGTAACAAACAGAAAAAATACATACGAATTGAGAGCCTCCGCCTTTTTTAAGTCGTTTAAAAGATATTAATTAGTATTAAACATTGACTTACAATTATATGGACGTCGGGTACGCGCTAAAAAGTGTCCGAACTTATAGGGCGTTACAATCGTATACAGAGCGTCATTCACGCTTTAGTCTTCGTTTGTTCGACTGACAGCGAAGCAAGCAAAATTAGACAGTACTGCGATGACATTACAATTTAAATTCAACGGTTTAGCTTTTTCATATTCCTTTACATGTCACTACGTTTAAATAGGTTGACTTGGGACATTTTTTTCGTGGTTTTTGTATTAGACCCGTCGTCCATTTATTTGTAAGTCAATGGTATTACAAGTAATATTTGACGTGTTAGGACAATTGTTAAAAGAAAATGTTATTGTTTTCCAGGTTTTTCTGCCGAACTTCTGCCGATGTGTTTGAATGTGTATCTATTACTTTATTTTCGTTATCGCTCTTTTCACTAGCACTCTTCCGCGACCAAATTATAAAAAAAAACATTTTAGTTTAAATGTTACCGCCATTTTCTTTTTTTTGAAAGAAGCGGTACAGGTAGGTGTTTTTAATTCTCGTAACTATGAACACTGGGCAGTAGTTGACTTTTTCTTTTGCCTGTTTATATAGTTCATTATTACTAGTATGTACATTTAAAAGTTCAGAGCAGAGCGGACAGTAATGGATTTTCACACTTACTTCGCAGGCCTTGGCCGGAAAGAAGTCGCATGGTCCCTCAATGTTCAACTTTCCGTGTTCGTTTTTTGAAAGTAATGCAAACATTTCAGCATGTTTGGGAAATAGTACATTATTGCAGAAGCCGGAAAGTAAGAGAATGCTGGACGAGTATGAGTTACAAGAACGAGCGCCTGCGAAACCTTGTTTTAAATGCGAGTTAAGCAATCCCCGTTCCCAATGAGGCATGTATTGTATTTTTCTCAAACAATGTGAGGAAATAATAAAAGACTAAAGAGAAGAAGATGTGTGACAGAAAAATAAAGAAAAAGTTACCTAATTAAAATTAAAAGTAATATTTGACATATTTTTTTTATGTTTATGTCCTGGTTACAAGAACTTTAGGCCAAGTCCTATTTTAATTAGACGTCTTGATTTATGAGAATATTTGACATTGTATTTGCTCTTCTGACTGGAACTTATTCTTGCGACAAACATAGAAAAAAGGCCAAAATTACAAAAGATTACCCAAGCACTTTAGTCATCGAGTTTATGTTCGATGACTAGTTCATGTTACCGCCTTTTTTTTAAAAAAAAAAAAAACATGATTAAATTACGATGTAATTACGAACACTTAGCAGTTGGCTTTATGAGTTTTCCTTTTGCCTGTTTACATAGTTAATCTAGTAGGTATATTTATGATCTCAGTACAGAGTACTAAAAAAACCGACCTCAAAAGTACGTGGAATTACGTCTATTTGCTAAGTTTCATTGAAATATCCCCTAGTTCGCCACTATACAGGACTTGATACTGGAGATAATAAAAATAGGTTCTCACTACGACACTACTCAAAGTATATCGAGGGAAAAACGCCTTGAATTGATGAAATAGCAAAATCAACTAAATAATTGCTAAAAGTAATTGCTCCTAAATTAAACTTAGGCGCTATTTATAAAAATCAATCTTCATGCGTGAACAGCCACCCTTTGAGGTGGATGATTTCCTTCAAAATGAAATGGGACCACTGTGGAAGTAACCCCTTTCCAACAAAAAAAGAATCATGAAAATCGGTTCACAAATACCGGAGTTATCGCGTAACATACAAACAAAAAAAAAGAACATACAGTCGAATTGAGAACCTCCTCCTTTTTTGAAGTCGGTTAAAAGTTTAGAGGACAGTAATGGATTTTCTTACTTACTTTGCAGGCCTTGGTCCGGTAGAAGTCGCGCGGTTCATAAATGACAAACTCTCCGTGTTCATTTTTTGCAAACATTTCCGAGCATATTTGAGGAAATAATATTTTCAAATTACCAATATGTGTTATTGGATTTGGAAATACGGCCTTAATCAACGAAACATGTGTGATCTGCGACATGGAATAATCCATTTACAGGCTATATGGGGCACGACCGGCCATTTGAGATATTACGGGCACTTCCTAATTATCGCTGACGTAATTGGGTGGCGGTAACCGCCTTCCATTAAGTGTACCGTCCTACAGTATGGACCATCTTACATTGTGGCTTGCAACTCGTGTGATCGCCTGCCCAGAATCTGTCTTCCGTCCTTCAAATCCTATCCTTGCCTGAAATAGTTTTTTTATGTTACGAAGTGACAGTTGCAGTGTCGCGCAGAGTTTTAAGTCGCAGTCACCCTGACACATATAAGTTGGCAAGTCCCATATGCCTCTAATTTCACCAGCACCCTTAATAACCGTTCACACTGTGTTTGTCCCTCAAAAAAAAGCACACAGCTCTATACGTGTATCGCATACAATACGCAACGGACTTGTCAAGTAAATCGAATGCACTTTAACGTGTTCGGTATGCAGTGGCGCATTGTATAAACGTATCTCTTTCACACGGCACGACGTCATACGTTTTTTATCGTATAGTCACCGAACAAGGGGCGTCTAGTATTGAAGTATCTTTTGGAACGAGGGCACGCATAATTTTATCAATACAAATTGACGATTTATTGATATCTTTAGTGTATGACAACGTATGACAACGATTTATTGATATCTTTAGTGGAACAAAGGCCTCCATATTTTGCACCTATCCCCTCACTGTATTTTTACATCGTCTTCGTCATCGTATCGCTACAACTGTACTCATTGTATATATTTTATAACATAGATTTTTTAAGCTTCGTTTTATATTTAAATTCTAAATTTAAAATGTATTTGTTTTTGGCGCCTTTTCTTGACTTCATCTTATATATATATTTATGTTGGCTATTTTGCTTTGATAGCTACGTGGTGTTTTCTAATAAATTATTGAAAGCTGTTAGTACATTTGCTTGGCCTTGCTCACTCGTTGTTAGCACCCAACTTTAACCCATTGATACATTCCGCTACAACAGTCGAGAGAAAAAGAAGTTTTGAAATCAAAGCTAATACAGTTATGTAAGTTAGTACTTTAATGTTGTTCATTTCTAATAAACTACATGAAACACAGCACAACCCTTAAATACATTTTCTTGTTGACTGTACCACAGTATCTACCAAAAATAAACTTGTGAGTATCAGATGGGAATAAAATATTAATACTTATTCTTGATCCCCTGCATTTGAGATCCGATGGGAATAGAAAATAATTTAAAATAAAACTGATGCCCCAGGGATCGGTTTTAGGCGATCACATGGGAGTAAGCCATGATGAAATTAAAGTATAAGATATTTAAAGATTCATTCTATAAATCATACTCTTTAGAAACACGATTACTTGTAGTTTCCTCGATAGAAAAAAAATCCGAAGTTATCTCTAAAAAACAAAAAAAAAACCTTAGTGCGGCGTAAATGCTGCAACACGTCGCAAGCTCGCGTGGCGCGGTCTGTGCCATCTGTGCCATGTGCAATGGTCTCCCATCTGAAGTATTTCCTTTAGGCTACTATATGGGGTTCTTCGAAAAGCGAGTCAATAGGGCTCTCAAAGGCTGGCAACTCATAGGCAGTTTCTCTGATATTGCAGATGTGGAAATTGTTTGAAGCGACATAATGTCACCAGGCCGCATTGACCAGTGATGTGAACTACGTATTTAACCTTGTTCCTAGAGATACCGTGTCTATTTATATAAGCTATATTGGTTTTAGTACAAATCGGTAAGTCATTTTTTCACACAAAGAAATCTATTTTGCCCAATAAGATTATTTTGCCGTAAAACTGAACGCGATATATAATAATAAATAATACTCTGACATTCACAACCTACAGGGATGTATTCGGAGACGTTTGAGGACACAGACCGGATTTTCTGTAATTCTTAACAACCAAAAATAAATACGTTGCGTCTTGCCTCCACAGATGACCAGCGCCAGCGGTCTGACTGGCCACTAAAACGGACAAACTAGAATGACAGAGATTCAAGATTAGACCAACTTTAATTTGGACAAAAGACGACAAGGGCAGTCCTGAGTAAACCAAACAGTCCTGACCAGAAGACGACTCTTCCTGAATCTCCTTCAATTGCACAGATCGTAGGTTAAGACAAATTACTTCTAAAAAAATTTGTTTATTCGCTTACCACGTCTACATCGCGTCGGTTCTGCGTTATGGATTAATCATATGGGGTAATGGAAATAAATATTTTGACTTTAGTTTCCATGTATATTTATGAAGTTTGCAAATTTGTCAAACAGCATCTAAAATTATTTAAATAATCAATAGAAATTAATCCACGCGCCAAAAGAATCCCAGACAGACTTGTTGTTGAAAATATACCTAAAACTACACTCTACTTAAAAACCTCATATTACGTGTGCATAAAAATTTATAATAGACTACCAATTGAAATAAAAAATCTGACATTTAAAAGAATGACAATTGAACTGTATAAATATGTACCTAGTTAAAAAGGATATTGTAATGTAAATCACTACTTAGAAGGTAACATTTAATATTGCATGCTTTTGTATAATGGCTGAATAGATGAACTCAAATGTAATAACTACCAGCCTGTAATAACCTTTTCAATGCAAAAAAAAACCTTATTTCATTTCATTTCAGACGTACGCGTACAGAAAATTTGCAGCTATTTTCGCTAATATACAGAGTCCCATGTGGCTATAATTTCACATTGTTCGTTCAGGGAAGAACAGCCACTTCATCTGTTTTTGCTGCTTAGCAGGATTGTAAACATTATTGGCTTCCGGTTTTAAAAGGTATGAGACTTTCCGCACTACATCCGATTCGTATTAAGTTCCGAATCCGAAAAATGACTGTCCGAAATGTCACAGGGATCATTTTATCTCCAGGTGTACGGACTTAGTACACAAGCGACATCCAAAGTGGGTCCGAGTTTTCTATTTATTTTTTTTATTTTATTTGTTTCATATAAACACACACTAAACTGCGAAAGCGGTTTGTTGGCGGGGTTACAGTCACAATCACAAAACTATAGTAAGTACGAGTATATTTAACAGAACCAGTGTAGAATTTACTAAATTTATTTTAATTTTTTCTTCAATGTGAATTTACTTAACAATTCTCTGCCTCTAAGAAATCGAATTTATCAAATATAATTGGCAAGAGATGTCTATTTGTTCTTTTACCATAATAGTTATTTACTCTTGGTCATACATATTTATTTTCACGGGCTCGCCGAGTGTTGTACTTGTTCGTTACATTAAGTTTAAATTCAGTTGTGTAATAGTTTTCATAAGTAATAGCGGTCAAATATTAACTTTTGCTTTTGCAGGAAGTCGGTAAATAGTTTATCATAGTCTCCCTTACAACTATACTTGGTTTTACGACTTACTAAATATTTCAAAAATCTTATTTGTAGAAAGAAAGAAAGAAAGAAACGTTTATTCAGCCAGCATCACACACTGCCAGTATACAAAGAGTTACAGTTACGAGCTGAAATGGATCCAAACTCAGCATATGTTACAGCTCAATTGCTGTAACGCTGGTTTTCAGTTGGAACCATTTTGAAGGATGAGATGACACGATATTACTTAAAAAAGCAAACAAAAATTTACCGTTTATACTAAGAACATTGGAAAATTATTAACCATAAGATATTGCTACATAGTTAAATTATTGACTATATGAGACACTGCATATAAATTTAGTTACCTACTAATTTACTAATCCACAACCGTAGGATTTTTTTTCTAGATTTGTATAGTCTTGGATTGAAATTTATGCGATTTCAAGCTCTGAGTGGCACTGCAACTGCTATGGGAAGGCGTGTCACTTACCAGCAGGTGCATAACTTGTTAGTCCCGTCATTTAGTATAAAAAATACCGACTTTGCGTGGTGACTAAGCAGGATAGTTACTTCATTGGTGGCCACCATTCCTTCCGACGGTTGTCCCAAGTCTGAGTACGTCCCTGTCCCCTCCCAATTGCCACGTCAATCCGCATTAGTGTCTTGCTCTGGTCAGAAGTGGGGAAAACGAACTAAGCAGGGTGCAAATCAAATAAAAAAGTAACATAAAAACCCTTTCAGACCATTTTCATTACTAATGCGTATTTTGTTGCAAGTAAAACTGTTTCTAAAGGAGCTATCACAATGACGGTTATTATAATGAAAATTATAATAATAAATTAATATTAATTCAATTAAAATTTAAAATACAGTGAATAGCGACATCTCTCACCAGGACTGGCATCTGTAAAGGTGCTAACTGGGTGATAAATCTTTCATAGATTTCTTATAGATGGCGCTACGACTAAAAAGTCGTTGAAAAACCAAATACAAAGACACGACGCAAGCACATAGAAAAATTCGTGAGGTCCGCTGGTTCGTTCCGTGATATAGCGTCTGGCATGGTAAGCTAGAAGACGTCGGCTCGAATCCGGCCGGATCGAAGAAATTTCTGAGTGTTCGATCTTTGTATTAATAATTATAACAAACTAGTGGACAAAAATATTTGAATATCAATTCAATAAAAAATTAAAATTATAGCAGTGTTGAACTTATAATAGTAAATTAAATCACTTCTACATGTTATAAGTTCTTGGCCTACGCACTATCTGACGTAAAGTTTGTTCTTATTTGGTGCCCATATTTTTGATCGAATCTTGAAGGTCTTATTTTCTTCCACCTGTATAAAAGCTTACATTGTTACCGATAGGTTATCAATGTCTATGTATCTTCTGCGATAAGCTATTATATATTTTCTTATGTCGAATTGTGAAAGGATAAAGATTTTCTAGCAAAATGTATTACGGGAATTTTATGAGGAGCTTTATTTGACGAGTTGTGGGTTCGTGTAAATCGCTTTGATAAATTTTGATCAGTTAGCTTAAAAATCTGCAGTGGCACAATGGTGGGCGCTGGATGGGGAGGTCTCGGGTTCGATTCCATGTAGGGACCAATTTAAGAAATTAACTTTTTAATTTTTTTAATTTTTTTACAGTATCGTATGCCTGAGGTAAGGTTACACGCCTGTCTATAACAGTTGCAGTGCCACTCAGAGCTTTAACGATCTGAGAGGCACTGCCACAGCGCCCGTTACTAGAACTAATACCGTTAGTAGAACTAATTGTGAAAGAGTTAATCCAGGGTAGTACTGCCACCTTACCTATTTCTACCGCCAAGCAGTAATGTCAGGCATTACTGCGTTCCGGTTTTAAAGGGTGCTGGTGAAATTACCGGCACATGGGACTCGTCAACTTATGTGTCAGGGTGACGGGCGCAGTAGCAGTGCCCCTCAGATGTTTACGATTTGAAGCTCTGAGTGGCACTGCACTTCTTATGGACAGGAGTGTAGTTTACCATCAGACGCACAACTTGTCACCTAATACTAGTAGTGTAGTCTAGGCTCTACTCTATGAGTAGAACTACTGGCCGAGTAATTATATTTTGATTAGGATGTGGTCATGGTCTGTCCTTTTAGATAGGTTTTTGGCAGACTAAAGCCATAGCCTCCTCGGTGATTTACTTGTTGGTAAGGTAGTAGCTTCCGAGCAGTGTGTGGCTAGCCTATAGTAAAGGCTGAACACTTATGTAAGTTACCTATTATAGGTAGGGCACCAGCTAGGGATGTTCACCCCTTCAGTTGTGAGGAAGCGGTATGTAGTCTAGGCTCTACTCTATGAGTAGAACTACTGGCTGAGTGAATATAGTTTTGTATTTAGAATGTGTTTGAAAAAATGAAATAGAAAGAATAGAACGTCTTGAGAGTTCGAGATGTAACCCGAGGCAGAAAATATGTAAAAAAGTACAATAATATATTTACAAAAGTACCTCTCGCTACGCAACACGAGCTACGCCCAAGTGTACAATACTATAAAAAAAATTGGGTAGAAATTGATTAAAAACCGCCGCTTTGAGTAAAAACTCGGTTAAAACCCATGCCAGTTGTTTGTGTTGCCGGTTGGCAGTAATAGAATATTTACTAAGCATTTATATTGCATAAGATGCATATTTAAAAACAAAGTCGCAAAACCAAAACGGACACATAGCCGTAACCGCTGCGACCGCCATATAGATGTATGTTTGTTGTGGTATGTCTATATCAGTGGTATATTTGGAGTTCTTTGTGATAATACTATCAATATATTTGAAATGTTGGTGTGGTATAAGAAAGACTGCTGGGTAGGGACACAGTGTCGAATAAAAAAATATCGATATTGTACTCATATCCGCTCACGCGATACATGCAGCCGTAGACGCATACCACACCTAGAAGTGTCGGTGATGATTTTATACCGATTTATCGGATATCGAAGTTATAACAGGTAAAATAACTAATACTAATTGCTATTTCGGTAACTACTTTAGCAAACCATAAAGTTTTTAATGCCTGGGTCTGTCATTTAAAAAAATAAACAACTTCAAAAATTCGTCACGACAATAGTGTGTGCTATTGTTTGGGCTGGTGATTTCGGTGTTTATTTATTGAAAACATACCGTAAGTAGCGTTTTTTAAGTTTACCCTGAATGTAAATGTTTATAAACTATACTTTAAGGAGTAATTTCATGGTACAACTACAACAAACAGCGAAATTCGGATCACAACACATAGGATTCGAAGGTGAAAATCGACGCATCTATTTTTCAGAACATTTGTCGCCTGAAATGAAGAGAGTGCATGCGGCTGCCAGAAAATTCGCTAAAGACAACAATTATTTGTACGTATGGGTTAAATTCGGTCAAGTGTACCTACGCAAGAGCGAATCTTCGAGTGCATTGCGAATAAAAAACATTGGCTTTCTAAAAAGCCTTAAATAGATTATTGAAAATAGTGGTTAATCTAATTTTTTATATATATATATACTAAAATAGACCTATAAATTCGAATAAATTTTCATAATGAATTATTACATTGCAACAATTAAGACTAAAATACATTCTATATTTTCTACAATATTATTTCATACAGTTTTATCTACTAATATGATCTTATTCACATATTTTCAGAGTAAAATAGATATTTCTTATATTAACTATTGTAGTCAAATGTTTTGTTGGTTTTTTAATTTGGTATTTTTACTGTTATTATACTTGGAAATTGTATAATTGTATATCAATGAAATCCACTCACATAATTTTGTACTCTTTATCAAAAACACTTATCATATGTTCAATAACACAAAATACTGCTAAATCATGTGTTTTAGAGAATTTTAATTGTATAGTAAGTGATTTAATTTTTGCAAATTATTTGTTCTTTGGTACCTCGACCTCTTCTGTTTTGTTATCGGAATTATTTATATGTATTATACAGCGAAGGACAAAATACTCTTTACAAATTTCAATAGATCAACCGCGGGACAAAATATGTCTACAAGATCTTTTTACTATAATGATTTGTGCTTGATTTCTGAATGGCATGGTATAAATGTTTTTTTTTTTATTTATTTGTCGAAATGTGGTGATACTTATGTTGATTATGATTTATATTTTAAATGGCCCTTAATAATTTGAATTTCTACTATCAAAGTACCCGTGGCCTAAGAACAAAAACTATAACTTTTTACCGAAATATTTTAAACATTGATAGTGATGTTGTAATTATTACGGAGACGTGGCTAATAAATAGTATTCTAGATTCTGAGTTATGCGACAGCACTTATGAAGTCTTTCGGTTGGATCGAGAGGCAGGGCCACGATCTGTTGCCGGCGGAGTGATGATTTGTGCGAAAAGGTCTCTACAAGCTAGGTTAAGACCGGAATGGTCTTGTGCTCCCACAGAATTAATGTGGATAACTATACCGCGATCGACTCTTGGTCTGCAAGGCGATCTACACATATGTGTCACATACATTGTAGGAGGGAGCCATGACCAAAATATTTACTTAAACAATGTCATGGACTCTGTTCGTAAAGTAACAGAATCAAACTCGAACGATCACGTGTTGGTAACTGGTGACTTCAATCTCCCGTGCATTGAATGGTCCCATGAGACTCCTACCGTCACGCATAGTGGATACGCCAGCACTCAAGAAGCCGCTACTGCACTTTTAAACAATTTTCGGTTTTGTGGTTTGGACCAACATAACGTATTTGCGAACACCAGCGGTAATATACTGGATGTTATTCTTTCTAATTTCCATATTGACCTAAACCTCTCACAATCTCCCCTTGTTAGGGAGGATACCTATCATCCAGCAATTGTGTTCACAGCTCGTGATATTTTTTCACCAGTGTTAGAAAAATGTAGAATCAATAGACCACAGTTTCGCAAGGCTAATTACGATATTATTAATAATAGTATTTTGAAAACGGATTGGGAATACATGCTAAAACAGGGATCGGTCGAGGTCGCCGTGCGTTCATTCTACACTGTTTTGAATGGCTTAATACTGCAGCATGTTCCAAAAAAAAGAAATTGTAACAGCTCATACACGTATCCCGTTTGGTACACTTTACCATTAATAAAATTAATCAAAGAAAAAGATAAAGTCCATGAAAAATATAAAAAGTATGGCAATCCTAGGGACTACGATGAATTTTCCTACCTTAGGGCACGTCAAAAAATACTAGAAGAGTCCTGTTACAGTAAATATATTAAATGTGCTGAAACTGAAGTTAAAAAGGATCCCAAAAAGCTTTGCAGTTTTGTTAAGTCCATTAAGGGTAATCGTAGCAGAACTGGATATCCTAAGAGTTTTTCAAATGGTGTCAATGTGTATACTAGAAGCGAGGAGAATTGCGAAGCATTTAACTCATTTTTTTACAGCGTCTTTAATAAGCCTCTTAGTGATTATTCACATTTATCATTGAAACCTCCTCCTAGAGGTGACTAAGGCTATTTACACACAGTACTATTCAGTAAGGAACATGTTGAGAAGCAAATCAATAAATTAAACATAAATAAAGGGGCCGGTAGTGATAAAATTCCTCCTATCTTTCTTGTAAATTGCGCCAAGTCAATATCCGCTCCACTTGCGATCCTATTTAATAGATCAATAAAGGAAGGGGTATTTCCAGAAATCTGGAAAAAGGCACATATAGTACCTATTCATAAGAAAGGTATTAAACTAAGAATCCAAAATTACCGACCAATTTCCATTCTAAATACCATCTCAAAAGTATTTGAACAATTGGTTTATAACATAATATATCCCACGATTGCATCTAACGTTAGCTACAGGCAGCACGGTTTTCTCAGAAATAGATCAGTTATCACCAATTTGGGTGATTTTACACATTATGTATTGAGATCTATGGACGATGGTTCGCAGGTTGACGTGATTTATACAGATTTTGAGAAGGCTTTCGATCGCGTGGACCACTGTATCTTGTTGGAAAAGTTGTACAATTTGGGAATTCAGGGAGACTTATTTCGATGGGTTAAGTCGTATATATCAAATAGACGCCAAGCAGTTGTGATTGGGGGTAATAGGTCAGATTTTGTACCCATTCCTTCCGGTGTGCCGCAAGGCTCACACTTAGGACCTTTATTCTACAACGCATTCTTATACGACATTGACAACTGCTTTGTTCACTCTGAATTTCTTTTATATGCAGACGACAAAAAAGTTTTTCTGAAAATTAACACTCCTGAAGACTGCCTGAAGCTACAAAGCGACCTTCAACGGCTCTCGGTGTATTATGAGCGAAACAGAATTGGTGTTAACATTGATAAATGCGTCAAAATTACTTTCTCCCGTAAGATAAAGACTATACCTTATGACTATAGCATCAATAATAAAATCTTACAAACATCTAATGAGGTACGGGACCTCGGTGTAACCTTAGATAGCAAAATGATGTACGACAAACATATAGCTACTGTAGTTAATAGAGCTTACGGTAACCTGGGGTTTGTGAAACGCGTATGCGAGCGTTTTTCCGACATAGAGACCCTAAAAATGGTTTATTATGCATTCGTGCGTAGTATTTTGGAGTTTGGCAGTGTCATCTGGTCGCCCCGATATGCTTTGTATGATAAGAACATTGAGCGCATACAAAAAATGTTTATTAAATTTCTTAGTTTTAAGAGTAGGAAAAAGTTCGCCACATACGAGGAAGCCTGCAATCACTTCAATCTACACAGTCTTTCTGATAGAAGACAACTTCTTGATATGGCTTTTCTACATGATGTTGTTAATGCTCGCCTTGACTGCCCTTCTCTCGTATCATTGTTTCGCCTTGTTGTGCCCTATCATCAACCCCGTAGCTCAATTCATAAGGTTTTCTACGTTCCACCTAGTCGTACTAACTATGGCCAGAACGAGATCGTTTCTCGCCTTACAACCACGTACAATAAGTCTTATAGTGCCATTGACATTTTTTGGCATAGTAGGCATTCATTTAAGCAACAAATTAGAAGAGTAATTTGTCCACCATCACGGTTTAGCTAATTTTTATTACTACTAATTATATAATTAATATTGTTATTTTTATTTGAAATGGTTTTTGCTGTAATATTTTATGAATTTTTTAATTGTTCTTTTCAAATTTTAAATTTTATTTTATAAATAATTGTAGAGAAACTCACAATGTCGCGTCATAATATTTCTAAGCTTTTGTGATATCCTCTAATTGGCATTATGCACTGCTCATGTAACATTATTTTTTAAGTTCTAAATGTATGCTGTTGGATGTCCTTTAATTAATAAATAAATAAATAAGTAAACGATAGAACCACTCAAACGGAATATTATCATATTTACCCAAGTACACCAAAAATGTCAATAGTGCTTTTTAAGTGCAGGATTTGCGGTGTATTACTGCATTTTATTTGAGATGTTTTTGTTGTAGTATGGAGGGTATTTACTTAGCAATGCAGAATAATAACTTTTATTTATAAAAACTTGTCTTTAAACTGACTCCTTTTCTAATTTGCGAAACCAAATAGCCGCCATTTTGCGGTAGGACGAGCGCATCGCGTGAGCGGATAAAAGTAGTCCTGCAGATTTTCCCAACTTAAAGGCAGAATAAACACATGAATTTGTCTCTTTCTATTGACTTACGATTTTTAATTGAAATAAATAATAAAAGAATTTAATTAATTCAAACAATCGTCATTTCACTTAATTTGTGTTACTTAACACAAATTAAGTGAAATGACGAGAGAGAGTATATTAGGGCCATTACTGTTCTTAATCTATATTAACGACTTTCCAAGATCAATTATACATCCTTCGGTATTATTCGCAGACGACTGTACAGTGATTTGTAACAATGAGGATGAAATTAGTAATAGTTTGACATGTATTTTAAATTGGCTAACACAGAATAATCTAAAAATCAACATCGATAAAACCAAAATTATGAGTTTCAAACAAAGAAAACAGTACAATGTTAAAGTTATTGAATTTCTTGGTAAATGTTTTAATGAAAGTGATGTTACTAAGTTTTTACGTCTACATGTGGATAACAAATTGACATGGAATCATCAAATAGAACATGTTTGTTCCACACTTAGTAAGCAATCGTACTCTCTATTTAAGTTGAATAAAGTGGTTGACAGAGATGTCGTTTTACAGGCATATCACGCAAATGTAGCATCTACTTTGAGATACGGTGTAATGTTTTGGGGGAATTGTTCGGGTATTGATCGCGTTTTTCGCGCTCAAAAAAAGTGTGTGAGAGCAATTTAAAACGAACGGACAGTTGCAAGCCATTTTTTAAGGAACTTCGTTTGTTAACGTTACCGGGACTTTATATATATGAGTGTTCAATTTTTATTAGAAAAAATCCTGACATGTTTCGGAAAGTTGCACGAGCACGTAATTGTGAGAAATTAAGTATAGAGTCACATAAGACTGCACTTTTTGGCAAAAGTGCATATATCATGGTGCCAAAAATTTATAATAATTTGCCAAGGGAGCTAAGATTTATTAATAATTTTAATGAATATAAAATGAAATTGTTGAAATTCTTGATAAATAGCTTTTTACTCCCTGACTGAATTCTTTGACGCCTAATTACTGAGATATTATTATTGAATTTGTTTTTATGTTATTTTGAATTTTATTTAGTTTTGCTTATATTATTTTAATTTAAAAGCGTTCTGCCAAATTTTTTACACCAGCAGTCTGTGGACTAGTTATTCCCAAAAATCATATAGCGCCCTGCGCATATTGTACAACAACCTGTTCCGGGTGATGGTGGGGCTTCCTCGACACTGCAGTGATTCGGGCATGTTTGCCGATGCGCACACAGACGACTTTTTTGCGCTTATGCGTAAAAAAGTTGCTTCTCTAATTCGAAGAGTGAGGGGAAGCTCCAACAGTCTTTTACAGGTAGTTGAAGGAAGGCTGGATGGTGCAGTGCTCGGCAGGTTCAACGAGCTGCACGCTACTCGTGCACCTCGGTGACTCTGCCGACAGCGGTGTACCCTTTAGCAAGTATTATTATTATTATTGTATTTATTTTAAACTCTCGCCTCTTCCAAGGCCTAAAAGATTATTAAATTATTATTATTATTATTATTATTATTGTAATACTAACATAGTTATTAAGGTTTTTCTGTTTACTAACAATCTATGGACCCTGTAGTCTGAAAATAAAGATATTTTATTTTATTGTATTTTATTTATTTTATTTTATTTAAAATATGACATAATAGTGGAAATTAATTTTTTATTTTTATTTTTAAATATAAGTACTAAAGTGACATTTTATATTTGTATGCCAACTATGGTAGAATAAGCTGGATATTTGTATTTAAAATAAGAACTATATGTACCTTATTCAGACAAATAAATAAATTGATTGATTGATTGATTAAATTTCCAATTACTAACTCCTCCTTTGTACAATCACTTAGGAACAAAAATCTATTTGGTGACGGTCTGTTTCTCGTTATTGATACTGTATTGCTTGCTTTTGAGGACAAACGTTCTGAAGAAGGAACAAACTTCTTTTAAAGAGGCTAATGGTGGCATACATACCATAAAGCCAAGTAATTTGTGATAAAGGTTCCCATTTCAAAAAAAATACCTAGGTGGCTTGTTGGTATTATGATATGAGGATTATTATATACTTGTAAAAAAGTACTAATACCTGGAAAAGTACAAAAGTATCGGAGGGAAAAGTACTCGATACCAAAAAGTGTCGATACTTATTCCGTGTCCCTACTGCTGGGCTTGATCGACATTTTTTCCCTTTTGAATTTCGTAAGATGTTGCCATCTTGATGCTTGCGTTCCCTCGTAACTTAAATAGGTTCAATGGTTACATTGACCCTTGTTTCAGCTTATAGTGCGATTTAGGGGTTGGGATATTCATATAGCTTTAAAAGTGTGTTGGCTGCGTATATTTCTATTTATATTTTATATTTTGGATCGTTCGGCGAACAAACGTAAATCCGTCTTATTTATTTTTAAGGAGGAGGTTCTCTATTCGACTGCATGCTTTTTTTGTATGAATATTACGGGAGAACTATTATATAACTTGTGAACCGATTTTGATGATTCTTGTTTGTTGGAAAGAGGGTGGTTCCATATAATTTGGAAGAAAATATTCTAGCTCTAAGGGCGGCTGTTCACGCGTGAATGCGCATTTTTATAAATGGCGCTGTTATATATCTCTTTGGTACATTGTTACCTGGGTTACGTTTGACATATTATTCTATTATTCAATAAAATGTCTTAAAGTGATTTCTGTATTTTTATGAATATACAACAAATTGGCGACGATGGACGAACTCACGCGACTATACAGAACACGTACATCGATACGCGGCCAATTGACAAAACTGGAACACAAATTCTCAGAAATTCACGAAAACATTACAGAGTATGAAGCTAACGTCAGACTCTCAAACCTGGAAATTTATGAAAAGAAGTTTGACATGGTACAGACGGACATCGAATCTCAAATCGAAGCTGATTTCGAAGCTGAGGTCGAACAGAGGTACAGTACTCAGGAACAAATAATCAATATTAAATTGAAGCTTCAAAAGCTGCGCCCTACACCAACAGTAGTTCACGCGCCATCGCAGAACTACAAGGACGCACTCGTCGCACCTTCAACAAGCTCATTGCCACCAAAACTTAACTTACAACCTTTTCATGAAAAAGAAACGTTTAAAAATTTTGTAAAACGTTTGGAAATGTATTTACAACTGTGCAATTACGAGGACATGCGCACCAAAACGTTAATGTTATTATCTTCTCTGTCACCGGAATTACATCAGAAGGCATATGATCTCTGCTCGCCCTCCGACCCCCGTGAACTAGAGTTCAGTGTACTCGTTAAAACCCTAGAAGAGTATATAGACCCTAAACCAAGTATCTGGGCTTGCCAACACAAGTTCATATCACGAGTACAAGGAGTAGATGAATCAACAATAACATATACATCGGAATTGAAACGTTTAGGCCAAGATTGCGAATTTACATGCGACGGTTGTAAGAAATCCATCTGTAACAACTTTTTAACATTACAGTTTATTAGAGGACTTCGTGACAACGATATTGAGACAAAAATCTTAGAAAACAGATCTGTAACTGATTTTGCAGACTTAGTTCGTACTGCAACCGCGATAGAGATGGCAAAGTCAGGACAGCGACTTCATAGCACAGCCATCACAATCATGTAAAAACAACTTCCAAGTCGTCACACGATTTAAAAACCCTACGACAAACAATAGAGCGCCTATATCAGTACGCGACTTACGAGGCAAATGTTTCCGCTGCGGAAGCGCTGATCACCGCGCATCAGTCTGTAAATTTATCAACGATATCTGTAACAAATGCCAGCGCAAAGGACACATAGCTCGTGTTTGTTTGCAATCGTTGAATACCAATAAACAAATTGAATCGGAACAAATACACAGAGAACCGCACTCATCAGATACCGTCGATGACGACACGCCCTGGAACACCAATATCATTCGGTCCAACAACTCTGATAAGTACATGATAAATATACACATAGATGGTAAAGGCGCGGAAATGGAAATAAACACAGGCGCTGCGCTGTCATCCATGTCTGCTAAAGATTTTAGAAAACTAAATACGGGTCGAAAAATATTTAACACTGAAGTTACAATGCGAACTTATACTGGAGAAATAATTAAACCTCTAGGTGTTGTGTACGTCACTTGTAAATACAAGAATCAATCATTCAACGGCAAACTTTATATAATTAAGCAAGACGTTGATCCTATATTTGGTCGTGCATGGATACGTTTGGTAAAAATGGACCTAGCTAACATCAACGCCATCAAGGAATCCACGCATTCCCACTTAGAAGATCTCTTAGAGGAGTATGCTTGTATATTCGATGGCACATTAGGCTGCATTCCTAATTATAGAGGGCACATTGCTTTGAAAGATAACACCACACCTATTTTTGTGAAGCCAAGACGTATTCCCTACGCACTAAAAGAAAAAGTAGACGAGGAAATAGAACGGCTCTGTCAACAAGGAGTCATTACGAAAGTAGACAATGCCGAATGGGGTACACCGGTTGTGCCGATCGTGAAGCCGAACGGGAGCATCCGGCTCTGTGCCGACTATAAAGTCACGCTAAACAAATATATTAAAGTCGAACAGTACCCGATTCCTATTATTGAAGACATCTTGGTGGAGATAAACGGCGGCGAAATATTCTGCACGTTAGATATTAGCCAGGCTTATCTACATATGCTAATGGATGAACAGAGTGCCATGATGCAGACGCTGAGCACGCACAAGGGAACGTTCAGGGTCAACCGCCTTATGTTCGGCGTTAAAGTGGCACCTAACCTATGGCAAAAGTTCATGTATAGATTACTCAAGGATATTACTGGAGTCAAATGTTTCTTTGACGATATTATCATACAGTGATCAACGGAAGGACAATTACTCGCTAGGCTCCGGATTGTTTTACAAAAATTGAAAGAGACCAATTCGAAACTCAACAAGGATAAATGTCATTTTATGCAAAAAAGTATTAAATACCTCGGGCATATTATCGATAAAGACGGTCTTCATAAAACCAAAGACAAGGTCAAAGCAATTCTAGATACGAACCGTCCGAGCAACATTAGTGAATTACGTACATTTCTGGGCATGGCCAATTACTACAATAAGTTCATACCCAATTTAGCTTCTATCTCATGCCCACTGAATAATTTACTTAAGAAAGACACCGAATTCACATGGTCATTAGATTGTGAGGATGCATTCAACAAAATTAGGAAATAAATTCTTAGTGAACGAGGTTTAGTCCATTTCGATCAGACTAAACCTCTAGTACTCGCCACAGACGCGTCGTGCAGCGGGCTCGGAGCTGTGCTCTCTCAGAGGCTGCCAGATGGCTCAGACAGGCCCATTGCCTTTGCGTCGCGTTCGCTCACTACCAGCGAAAAGAAATACAGTCAGATTGACAAAGAAGCGACATCAATCTTTTGGGGACTAAAAAAATTCTTTCACTACTGTTACGGTAGGAAGTTTATACTAGTCACAGATCACAAACCACTAACGATAATCTTCAATCCGTATAAAACACTACCGGCAATGAGCACTATGAGACTTTTCCACTACGCACATTTTCTTTCCGGCTTTGACTACAGCATAGAGTATAGATCATCAGCTGAGAACAGTAATGCAGACTACCTATCCCGATTCCCAGTTGACATGATAGCTACAAACATTATTGACGTTAATTGTGCCTTCCAATTGCAACAAATTAACAACGTTTCGATTGACCGCCAAACGATTGCGGATGAAACCCAAAGGGATTCTGAATACGAGGCTGTAGTAGAGGCTTTGCAGTCAGGAACGAGTGTGACGCGATACGGTTACAATGATAATGAGCTGACGCTGCAGGATGGGTGTATTTTAAAAGGCACTAGAGTTATGATCCCAATTGCCATGAGACAGGCAGTACTGGAAGACATACATACGGGTCACCTAGGAATAGTGAAAATGAAACTCCTAGCACGAGGTTTTGTTTACTGGAAAAACATCGATAAAGACATTGAGGACCTAGTTAAAGGTTGTCGTGAGTGTAGGCTAAACCAGAACCAACCAGCACGGGCACCACGCCACCCCTGGGAGACCCCTATAACCCCTTGGCAGAGACTCCACGTTGACTTCGCGGGTCCCATTCAAGGACAATCGTTGTTTGTCATTGTGGATGCATTTTCAAAATGGATAGAGATTATTCCCACTAAGACGACAACAAGTTCATGGTGCATCTCCAGATTGAAGGAGTTATTTGTAACATTTGGTTATCCGGAAATAATAGTATCAGATAACGGAAGGCAATTTGTGTCAACAGAGTTTGAAACATTTCTCAAAAACAACGGGATAGTTCACAAGACTTCAGCTCCGTATCATCCGGCGACAAACGGACAAGCGGAACGTTCTGTCCAGACTGTCAAGAGGGCATTGCAGGCGGCGAATGCTTACCCGGGTACCATACAGGAAAAGATACTGGAAATTAAAGAGCAATTGAGAAGGACGCCCAGTGTCAGCACTGGCAAAAGCCCATATGAAATTATGTTTGGGAGGGAGGTGAGGACGTCTATACATGTGCGATATAGGAGTACTGTAATTGACAACACAAGAAGCATTCCCCAACACCCGCAGACAAGGACGTTCTCCCCGGGCCAAAGAGTACAGATACGATGCTACAAGAAAAACAGTAAATGGGAATTTGGAACTGTGTTACGAGTACTGGGCTATATCCACTACCTTGTCGAAACGGACGACGGTGAAACCTGCAAGAGGCACGTCGACCAGATGTTACGGTCAGCAATAGAAGTGCGGAACTAGTGCAAGGCCCAGGGTTTCCTTCTGAGGATTTTTACAGCGGAGGCCTGTTATATATCTCTTTGGTACATTGTTACCTGGGTTACGTTTGACATATTATTCTATTATT
>NW_020653736.1:643596-644886 GCF_003589595.1 Hyposmocoma kahamanoa | reverse complement strand
CGAGAGGGCGAGAGGGCGAGAGGGCGAGAGGGCGAGAGGGCGAGAGGGCGAGAGGGCGAGAGGGCGAGAGGGCGAGAGGGCGAGAGGGCGAGAGGGCGAGACGGCGAGACGGCGAGACGGCGAGACGGCGAGAGGGCGAGAGGGCGAGAAGCGAGACGGCGAGAGGGCGAGAGGGCGAGAGGGCGAGAGGGCGAGTGAGCGGGAGAGCGAACGAATGAACGAACAAACATATATAATACTGCGTTCAGCGACATACGTGACATGGCTTCATTACTCCACAAAGTCTGCCGATATTGTGGAGTATACACGGGTGAAAGCCAATGCTACCCTGAGGGTCGAGCAGTTAGTGTCCCAGCAGTTTGTGGTGAGAGTACCAACTCAACATGTGTCGACCTTCACGAAAGATGAGTTTTGGCCGAAGGGGGTCATGTACCGACGTTTCCGACGCCGGCTATCGGACACCCACGTTGCGTCACACGTCGCAGACAATACGTGTAAATAACAATTAGTCAGTAGTGTTTTTATTCTATCATTATGTACATTAGTCTATAAGGCATTTATGGGTCTTTGTTACCTGAATGCAAATAAATAAATAAAATTAAAAAAATGAAATTATTTTATTAAAAACTACTGCGACGGGAGCAAAGGACAAAAATATAAATAATTGGGGATGTGTTATATAGCAACAATAATATCAGTACAGAGTACTAAAAAACTAACCTCAAAAGCTCGTGGAATTACATCTATTTGCCAAGTTTTATTGAAATCGGTTGACGGAAAGTGCGCGAAACCGAATTCATACCCTGTTTATCCACTATATGGGCCTTAACACAGGAGAAATCGGTGCTCGAGAAAAACGCCTACAATTGAAGCATAGCAAAATTAACCATTAAAATAATTGCTCCTTATAAAATTTAGGCGCTATTTATAAAAATAAGTCTTCAAGCACGAACAGCCACCCTTAGAGGTGGAACATTTTCTTCAAAATTAAATGAAACCACTATTGAGGTACCCACTTCACAAATGCCGCGAAACATACATACAAAAAAAAGGAAATCCTTCCATCCTTTTTTTAAAGTCGATTAAAAAGGTTCAGACTATATTTTAGCTGGCGATTGCACTCGTAATTAAAAACAACTTCACCAAATATCATAATTCGAAATTCGCAACAAAAAATCGGACAACTCTATGGGGAAGGAATTTTTTTAACGCCAATTTATTTCTTTTTTGTTGTACTTGTTTGTTATTATGAAACCAAACACCAGATAAAATATAGTACAACCTTTTTGT
>NW_020653736.1:638813-643586 GCF_003589595.1 Hyposmocoma kahamanoa | reverse complement strand
TTTTACAAATTATTTTATTGAATGAATTTTTATTAAGTTTAATTTATTATTAATTATTAATAGAAATTAGAATAAACTAAAACATATTAATTAGTACTGCAGTCTTATGTCTGTTTGGGATTTTTCATTAGAGGAAATACTGGATCCCAAACTGGTGGTACGGAGAAACAATCTTCCCTGTTGAAATTAGTATTTAATTTCAATGGCCTCTCGCAGCATCCTGGGTAGATAACGGACTTCTTTTGCAAGGACCTGGGGTTTGTCAAACTTCATTGAATGTGTAGGTTTATCCATGACATGCTCGCAGACTGCAGACTTGTTTACGCGACTTGTTTACGTCGTACGTAAAATAGTTTCATTTCCTATGTGTAACAATCGCGAAAACCTAAGAACTCGATATGTATTACTTACTTACAAATATAACAAAATTAATTATACGAACACTATAGTTATACATTACCATACACTATATGCACAATTTATACAAAAACAACTACCTACATACATGAAATTTTGTCGACGAAGAATTAATTTTTTTTTTTTATTTTTTTTTATTAAAAATGGACGTACTCTTGACCACTACCTAGCCCTAGAGCAAAGATGAGGTCTACGTTGGTACGAGCTCGCCCAGAAGATGCCTATTCAATCGCACCTTGAAAATTAATAGACTCAGGCGTTACTTTGTGGAAGTTCACGTTAATTTTTGTTTTGTTTGTTTTGTTGCTACTCCGTAAACCTAGTGAAGGTTAACCCGTGCAAATAGCTGCGCTTGTATTCAATATTTTTTCATGCAGTTAATTTTACCACTTTCCCTCCCACAGAACAATAAATACAGTAGAAAGGTCTCGAAAGACCTACTTGAGTTCAGTCCGCCATTTTCGCTTTGTATGGTTTGGTTGTGTCATTCTTTCGTGCAAATTTACTAAAATCGTAGAAAAATGCCTTAATGTGCTGTTTTAGAGAGCAAAAATGATAGCTGCACCAAAAATATTACCGGTAGTAGTATTTCAAATCATCCATAGGTAAACTTATTTCAATAAGTTTTCAATTTTCCGATCATCTATTCGTTCAGATGTTAATCATTCGTCGTAGTCCAGGTACTAGCCAAGATGGCAGCATTTTTTGAATAAAATTTCAATGTAAAATCGAAACGTTGTAACTTGCAATAAAGGCATTGAAGCGACTGGGTAAAGTTTAAATTATATTAACAATCCAGAATTCGTTACTTTTTCAAAATTAGAAACTATGACCAATCATCTTCAAAATCATTATCAAGATTTCATCGTGTTTATCATTTTGTTTGTGTGTGTTTTAGGTATATCGGTTCCAATATATGTCCTTCAAAATTAGTTTCGACAACAACTTCTCAGCGTTTCATTCAATTCCTAGTCCCTTTCTTATATAATAAATTAAATAATATATCCCCTTTTTGTGAACTCTCCAAATACGAATGCAAACTAAAATTGACCAGATATCTCTTGCTCCTTAACTACGATGAGACTGAAAATCTACTAAAAGTCGTCAAATAACCTCACACTTCCACACTCACAAACACACACGCACACACACAGACATACAATCACTCACACACTCACTCACGCACTCAGACACACTCACACACTCACTCACTCACGCGCTCACGTGCGCACACAAAATTTGTTTTACTTATTTTTTACTTCCTCCTCAGTACTTTGTATTTCGTCATTACTACTAACATGACTATCCTAGGGGTTGGGTGCCTGGAGACCCATATTACAAGCTCTGCTTAGTTTGGGCTCCAGTCTCCCACAATACATTACTCTAAGCTTACGTAATAATGTATATTTACTGTAATTGTGTTGTGTTGTGGAGATAAATAAAGATATTTATTATTATTATTATTATTATTATTATTATTATTATTAATAGTAATCGAGGCTTATGACACTTCCACTGTTTTTTTATTTTCCGCGCTCCCTTCGCATAAAATGAACAAAATAAATAACAAAAGCGCAACTACAGTCACAGACACCACCACTAAAAATATACCCGACACGTGTTTCGAGAGATCTGCAAGAAACATCGTAAGGTCTGCTGATTTGAATCCAGCCGGTTCGAATGAATTTTTCTAAGTGTTCAATCTTTGTTATTAATAATAAAGTCAACAAATGTTAACTAAAATAATATCATAACATAAAGAGATTCTTGGAATATATTCTAAGGGTAACTAGCAGCTTTGGTATTTCGTGGCAACTTCTTGTACAATAAGCAAAAATGTTGTATTTCTTAGAAATTTCAACTTCAAATAAAACGAATTCCTAAAATGAGCGATGATAACCCGGTGGGAGATTCTGTTGACTGTGATTTTTAAGTTACGTATATTTTTTTTATATTTAACAACAATAACTCTCGTTAACGGCGAAGGAACACCAAAAAACAACAAAAATATTAACTTATATATTTTATTAGTTTAATTTTTTTTCAGACTGATTATATATAGTGGCTCCTATTTGATATACGGGATACTTCGTGGGGTAGTGAGAGCGAATGACATGTTTTAGTAATTTCTTTTTTAACCATATATTTTATTTTAGTTTCATATTTTTTTCTGTGATTCACCGCTCACGCGATGCGCTCCTCCTACCGCAAAATGCCGGCTATTTGGTTTCGCAAATTAGAAAAGCATTCAGTTTAAATACAAGTTTGTATAAATAAAAATTATTATTCTGCATTGCTAAATAAATACCCTCCGTACTACCAACAAAAACATCTCAAATAAAATGCAGTAATGGTGCAAATCCTGCACTTAAAAAGCACTAATGAAATTTTTGGTGTACTTGGATAAATATGATAATATTCCGTTTGACTGGTTCTAACGTTTACCGTGAAATTACTCCTTAAAGTATAGTTTATAAGCATTTATCTTCAGGGTAAACTTAAAAAATATAAATAAAGGTATGTTTTCAATAAATAAACACCGAAATCACCAGCCCAAACAATAACACACACGATTGTCGTGACGTATTTTTGAGGTTGTTATTTTTTTTAAATGACAGACCCAGGCATTAAAAACTTTATGGTTTGCTAGAGTAGTTACCGAAATAGCAATTAATATTAGTTCTTTTACCTATTATAACTTCGATATCCGATAAATCGGTATAAAATACTACACCTAGAAATAAAATGGTCCCTGTGACATTTCGTACCGTCATTTCTCAGATTCGGAGCTGATACGAGTCGGATATAGCTCGCAAACGCTCTAAGGGTGCTGTTAAAATTGCAGGCACATGGGACTTGTCAACTAATGTCTCGGGGTGACGGGCGCAGTGGCAGTGACCCTCAGATCTTTGCGATTTAAAGCTCTGAGTGGCACTGCAACTGTTATGGACAAGCGTGTAGCTTACCACCAGACACACGACTTGTCCATCCCGTCACTTAGGCTTAACTCGCACTGGCGCAGAGTCGAAGCGTCGCGACGCGTCATGTTTTTGAGCGACGTGACGTTTCGACTCTGCGCCAGTGTGAGTAGAGCCTCAGCATCATAAAAAATCCGTCGAATTTCCACAACATACGTAGGGATGGAACTCCTGCCCACGTTTAGTTTCCTGATGGTGGATAGTGGCGGAATTAAATCGTGAAATTTCATCACACACTATCCGTGATACAGCCTGTAGAATAAAAACAAGCAAGCAACTGTTTAAAAATAAATTTTACGTATTCTTGTGAAATAAAGTGATTATAAGATAATATCGATTTCTTCGGTTTTCGCGATTGTTACACATAGGAAATGAAACTATTTTTCCGGATTTAAATCGCGTATATTTGTTTTTTTCAAACAAATCGACGTTTCGGGCCCTTTACAGGTCCCATGGTCACGGTTGACTGAGGTGGTGCAGTCTTCAACCAGTTATGTCTAATATTGATGCAAACCACCTTATTTTTTCACTATAATTACAATAGTTATTAATTAAATACCTTATTTTTAATTTTACAAAGAAAACATTCCAATTTACGCTACATTAAGTTTAACAAATTATTTTATTCAATGAATTTTTATTAAGTTCAATTTATTATTAATTATTAATATAAATTAGAATAAACTAAAACATATTAATTAGTACTGCTGTCTTATGTCTAATCTTAAGTCGTATGTAGGTTTGTTTGAAAAAACAAATATACGCGATTTAAATCCGGAAAAATAGTTTCATTTCCTACATAAGACAATACTTATGGTATTTTTTCAGCTCAATTAAGAACCTTTGTTGTTGTTGTTTACACAGCATTACATAAAGGAGGATAAAATTATAAATATTTCGAGAGGTCACACTCTGGCTAATTGTGACTAGTAACGGCGGAAGTAGGTGCCTGGTTACTGGAGGCTTCAACGTACCATTGTTGGGTACGGGTTTCCTTTCAGGCGTATCACGCTGGCCAAATGCGGGTTGGGGACCTTACAGGGTTGTAAACTTTCTTCAACGTGCAAGTTTTATCACGATGTTGTCCTTCAACGAAAAGCTCATATCGAGTTCTTAGGTATTCGCGATTATTGCCCATAGAAAATGAAACTATTTCTTCGGATTTAAATCGCGTATGTTTGTTTTGTTCAAACAAACCAGCGTTTCTGCCTTCTAAGGCAGAAACGTTGGTACTGCTGATGAGAAAACTTCGACAGTACCTCAGCACGAATTCAATTTTTTGATTGATGATCGAGCGGAAGGGACACTGGCTTTATTTCAGAATGTATTAATAATAATAATAATAACGCACACACTCAACATAGCCCCGCACTAGGGA
>NW_020653736.1:575379-633813 GCF_003589595.1 Hyposmocoma kahamanoa | reverse complement strand
CTGCAGAAAGAGAGTTGCAGACAGTACGGAACCCTGAGGAACTATCGCCATATGTTCGGAAGAGTAGTCTTCTAAGACCACTCGAATCGAACGTTGGCTCAAGAAATCCGAGATCCAATTGCCCAGGTCAGGGGGAAGTTCATAAGAGGGAACTTGTGTTCCAGATCCTGTCGAAAGCTTTAGAAATGTCCAAAGACACTGCTTCGCCTTGCTTTTCTATAGCCTCATTCCATATGTGACATGCATACACAACAAGATCTCTAGTAGATCGCTCTCGTCGGAATCTGTACTCGCGCTCACTGAGGAGGTCGTTGTCTTCAAGGTAGGACAGGAGACGGTTGTTGAGTACACGTTCCATAGCCTTCCAGAGTATGGAAGTGACTGAGATAGGTTTCTAGATGACAGAGTCAGCACTCTGCTTCCCTTTTTCGGCACAGGTTGCACGTTTGCAAGCTTCCACGACCTGGAAACTACACCAGTCTCAAGTTAGAGGCGGAACAGGCGTGTGAGAACAGGAGACAACTCAGGCGCACAGTTACGCAGGATCATTGCTGGAATTTCATCTGGCCCGCTAGCTTTATTCACGTCTGGATTTCACAGAGTTCTAAGTACCTCTTTTTGACGTATGCGAACTGGCGCCATAGTGCAGCCAGCCTGAGGTAAGGTAGGTGGTAGGTTCTCTGCGACATCCAGACGCGAACTCTCTGCAAAGAGTGAGGCAAAAAGATTCGCCTTCTCTTCCGCAGTATGAGCCAGCTAGCCATCCGACCTCAGCAGAGGTGACAAAGTTCGGCGACAAAAATTAGATTCGACGGCTTTGGCCAGGGACCGAAAGGATTTGCTGCCTACTGGATAAGAGGCAAGCTTGGCCCCTATGCAGCACACGTGGTCGAACTTGCCCCTACGTAACACGCTTTTACACTTTTTGGCGGCCTCATTAAAAGTTTTCTTTAAATTTCCAGTACTCGGAGTTTTGCGTAGTCGAGCATCTGCCCAAGCTTGGTACGCGGACTGTTTATGTGCTTCAGCATAAATACAATCAGCGTTAAACAATGGATGAGCTTGGGGTCCATTGGGTACCTACATCAGAGTATGGTATGTAATACTCCATACCCAAACGCAAGACCTTTATTACAGCATCTGCACAGCTCGACGAGTCTCCTGAAGTAAAGCACGCCTGTCAGGGATATGACGCAAAGAAATGGCGCATTTCGTCCCAATCTACTAACTTGTATCGCCACACCCGTCTCATACCACTAGGGCCCTGACCGGGTGGGGAGTATACGGATACAGTTTTCACCAGACAATGGTCGCAAATGACACTTCGGACACCTGTGATACTTCGGATGTTGATTTCTCGGATTCGGAACTGGGATCTACTCTCGATCTCCGTCCGACATCCGTCCGAAACAATTACTGTCAAATAAGCAATACTCGACCAAATGAAAAGACGCGTGATGCGAATGACGCTTCACACTTGATAACTGTCTTTTAATTTGGTCGAATATTACTTATTTGACAATAATTGTTTCGGACGGAGATCGAGAGTAGACCCCCTGATACGAATCGGACGTAGTGCGCAAATGCTCTAAGTATTCGGTATTATTAGGCCTCTAAGTTAATATCAAGTAACCGGACACAGGGGAGTTCTGTGCCGGATGTAATCTACACGCCTGTCCACAACAGTGGCAGTACTTCCCTGGACGAACTCTTTCACAAGGAACTCTATTACTACTAAATTTAAATCTACTTTGTCATGTGTGCCTATTCCATTTAAAAAATATAAATATTGGCTATATTGGGAGGCTACCTTAAATATGTGTAAAGTTGCAAACTTATTACGGAGCGACGAAATGGGAAATAAGATATTGTCTCTTCATTTCGCATAGGGTGATGATATTACTTGAACAAAGTTCTTTGTTCCTATATAAATTGTAGATAGAAATGCGGGGAAAGATCCATCGTGGCGTACATATTATCAAATAAATTCTATAGGTGAGAGCTTGAGGACCTTAGGTCCATATTATTTTTGAAAGTAATAACGCTTAATGAACTGTATAATGCCATCTCTTTCTGTTTTGATGTTCCGAATCGTCCTACCGTAGTATAGTGTTAAAGTACTTAATACTATTTACATTCAGAGAATTTTAACTGTCAAAAAAAGTATGCAATAATGAAATCTATTAAAATTACGTTGTTTTTAATTATTTTTCCACATTTTCATGAAGAAAAATAAATAAAAGAAGCTGAGTCTTGATTGTCACGTTGAGAATTCGGAATTGTAGTCTAGTGTCAACTGTTAGGGTCGTATTCTAGAACTCTACTCAATGTTCAAGTCAGGATTTGAGTATGATTCAAAGCACTAAAAATCATACTCAAATCCTTGCCATTAGGGTCGTATTTCCAGTGCTTGAACTCATACTCAAGTCTGCTCAAATCCTGACTTGAGCATTGAGTAGAGTGCTGGAATACGACCCTTAGTGTTGCCAACGAGCATATAGATGTTGCTTGTTGAAAATATTGAAGAGATATATGTAATTCAATAAGTTCAATTTAATTTTTAATCATTACAAATCAATATTTAGACCATCAATTCGAAATTAATATTGTTTAACAATATTACTTTAATATTAAAGTAATATTGTTAAACAAATTATATATATATATATATATATGTATTTATGCAGTTTCAACATTATAATAAACTTACTTTAATCGCGTCATGATACGAAAAGTCAATGTAGGTTAAAGAAATATTGTTTTAAGAGGTTGTGGTAGGCCCCCTGGTCCACCACATAACCCCTGAGTCTCCCTGGGCTCAGGGATATCCGTAAAGATTTCCCCCCGTCAAAAAAAAAAAAAGGGCCCCCTGGTCCACAGGCTGCACGCGTAAAAGGACTGGCAGTACGCTTTAAAAAGTGTAATGTTTACCTGTTCGTTACAGCGCAAAACTGCGATCCATCATGTTGCATCGGACAGCAAACGACCTACGCTCCCTATCGACATCTATATCGTCACTCAGGTCGTCCGCTACCCAATGACCTAAGTACTTGAATTTAGTGACAAAGTTCTAGATATGGTGTTGGCGTCACCTATTAAGGATTCCCTGGACTGCGCATCCGTACAAACGCGTCCGTGCTTGAGGGATTGCAGCTGCAAAATCACAAACGCTTATCCTCCGTCTGTTTACTCCGCATTCTGCAGTTCTTTGGTCACATTGCGCGCAGAAGCGCTAATGGTCTCGAGAGCGTGATTGCTACGGACAGGATTGAGGGCAAACAACTTAGAGGTCGAAGTTGGAAACGATGGTGTGACCAGGTGGCTGAAAGGCTGGCAATACCAGTGAGCGTTGCATTCTACCTAGCCAAAGACAGAGTGCAGTGGAGAAGATTGATAGACGGTGTACTTGCTCGAAGTCACGATCCTGAGCAGTGAGGGACCGATGGAGGAGGAGGAGTCATTTTCTATTATATTTTATAGCGCTTATCTTTAAGTGGAATAGAACATCAATTCTCGTACCACAATTAAGTTATATCACTTATATCAGTTCCCTACTTGGAAATGTAAATATTATTATTAAAACTTGGCGGTGGCCCTGCGGCGCACCCTGTACAATTATAAGTTATTTCGGATAACGGAATCAATTATAAGTTGTTTTGCACCTGTTCGTGTACCTTGGTTGGTCAAGCCTTTCTACTCCGTCGAGTTTAATTTTATTTGTGGACAGGTGTGCAGAGATGGCCAGTGGGTTAGCACTCAATCAACTCGCCTGGGGTTTAACCGGATTTATACCCAAAGTTTTAACCCATTTCTGCTCAAAATAGTGGGCAAAAACGGTGAACACGGCATTTGGTATAATTCCATGCTTATTACAAATAACGATAATAAAAATCTTTTTTGCACGAAAAAGGCAACTCCACACAAAAACACACCTTGCAATCCTGTGGACTGTCATTTACTACAAAGGATGTTTGTCATTACGATTCGATTTTCATGAAAATCGATTCAAGTGTATACGATAGCGAGTTTTTGTATATATCCATTTAAAGGCGATTTTCAAGTGAATCGATTCCATAGAAAGGCGAAATATGTGACCAAGCAATAAACATTTTGTCGTAATAAATATAGTAGCGATGTAGGCGCTAATCGTCCTTTACACACGCGAGCGATTTAAAGCAGAGATGCAAACGCGATGCACTCGCGATACAAACGCGATCCACGTTTTAAATTAATGAACCGATTTATTTATTTAATGTATTTATTTAATTTCACTTTTAATTTACAATCAATAAAACGCAATAATGTGCAAACCTATACAGATTTTTCGTACATAATTATTCAACTAAAACTGTATCGATGCAGTCGCGCGTTTGCATCGATGTAATCGCGCGTTTGTATCGATGCAATCGCGTGTTTGTATTGACGCAATCGCGATGCAATCACGCGTTTCACGAACGCGCGTTTACATCGCTGCTAAAAGTAGCTCTGTGTAACCACACTTAAATGCAAAAAACCAAAAGAGTAAGGGTCAAGTCACATTGAAAGAGCAGGCGCGCAGCTGCTAGAGGAGTTAGCACGGTGCCTCTTTGAACTACTAGTCGCTGCCGCGTAGTGTCGCCTTATACATTCTATCACTTCAAATCAATTTGAACTGTTCTTCTTTAGATGATAACATTCAAAATGCTAAGTGATACTTTGCACCAAAAGTGCTCCTCCGGCTGCTTGCTCGCTACGGGCAATGCAAAATGTAATTAAATTTGGCAATAATAAGGTCCATTTCTTTGAAAGGTGAGACAGCTTCTGAGTGAGTAGCGTGAATTTTGAAGACAGCAATATTTTCTTTTTTTTATGATATCAAGTGACGCAACGAACAAGTCGTGCGCCTGATGGCAAACGACACGCTTGTCCATAACAGTCGCAGTGCCACTCAGAGTTTTAAATCGCATAGATCTGAATGGCCCTGCCGCAGCACCCGTCACCCTGAGACATAAGAACACAAGGCCCATGTGCCTATAATTTCACCAGCACCTCTTACCCTTCAAAACCGGAACACAGTAATGGCTGACATTACTGCTTGGAGGCAGAAATAGGTAATGTGGCAATACTTCCCTGGACAAACTCTTTCACACGTAGCTCTACTGCTACTAAACTTCAATTAGAACTCCATATCTACTAAATAAATTAAATATTGCTTCTCAGGGGAGTTTGCTTTACGAATGAGTTGTAGTTATTTGAAAATGAAACTACGTAGAGAGACGAAATTTTGTAGAGCGTTGTCTCTATCACTCATTATCTGTGTGACATTTTTAGTCGACGGAAATAGGGACATGGAAAAGGTATCGATAGTTTTTGGTATCGAGTAGTTTTCCTTTCAATACCGATATTGGAAAGGCCGGGCGGAGAGAAGAACGACAACTTGGAATTTTGTATGAATTTATTACGTTTCTGCAATTGGTTTTAAGAGGGGGCAGAGGAAAAATTCCTAATCTTCGATTTGATTTTAGAGGGGTATATCCACTTTAAAGTTAAAAATAAAATATTTTATGAGTAACTACACGATATATTCAAGCATAGACATTAATCAGAAACATAAAACAAAGTTTCCTCGATAGATACAAATCACGAAATTACCTCTAATTTTCACATTTTTTCGATTCATCCTCGAAATGCTAGAGGTTATTAGGACAAAAATTAGATAATTAATTATATTTATGCATGATCGACAACTGTCACTACGGATTTTTTTTAATCCCTTTAGTTTTAGTTCCGCTAAAACGAATTTGGTACTTTTAATGCTCAAAATTCAACATCTCCTGTCGCATGTCCCGCGAACTTTAGGCATATATTTGTTTTACAAATTGGGGCGGAGCCAACGTCAAAACATTTTTGACATGAGAGCTCTTAAAAATGTATGTTATATATACTATCGTGACGTGCGGGCTGGGCCGTGGTTGAAGGAGCTAGTGGCGCGCGCCGGAGGGCGCTGCGCTAGCGCGGCACGGCCGTGGCGGGCGACACGCGGGGCGAGGATGCGGGGCAAGGGCGCGGGGTGCTCAGTGTTGCCGCGTTAACAGATAACGTACTCGATACTTTCATTCGATAATTTTCAAGCATTAGTACTTTTTGACAAGTATCGTATGTATCGTTTTGAATAATTCCTACCAAGGACACGTCATATCATAACGCATTTGCCATAAGAATGAGGATGAATAAAAATAATTAGAAACATTTGAATTAACATATCCGATAAACATTATATTTGAGTGCTCGCAATTCCACAATTTGTTCCTTCTTCACAACGTTTATTCTCAAAAGCAGGCAATACAATATCAAAAACGAGGAACAGACTGTTACCAAACAGATTAAGTAACACAAATTATTAAATTTAATCAACGATTGATTGAATTGACCGATTTAATCAAAGCCTTTTATTATTTGTTTCAATCAAAAACCATAAATCAAATAACAGACTTCATGTGTTTTATTCTGTTTTTAAGTAGGGAAAATTTGCAGAACAAAAGTATCGATACCTTCAGGTATCGATAATTTTGTTTTGATACTTTTATCAGTACGATACTTTTTTATGCGATACTACTCGTGAGTACAGTATCGATATTTTTGATTCGATACTGCGTCCATAGACGAAAATCGCGCTCTAAAACCCGATGATAGTCCATTACGGCCGACAGTCTTTTTCTTAAACTTCATGTGTGATATTTACGGCCTGACGATGTATATTCGTTATTCTCTTGTGTTGTCTTATGCGTATATACTTGTGTTAGGCCCATTATGTTTAATACCATCGTACAGTCTGCGTCATAATATCAACTGATGTCAAGCGATGATGTGACCGAAGTTTATTCATTCTGGGCTTAGTGCCCTACGAGTCACATACAACAATGAGTTTAGAATGTTGCCCCGCTTTTGCAGTGCGTCTACTATGTTTGCAGAGGCGCGGGTTGATGGTTTTAATATGGTTGCACTATCGATCAATCGCGGGCTATAATTATATAATATATTGTAATTTGTGGTTGTCTATGTGTGTGTCCATGGCACCCGCGACACAGGGTTTCCCTAGTGTGGGGCTATGTTGAGTGTGTGCGTTATTTATTATATTATTATTTAAATATATCCACCCTCGGGCCTGCAAGGGGCGAGCGGAGGTCAACCCTGTCACTTCTCGCACACATTTGTGCGTGTGCAAATAGCGCCTTGCAGTATGTCATGGTAGTAGGTAAATAAGTTTCGTCCGTTGTAAGTGTCCGGGGTGTACAAGCAGCCTCTGAAATACATCGATATAAACATTAGCCACGTAGAACGCGTCGGCTGACTGTACTTCCACAAAGTTGGTATTTGTCTCAAGGCACCGACTGTCCTATAAATCTATGACATTAGTTAATGGGTGCCATATGTTCTGCAGTGGAAGCCACCACGAATGGCCATTAGCTCGTCTAAACGATATCCATTTGTAATGCCGATTGTCTAACGTTCCACTAGCTCAGTAATTAAGCACTTTGCGTGTTGTTTAATAGGTGAGTTCGAATCCCTGTTAAACAAAGTTAGGACATATTTTGTTAAGTGCTTATTGTGGTGAGAGCTTCTGCAGTAGAACATACCCTAGAAATTATAATATGAAGGAACTTCATTTGTTAACGTTGCCGGGACTTTATATTTACGAGTGTTAAATTTTTATCAGAAAAAATCCTGAACAGTTTAAGAACGTTGCATGAGCACGTTATTGTGATAAGTTGTGTACAGAATCGCACAGAACGTAGAAATAGTTAGCATTACTGCTTGGCGGTAGACATAGGTGTAGGGAGCTCTACTGCTACTAAAATTGATTTTTTAAATATAAATGTGAGTTGCAGTGTACAGAGTCAAGTTCCAGTGAAGGTAATTAAGTGTTACCTACTTAATAGCACCACAGACAAAGATTTTCAATTACCAACTGAATGTGCTCCAGTTACAAAATACAATTACCATTCAATTTCGTGTCGGTTAAATCAATTTTGAACGTTTAAAATACACTTTGTGCCTTGCCAGTTAACTTGAAGTGATGATGAAATATTCTGCCGAGTAGATTTTATTATTTAAATGGTTTTGTGTCAAACTACGTAGACCATTCGTTTGTTTTTAACCGGATCCACCTATAAAACTTTCAATTATATAATATATGCACATACCGTAAAGCTTGAGGGGTGGGCAGAGCCTACGGACTTTAATTTGTTACGCTACTGACATAATGCTTTTGCAGGGCTCCCTTAAGAGGCTTGCTTTTGAGAGGCTTCACCTCTCTGAGCGCGTGCTCAGGTTCCTTTTTCCTCGTAGTGAGCGCCTAGTGTCATTAGTCAGATTTAGTAGACTATAGCGTAGATATTACCAATTATGTATGAGAGTAATGTCGTTTTATGTGTTACCTAGTAACTATTAAGTAATCTGTGCCTTCTACCTGTTCCGCCCTCATCAGTTAGTAAATTTGAAATAAATAATATATATTAGACAACATCACAAATGTTGCTATGACCCCAAAGTGAGTGACTAAAGCACTTGTGTTATGGACATCGATAACAAACAAACACCCAGACCAGGACAATATAGAAAATTTAGTTTGTCTACATTGACCCGGCCGGGGATCGAACCCGGGACCTCAGAGATGGCGACACCATGAAAAGCGGTGTGCAAGCCACTCGATCACGCACGTGGTCAAATATTTATTATTGATGAAAAATTTCTTCGATCTGCCTGGATTCGAACCAAGAGTCTTTTGAGCCGTCACGCCTGTCCATAACAGTTGCAGTGCCACTTAAATCGCAAAGATCTGAGCACTGCCACTGCGCCCTTCACCCTGAGACATAAGTTGACAAGTCCCATGTGCCTGTAATTGCATGCCGAACCGCTACGCAGAGGTCCCAGGTTCGATTCCCGGGCTGGGAGAAATATTTGAATGGCCTACATTTATTTCTTCGAGTTTGGGTGTAATTTGTGGTTGTCTATGTGTGTGTCTATGGCACCCGCGACACTGGTTTTCCCTAGTGCGGGGCCATGTTGAGTGTGTACGTTATGTTAAAAGCGGAACGCAGTAATGCTCACATTGTGGCAGTACTTCCCTGGACGTACTCTATCACAATGAGCTCTGCTGTTATTTTTATCTACAGATTGAGCCTCAGCCGCTAGTGAAGTATTTTCATAAAGAATTATTATGCTAGTAAAAACATCATGACATTCAATCATAATCTCAGTACAGAGTACTAAAAAAACCGACCTGAAAAGTACGTGGAATTACGTCTATTTTCTAAGTTTCATTGAAATATCCCCTAGTTCGCCACTATACTGGAGATAATAAAAATAGGTTCTCACTACGACACTACTCAAAGTATATCGAGAGAAAAACGCCTTGAATTGGAGAAATAGCAAAATCAACTAATTAATTGCTAAAAGTAATTGCTCCTAAATTAAAGTTAGGCGCTATTTATAAAAATGAATCTTCATGCGTGAACAGCCACCCTTCGAGGTGGATGATTTTCTTCAAAATAAAATGGGACCACTATGGAAATACCCCCTTTCCAACACAAAAAGAATCATGAAAATCGGTTCACAAATACCGGAGTTATCGCGTAACATACATACAAAAAAAAAACCATACAGTCGAATTGAGAACCTCCTCCTTTTTTGAAGTCGGTTAAAAATAAATTACACACTCATAGCCTCGCACTAGGGAAACTACAAACATAGACAACCAAAAATTACTTCCAACCTCACGAGATAAATAAATGTCGGCCATGGAAGCTTGAAATCTTTAGTTTAGAAAACCAGTGAACAAGTGATGATGAAGTGACCATTTTTATTTAATTTTTTTTTATACGCTGGAAATGCGTTGCGCATACCTCGGGGGAACAGCGAGCGGTTATGTGGAACTCCCAGGCGGTAACCCTCGTTATACCCACTAAAACCCAGTGGACAACACCGCCGCCACAGAGAGACGACTCAGCATCCGCTTACGCATGCTACTGGGATGTCTCGGTGGATGGCCCACGGGAGGCGGGCCCCGATCTTCGGAGGATGCCTGTGTAAGGTAATGTGGTAAGGGTTCCCCGATCCCAGTTTACGGCGGGAGAAGAAGATGGGTATACTGCCCCTTCGTCTCCCCGGCCGGCAGTTGGATAACCCAGACGTCTGCGGCCCAAGCGTTTGCGCATAGGATGAGAGGAAGGATATTCCTCCGCTCCCGTTCCGCCGCCTCCTTCCGCAACATTACGTCAATGCAGAAAGAGGCCACCTGCACCAACCTGTAAGACAGAGTCCCGTGTCATCGGTCAACCCAGCGGACTAAGTGGCGGCGGATGGCCTCCGCAGTTGCTGAGCCGGCGACGGGAGACTCTAGGTCATCTACACATCTTCGCATCAAATTTTAGTGATGACCAACCCATTATATCTCCACTGCCGAGCATGGGTCTACTTTATTTTAAATATGCATCCTTCGCCCCAGATGTATACTAATTCTAATTAATGCCGGGTCTAATTCCGTGTATTTATATGGACGACAACACACCGAGTCTGGGCGCGTGACGGGTACACGGTCAAAGTCAAATAATCATTTATTCCATAGGTAAAATGTTTACACTCGAAAACGTTTCACAACATTTTTTAAGGTACTGCTCGTTCACTACGCTGACTTCCCTGAGAAGAACGAGCAAGAAACTCTACGGATTGTGTGTTTTGTAGACACGGTGTGTTGTTATCCATATATATACACGGAATTAGACCCGAAACAGTCCCGACCTGCCGCAGTCCCGACCCGACTCGCGCCCGACCCCCACCCGCTATGTGTGTTTCACGTTTAAACGGTTACTGCATATTCCAGCATACAACGTGATTTTCCTAGTAGTTTCAACAGATTTCATTTTGACCGTACATATTACTATCAATTAATCGATTTAGGCGTTACTTGTTAATTAGGGTATAAAAATATGACCAACCGTTCTCAGCGAGCTCATTCGTCGGCTGACCATCCATTTTTAACGCACACGTTCATGGCCCCGCACTAGGGAAACACTGTACACACACGTAGACAAACAACCACAAATTACATCCATACTCACAAGACAATTAAATATAGGCTATACAAATATTTGTCCCGGCCCGGGAATCGAACCCGGGACCTCTGAGTGGTTGTCCAGCATAGTAACCATTCGGCCACGGATCTCTGTGATGATCTCATTATTCAATACCTACCTACTTGAGTAGCAGTAGAGCTTCTTGTAAAAAATGGGAAGCACTGACCGGTGCGGGTAGCACAGGTCCGTGGTACATGGCACAAACTTCGGAAAGTCTATACCCAGCAGTGAGTGAAATCAGGCTGTGGGAAGATGATGACGGAAAGATCTTTTTCGTCTTCAAAAGATATTTTACATAGATTTTTTGGTATAAATCAATATTTGTAATAAATATTGATATGTACCAAATTCCGTATTCGCCGCTTCCACTCACTATTTTGGGCAGAAATGGGTTAAACCCCGGGCGGGTTGTTTGGGTTTTAACTCACTGCTCATCTTTGTTTTTGTACGATTTGACCAATATTCATATTTATTACTTACGTCATGCTAAACAATGCACTTGTCATTAGAACATAAAACTGTCTTCCCTTATATAGTTAACATTTAATTTCATATTCTGTTTGTAAAGAAAAGATATTTCTTCAATGTTTCGATTTAATATGATAATAATGAAAACGTCAGTCACAAAGAACTCGATTTATAACGAGAAAATTTCCTAAACAACAAAATGTAATTTCGATGTTCCCAAATATCAAGGAACAGACAAAAACAGCAAAGCCTCATTTTGCTTTAAACATTAAAAAGTGAGGGAACAGTGACGTGAAAAATTCATGACAGGCAAATTTAATTTACATTAATTGTACTGAAAATGCATTAATAAAATAACATTTGCGGAAATCGGTGGACGGAAAGTGAAATCCAGTAAACTATAATTGTTCCTTAATTTACCATCTTTATAGGTGGAATATTATCTTCAAATTTGAATGAGACCACTACTGAGGTACCCTCTTTCCAACAAAAAAAGCATCATCAAAATCGGTTCACCAATGGAGTAATCGCATAACATAAAAAAAAAATACAGTCGATATCCTCCTTTTTTTAAATCGCTTAAAAGTGTATAGACAGTTTCTTTTAGTGTAGCAGCACTATGCGTGCGTGAAAGCAGTCTTTTAAATAATGAACACTACATAAGGAAATCGAGATTAAAAATGTAAACAAACAAATGTCAGTGTGAAGTGACATCACATAGATCATTTGTCAGTTTTTTTTTACCTTTTGACATTTGCACGATTCTTAACGTATGTTTTTTAATTAATGTCATTACTTCTGTTTACATTTTTGACTTCGAATTCCATCACAGGGTATATGAGGTCTTCTTACGTAACAACCTTCGCCCTCTTTGGTCTTCTTCACAATTACCCCCTTCACCATTCTCCATTTTTAACGTTCAATAAAAAAATTTCAAGGTGGTTTAGCATTAACGAAGGTACAGCTTAAACGTTTTAACCCATAAGGTAACAATCATATCTACGATAACAGATTGCTAATGTTACCATCAATATATATAATTTAGGCATTTTAAATAATACCCAGGGATTCCTAATACCGACCTCATATCGTCCTCCGGATTGTCGTAACTAGAACTGGGTAAATTTCTAAGAACATTTTCATCAGTAGCTTGTGTCAAAGTCGTTCTATCAATAAGTTATATTCATATATAAAAAAGTATTTACATACATAAATAATGCATACAGGACATGTTCCCTCTTGAAACCAGAATAAGGTTGTAAACAGCTACGATAAAAATATCAGCTACAGATATTAGCAAGAAGATAGACGGTAAAGGCTAAACATTGCCTAATGATTGAATTGCACAGATTACTCTAGTAAAAATGACCTCCCACGGTCTGTGATTTTACAGATATCCTCCCATTGTCGACGATTATCGATATGCATGTAGCGACCCCGCCCATTCACAATAATAATTATACAATTATAGCCGCGCATTGGACTAGTCGATTTTTCGCCATGCACCGTTACGGACGCGTCTACATTATCACTGACGAGCCTCTTGTCCAGTTGCGCGAGTGCGAGCTCGTGTGAGCTCGTGCGAGTGATCGGTAAAAACACCGTGGGTTTGCCGCCTTAACACACGCACAATTAATTCTATGTATTGCATACATATTTATTATATTGGTTCTAAAAATTGGATTTGCGTGTAAAATACATTTAAGGCAGTGACTTTTACTAACACATTTTAAACCTAATCAGTTTAGTAGAATAATAATGCCGTGGAAAATAAAAAGAAAAAACCATTGACATGTTGCGGTATTTTACTGAAGTAATTTATTTCACAAAAAATTTGGACGTCAAACGTCAAAGTGATTGCCACAATTTCAGAATCTAAAAGCTAACTATAGTCGGATTTTTATTAAAGATAGTAAAATGAAAGCAATAAACGTCACTTTAAAAAATAATTTATTATAATTGACGTAATTAAATCGCAAAGATCTGAGGTGCACTGCCTCTGCAGTCATCACCCTGAGACATAAGCTGACAAGTCCCATGTGCCTGTAATTTTACCAGCAACCTTTTCCTTCAAAACTAGGCGGCAGTAACAAGTAAGATGGCAATACTTCTCTGGACGAACACTTGTTTAAATTAATACCTAGAAATTATGATAATTTACCTCAGTGACCTGCTGAGTGAGTTAATAAAGTCGATTTTTCAAGATAATATTATTTTTATTTAATTAAAAACAGGAAACCCACTATACTATACGTCAGTTTACTATTACTATCTGTAATTAAAAATTCGACTGTAATCTGCCGTTAAACTTAACCATTTTTTAATTACAACAAGGCTTATATAATTTTTATTAACACATGATGTATTCAAGATAAATATAATTTTACGCATCAAAATTTTTACATTAATTTTAACAAATATTACTTTTTATGAATCAACAGAAGCTATAAGAAAATATCTAAGATTTTTTTTCTAAACATTTCAGTGGCCTCATGACCTCAGTGACCTCGGTAGATTAGTTAATGTTACGTACATGACGAGGTTAAGGATTATTTTTCCAGTTGCACTAATTTATTTGTGTTCAAAGTAATTGCTCTGTTACTCATAGCACAGGGAACTTTTAATAACGGACCAATAACTCAATAGGACTGTTAACCTCCATACTACAGATTGCAACTCCGGAAAAGGTCAAAATTCCGTCTTATATGGCGTTGATCGATACCCTTTAAGTAGCTTCTATACAGTGTGTTGATTTGCATTCTCGCCACTTCTTACAGAGGTCATTCTATATCGGAAACTGAACTAAAATCACTAAAAATATAAATCGAAAAAAAAATCCTAAATTCTTATTTTTTATTTAATTACGGTAACCATGTTTGATCCAAAGGTCATTGACTTGCACACGCTTGCCACAGGTACCGGCAAGCATTTGAACAATAACCTATGTGCAGAAAATATGCATTTTAGATCTATTTGGTGTCTATCGTATCGAGCGCGTGATTGGTAGATCATCAGTCGACCTTGAGTGTTGCGTCTACGTTCCGCTGACATGGCGCATACGTTCTAGTTTCTCACGAAATGCACGTGGTTTGGTGGTTAGTGCAAAAAAAAACCGCTACCATGTTTACCATGAAGTGCGTTCTTATGGCATGATGTGAAACGTTTAGTTTACGCAGAATTGCGCGCAAAAATCGTCTCTGGCTTCTTTCTGCTGTTTCTGTTGTGAAGAATGTCCTAAGTTGAAACGAAACTCTGCATGTCTGTAGCTGCGGAGCTAAGTATTTCTAGCCTTACTTTCATGTGACCTAAAGTTGCTAAGTACCAATTCTAAGTTACAAAAAATCTTTTTTCGGTCAACTTTTCTAACTAATGTAAATAATTAGTAAATTATAACAGTACTAGTACATAAACATCATTTAAAAAATAGGTAAATAGGCGATCGAGAAAGATTACATATCGCTCGGTGAAGCGAGTGGCGGGGTCACTGTCCTCCGCGGTGAATACACTTGGAGACAATTTTACAAAACTTCACTAGTTATAATTAGCCACAATATTGAACAGAATATATTTTTTAATATTTTTAGATGATTTAGCATTATTTCTATTATTGATTTCTTAAATATGGCAAGCACGCAAATCAACACACTGTACAACTTTTATTTTCACAAATTATGGGATTATTATTATTATCAATTAGTTCATCTATAATATGTAATATAAGTAGTGTAATAAACCTGCTTTATGTATCAGATGGCCTTAACCCCTTAAGCCAGAATGTTGTCTTTTAATTCACTCAGAATTCGCTAGATGGCATTGACCCATTTGACGTTATTTCTGAATCGCGGTGTTAAAATTTTCCCTCGAATGGTGACTACTGTAACACAAGTTTGTTTACGTTGAGAGATATCGGTTAGGCTGACCAGGAGTTGGTCCTTTTTGGGGAACTGCTTCCTGGACCGTATGATATTGACGTACGCTCATATAGAGTGAAAATCATCGTCTTACAGAACGGTTTCCAGGGGATCGGTCGAGTCTCTTCTTGGGAACAACTGCCCGCACCTTCCGCGTATAACGAGAAACTGTATTGCCGTCATACAGAGTGAAATAGTGCTTGACGGAAATAAATCTTTTTTTAATAACTTGGAGCTTTAACTTGGCTAGAGCTGCGTAACATCATCCCACGGTAGAGAGAACCTCCCTCCTTTACAGTAGTAACTTTTTTCCTTGTAATTCCAAATATTAACAAATATACGTGTCAATAGATGGCACTATGTGTTACAAACTAATTTATAAATAAACGCATGGATAGATGGCGCTAATCCTAAACAAAATAAAGGAATAACTGGCAGTATCCATAAAAGTCTGTGCAACAAGTGCCATCTAGTTAATTTGTTAGTAACTAGAAATAAGAGTAGCTGTGATCAATCGTAGTTTGTCAAATTAGTTACAAAAATAGCTATTTGGCACTTGTCGCGACATCTAGTGTACCAATCGGTAGTAAATTCCCGACTGTCTTATATCACGATTAACATAGTATCGTACTTAATTTCGACAAACACTATTTCGACTCGACAGTACTTCGACAACACGTTAATTCGACGGAACACTACTTCGACAAAACACTTGCTCGACAGGTCACTAGTCCGGCAGAACACTGCTTCGACAACACAAAGATTCGAAATATAAATATTTGCTGTACTGAGAGACTACTTTTAAACTATTTAGGGACCACTTCATTTTTATTATTAATTAAAAACTAGTTCAGCAGTTATTTGTCGATTTCATGTTCTGTCAGAATAGTGACCTGTCGAATACATGTGTTGTCGAAGTAGTGTTCTGTCGAACTAGTGACCTGTCGAACATGTGCTTTGTTGAAGTAGTGTTTATCAAAATTAAGTATAACACTCCCGATTGGCAGTCCATTCAATTATTGGTCCATGCTTTTCATTAACACCACTGATTATACCCTTGATTATAATAAAGCTACATGTGATTTTACGTCATAAGTGTTTGTATCCCATGAAAGAAATAAAAATAATACGAATTACATTAAATAAAGTATGTATAATGTGACAATTTATAACGTTCCCATTTAAGCATAAAAAAGGTAGTCTAATTTCGTTCGTACAATCTTTAAGCCTCTCTCCTAAAAAGTTGTAATTATGCAGATGTGACTTTATTACACCAAGGTTGCACGACTTACTAGTCTGATGTATTTATTGATTTAAAAATGACAAAAAAGTTCTAAGCTATAAAAAATTCATGATGTACATATGTTTCTTTTATTAGAGCTATGCCACACGATGCGTTGTATCGGCGTTGCAACGCCTTAGGGCGCGTTCCCATTATGTCGTGACGACAGATAGTCGTGCACTTTAAAGTGTCGTGACATGTATATTTAAATGAAATTAACCACGATTAAATGTCGTTCACGATTTAGACGTTACGACGACAGACTGTAAAGACAATGGGAAGAGCTATATATAGCTATATATAGTCACAGCTCCTATTGTTGTCACGTTTTATTTATCGTTGTCTATACTTTCCCCTCACTTCCCCCGCGCCCTCGGCTGTGTATCAAACGATTCTGTCGTGGAAGGCGGCTGCCGTGAACCGATAAATTGTCGTCACGACAGTCGTACAACGAAAAAGAAACGTCCACGACACAGTCACGACAGACAGTCGTGATATGCGAACAGGTTAAAAGCGACAGTCGCCCAACGTTAAATAAAACGTTACGACACAATGGAAACGCGCCCGACGCTGCGTTATACTAAGGTGGTGGCGCCAATGACAGCCAAGTTCGACATAATTTTTAAATTAATTTCTAATAAGATTTAGGACAAAATTTTCTATCATAAGAACACGTTTTTTATTGATTAATTACTGGGTATTTATTATTGGTTAGTTAGTTTTAATATGTCAAGTAAACTAATCACTATTGATGTATGTTTACAAACAAAAAGGCTATTTTAAATTTAAAGACACATTTCCCTTAAAATATCGATCATTGGTGCCATCACCCAATGATGCCGAATTAGGCATTGTGTTTACGTCTCTGACTTTGAAAATCATTATCTTTTTGAAGAACCATGGTCACCGCTTATTAAGATTGTGGTATACAATGACTTACAAATAAATGGACGACGGGTCTAATACAAAAACCACGAAAAAAATGTCCCAAGTCAACCTATTTAAACGTAGTGACATGTAAAGGAATATGAAAAAGCTAAACCGTTGAATTTAAATTGTAATGTCATCGCAGTACTATCTAATTTTGCTCGCTTCGCTGTCAGTCGAACAAACGAAGACTAAAGCGTGAATGACGCTCTGTATACGATTTTAACGCCCTATAAGTTCGGACACTTTTTAGCGCGGACCCGACGTCCATATAATTGTAAGTCAAAGGTGGTATAACAATGTATATAGAACAAACAATTATAGGTCTAATTGTGAAAAAAGCTATAAAATTCGGCCTAACTTTTATCCTACACTACTACATATTTTCTACTAAGAACTTTGTTCCCGTTTTTTTCTAAGTAATAATTTTAATAACTAGTCACGACGAAAATATCATACTCGTGTAACAAACGGACAGTGCGTTGAACTTGGATGAAACACTGCCGTGAGTCGAGATTAATATACCTATTTGTCGCAAGTTAGAAATAAGTTAACAAACGCGATTAGAAAACTGAAGCACAAAAAATCACAACTCTTGCTAATGCTTATCCTAATACTTTCACGAGATAGAATTTGAGTAACCACTAAACAATATTCCATCCGTTTATTATAACTGCTATTTACAGATGAAACTTTTTTTTTCGGATCTAATCGTGCATATTTGAAGGTTTTAAAAAAAACCAATTAGATCCGAAAAAAAGTTTTATTTTCAATGTGAAGCAATCACGAAAACCTAAAAACTCGATACTATTTGCAGGTTTCTTACCGCGGCATGACCTTGGAACGGTTACACGTTCCAAGGTCACGGGTTCCTTGAGTGTTTAATCGTCATCATCCGGAAATATCGGGAAAATAATAAGAAGTCATATCGTAGTAAAAAACCTGTAAAATCTATACATTAAATTTTTATTGAATTGATTGAATTGATATTCAATTATTTTTTGTGAAATTACTCCACTAGTTTGTTTAAAGATCGAACACTCAGAAAAAACACTCAGAAAAAATTCCTTCGATCCGGTCGGATTCGAACCGACGTCTTGCATACCGTGCCAGACGCTATACCAACTAAGCCACGGAACGAACCAACGGACCTCACGAATTCTTTTATGTGCTTGCGTCGTGTCTTTGTACTTGGTCTTTCAACGACTTTTTAGGCGTAGCGCCATCTATGAGAAATCTATGACAGATTTATCACCCAGTTAATACCTTTACAGCTACCAGTCCTGGCGAGAGATGTCGCTATTCACTGTGTTAATTAAATTTTTATTGAATTGCTATTCAATTATTTTTTGTGAAATTACTCCACTAGTTTGTTATAACTATTAATACAAAGATCGAACACTCAGAAAAAACACTCAGAAAAAATTTCTATATATTTATTGAACATGATGATATTTTACCACCATGATATTTATATATTTTTTGTAAAAAAACTCAATTAGTTTGTTATTAAATTTGTATTTCGACGAAACTATTTCGTCAGTTTGTTCTCAATAGTTTGTTGTTAATCTAATTTGATTAGTTGTTTAGGTGTATTATGAAATTATGTAAGGCTAAATTGCCTACATTGTTATTAATTAACATTTAGTATGGTATATTGTATATACAATGCTGCGCAATTAATATTGGGTTGTTTGTAAAACACTAACAACCTTGCAGGACTTATTACTGACATTATAAACAATTTTTTTTCTATTTTCATTTCGTTCATTCTATGATTTAAAACAAAATACGAGGGAGGGTTTATGAAACGAGCCGACAGGCGAGATTCATTAAAACATCTCACGAGTGTTTTAATGCCTATTTATGTAAAGCTTTATATACTGTTTTATCTATATACATAATAAGCTCTCTATGATGTGCTCAGGAACCGCATGTTACGACTGGCGAGATGGCGGCAAATAAAAACTTTTCTCACGCATGTCACACGACCGTAGTTTTTATTTAATTCATAGGCAAACTAGAGTCGGCCCCAACTATCATATCATTCGATATCAAGTAACGTGTGAAATCTGTCAAAACTGTTTCCTATTGACATTTCATTTCTACTAAAACTTCATGTCGACTGATATTAGAATTGATGTCGAATCAAATTGTTTTGTTTTTCAGAGATGTTCGAAATTAGAATGTAGTAATAAAATCGAATTTGATGTTATTATAAAGCAATAATAACATTTTCACAGATAAGAAATTTGTTCTAACAAAACAGTTTATCTTTATGCTGGTCGCAATTTGCGGTTTTTGAACACATCATAGAGGGTTTATGATATGTGTGTAGATAAACATAATAAATTTACCAAAAACAAACTTTTAAGTTTTTGTTGTACTAATCTGACACAGCCGCGAGCGTTTCTCCTCGACGACCCCGCTCCTGCGATTTACATCGAACTATTACAATTACGCTAGCATTTATTTTATTACCGCACATAGTTATTACTATTCAGAGCGATCTATTTATATATATTTATTTTTGTATGAAAGTAAAATCTGAATAATTATTAAAAAATTTAAAAATCATGGAACATTATATAAGGTATGTATGTGTGTATGTAATAATTATGTTGATTAATTAGTTCCTTGTGTAAAATTAGAATTCGAAATGACAGAAATACCATGTTAAGAAGATTCGCGTTACTTAGAAAATAAATGAAATAACACTTGGTTTGTCTTTTTATATAATAAAGTTGCAACTTAAAGAAAAAGGCGTTAGAGAGAATTTGCAAATTTAAAAAATCTATCTTCCTGTCAACAACCTATACTATAGGACCACTGGCTGTGGATCGTGACAAAGGAGAACCAACACAGGTTGATGATATTACTTTGCTCCCTCAAAAATAAAGTGACCAAGTTAGAAAAATAACATATTTTTAGTAATTGCGTATATTTGTTTTTTTTTTCAAACAAATCAAAGTTCCGGTACAAGTTCCGTGGTCAAGGCTGACTGATAATTAATTTCCAAAGTGCAGCAATTGCAAAAACCTAGAAACTCGAATTAGTTGTCGTGTTTTTAGGTTTTAGCGGTATAGATTTAAATAACCCACACGCAAATTTTTGTCAAAAAGTTGTTAAAAATCAAAAAGAAAGATCTGCAACAAACACTTAGAAAAATTCGTAAGATCTGCTGGTTCTTTGGTAAAAGCATCAGCTACGGTATGGTAGCAGTAGTTCTCCTTATGAAACAGTTCGACCAGGGAAGTACTGCCATCTTACCTACTTCTGTCGCCAAATGTGAGCATTACTGATTTTGAAGGTACAGGCACATGGGATTAATCAACTTATGTCTCAGAGTGACGGGCGCAGTGGCAGTGCTCCTCAGAGCTTTGTGATTTAAAGCACTGAGTGGTACTGCAACTGTTGTGGACAGGACATGCGATGGTTCGAGTCCAGCCCGATTGAATGAAATTTTCTTAATGTTTGATCTTTGGATTAATAATTATAACAAACTAGTGGAGTAGTTTCACAAATAATATTTGAATATCATGGTAGTACAACATCGTGATATTAATAAATTTATTGTAACTAATATATGTATATTTTTTTATATCAAATATTATTTAATCATATTTGGCTTAAAAAGTAATATATGTGTATATATTATTTTTTTAACTCTATGTCGTTAGTTTCCAAACAATATTATTTTTTTCAATTTCGCCACTTTATTATTGAAAATGCAAGTTATCACTTTGAAGTGCATCTCTAAAGTGCAGGTTCTATTCGTTGTTTTATTTGTTAATTTCAAAAACAGAGTATAGAGTTTATAAGTATGCAAGCATTTCTCTTGAAGCTGTAGCACCTTCCAAAGTATCTATGCTAAGCGTTTTAGGACGTTCTTGTTTAAACATATTATAATTAACTTCAGATTAACTCTTAGCTACTAAAATTCTATCTCGAAAGCCTTAATCTATTTCTCCTATTCGTTACCTAGGAGCTTCAATATCGGCTGTAACGACAAAAGTCCTATGCCTCTTACATGGCGAGTCATCTACAAAACACACACTTCTTTGCACCTTCTTACAATCTACACTAGATCCAAGGTTCCTTGGCAACGTTCTCGATTTATAAAAGTCACTTTTCAAGCAATAATCGTAGGTTAATTTTGGTCCTTCGTCGAAATATTTACTGTAGTAACCACCGCACTGGTCAAAAGTCATACTTCTGGAGAAGTCATCGTTTTTTTCGTGATAGCACGGATGGAACGCACCTTCGGGACAGGTGCGTTCACCGGGGTCCCAGAAGTCTGGGGGTTTTGGGGCCCACGGCGGGGGCCCCAAAGGTCATCCTCAGCGAATCGGTTTGGAGACTATGATGACGTCAGGAGCGGAACGGGTTGTCTCAGCACTCATTGGACGTCGGTCAGGGATTTTCTTTTCTGAGGTTGAAAATTGGCTTATTAAGTACATCAGATCGCTGAGATTAAGACATGGTCTTGGTAATTTAAGTTGAACGACAAAACTTACGAGATTTTATGGGATCCTGTTGCGGAACCTGCTTTAATAGCTCCAGAGTGATCTGCGAAGTATTGGATGGCGCGGGGGGAGAGGGACGCACGATGGTAGCTCCGGAGTATCCGAACGTTGAGAATCCTCTGCTGTTTGTGCCATTTGAACCTTTGGGGATATGAGATTAAAGTTAATATTTATTGTGTAAAATGTTTGAAGTTAACACACCGCTTTTCACACATAATTGTGAGCACTTTAGATGTTCTTGTGTCTGATGTGATATCGTCTTTAAGCTATCAAAATTAGGAAATCTAAAGTGTTCACGATTTTTTGGGATCGCTACGGTGTTGTTGTAAATCCCCGCTGATAGTATGATGACAAATATGATGGTTAAAATTTGCAATTGTGCTAGTCATCATGCTACCACTTTGAGATAGCAATAGCGTATTTACTAGCGTTTTTTTTTACAATATTATTACCTAATAAATAGTAAAGTGCATGGTGTCGCAAAGAAAGAAGTAAAATAAAGGCACAATTTAGGCAATAGTGGTGTACGGAGCAGACGTGACACGACACTATCATTTTTAATAATTTTTACAAGGAATACAAAAATATAAAAAAACATTTTAACTTTACCCATGTAAATAGGTAAAGTTAGCAACAAATATAACGTTTCCTATAACACCAACAGACGTAAATTATAATTTTGATTTGAAAATTAAATATTTGTTGAACCACATGATAAACTTTGTTAATGTCAAAATTATGTTAAGTCCATTTGTGCTAAAGGGTACAAGTGCAATAGAACGCAAAACAGCTCAGCAATTCTCAATTGACACTAGTGACATCGTGTCTACACTCAATGTGTATTTTGTGACATTTGTTATATCAAAATTCTATCGAAATGACAGCACCTAATCACGTATGCACCATGTATTGCACGTCTGTACAAAAGTGCCTAAAAATGGTAACAAGAACATTGTAATTATTATCATTAATAATTACCTCAGTAATAGCGCCAAGAGAAGCATCGTGGAAAAGACAGAATTCAGGGAGCGTACAAGTTTCACGAAAAGTAAAAGAAAAACAAATTATTTGAAGACTCGACAAAATACTTGAAGCCGTCAAAATGCCATATCAAACAACCCCCACAAGTATAGGTTAAGTCAAATAATAATAAACCTTATCAACTATGTGATTCTACAAACCTTTAGTCCTTTGTTGCAAATTCATATTATTAGTTTTTCATTATCGAGTTTTTTTCCCGATTGGAATTGAAAATGTTTTTTTTTTCAAATATAAAATGGCGTACATTTGTTTTTTTTTTTAATAAAACCAACGTTTTCCAGACTCTTTTCAGGTCCCATTATCACGGCTGTACAATTTTTCGGTGAATGAAAAAAACAGCTAGTAGAAGAAATCTTTTTTTTTCCCTTTTTTTTAAATGATACGATACCAAGTATTGGGACGACCAAGTCGTGAGTCTTGTAGTAAGCGACAAACCTGTCCTTAATAGTGATAGTGTCACTTTAAATCACAAAGGTATGATCAGGGGCACTGCCACTGCGCCCATCACCCCGAGACATAAGTTGATAAGTCCCATGTGTCTGTAATTCACCAGCACCCTTACCCTTCAAAACCGAAACGTGGTTATGCTCACAGCACAGCTTGGCGCCAGAACTATCCTGAGATAGAAATTCCCTGCACGAATTCTTTCACAAGGAGCACTACTGCTACTAAATGTTTTTGTAACTACAGTTCAGATTAGGATGGTTTCTATTAATATTAGGGATTATGTCAGCCGCAACCATGGGACCTGTGAAGAGCTCGCAGCATTGGTTTGTTTGAAATAACAAATACTAGTAATTCCTACGCATCTATCCTTTAAATAATAATTAAACTTTCTCAAGATTCATATACTCCAGAAGGTAAAATGTTCGAACATCAAACTTACCATCGGAACTCGGAGCAGTATCAGCTTGGAACAAACTTTCTCTTGTCTGGCATCCCGACTCTTTGGTATCAGGTGCACCAACAGAAACATCTCGTATCTCTTTTTTTCCCCTTTCTTCTATTTCTTTTGATTCTTTCTTACTTCTAATAGATTCTTCTCTTTTGCTCATCTCGCTGCGCCTTGATCTTCCGTTTCTTTCTATCTTGATATCTTGCGCTTCTATCGGTGCGCTTTCAACGTTCCTCTGCCACGGTTCATCGTCAAGGTCTAAAGGTGTTTCTTGGATGTAGTCGGAGTCTATGCTGGTTCGCTGTGAAAAATTAAAGGTAGGGTTTCCATCCCGGTAGTGTCGGTCTTAATAATTTCATGAGTTTCGACGGTTTTTTGGACATTTTCTAGATTTGAGACTATGGCAATCTCTGGAAGTTCGAGGCTTCCGAGACTTAAGAATCTTAATTAAATAGTATTAAAAAATCTACTAAACCAACAGTGATATTTTATTCTGATTACATGGAAATGACAACACTATAGTTTATTGTAATGTCTGGAGACTGAGGGTCGTATTCCAGAACTCTACTCAATGCTCAAGTCAGGATTTTTACATTCCATGTCCATTGCAAACAACTCGAGTCATTTAAGTCGCTTACGTCGTTTAAGTTATATAAGTCGTTTAAGTTATATAAGTCGTTTCAAGTCTTTTAAGTCTTTTAGTATAATGACTGGGTCTTATTAATAAAAACTCGAATCCCCAGTCTTGATTTTATAGTCGAGTCCTGAATGTCTTTATAAAACGCCTTAAAAGACTGAGTCTCATCACTAGGCAGACACAACAGTCTTCCACTTGCTACGATCCTGACACACATCTTTCACCTCATCAATACGCATCAGTGCACGCTCGTCGGTTAAAGGTACTCTTAACCGGACCCTTCTTTAGAATGGCCTCAATTTAGTCATTCTAGTTTCACCTTGGTCGGCTTGTACCAACCCGTACGCCTCATAAATATGCTTCGTCAATGTTCTTTTGCTCATTCTCTCTACATATCCCAATCATCAAAGCATCCCTTTCTCTTGTAAGCTACAAATACATTACCAGCTACAAATACATTACCAGCTACAAATACATTACCAGCTGAAATAATTTCGAACCGTAGAAGAATTTAAGTCATACCTTCCTCTGTGAAAAACTTCTTTGTTTCTTAAACATCTCGTTGGTATGATTTTCTCTCTCTAAACTGGCTCTGGGTTCGCTTGTTCTTTGAAGTTTCTTTGCATCTAGAGGAAACCTGCTGTCTGCCAGCAAGTTGTCCAGACGATCTTCGCAGGATTGGCTGATGTGTTCCTGTATAATATTAAGAATTATAATAATATAATAATAATAACGCTCACAATCAACATAGCCCCGCACTAGGGAAACCCTGTGTCGCGGGTGCCATGGACACACACATAGACAACCACAAATTACACCCAAACTCACGAGAGAAATAAATGTAGGCCATACAAATATTTCTCCCGGCCCGGGAATCGAACCTGGGACCTCTGCGTGGCAGTCCGGCAGTTAAATTATAAGTGCAACTTCAAAATTTTGATCATAATCGATGCAGAGAGAAGAGTTTCATATTTCTGAAGAGTTCAATGAACTGTTACCTAACACAAGTTATCTTTTGAGGTCTTTGGCCTTTCTATTTATTACTAAATTCATTGACATAGTATATCTCACCTTTATAATCTTGTGATCCTGGTAAAGTTTCCTGATGCATTTGAAGAGGAATACAAAGCTCATTCCTGATAAGATGAGAGAGAAAATTACAAGAATCACCATGATGTGAGGTTCGTTGATTTTGGATGTCGTCTCACCCTGAAACATTTATTTAGTGTCAGTATTTCTACACGTGAACTATACGATTGATCCTACCAAATGCTTACGATTAGTCTACAGGTATTAATAATGCAGTTCCTTTTAATTAACTAGTCTAAAGCATTTCCAGGTCACAGACCGAAATCCAAAATTTTGGCTTCGCTTTGCTCGTTCCGCATCGATAATGTTTTGATAATTATTAGTATTCAATCCAATCCACTATTAAGTACATTCGGCTGAAACGTCTTTCAGATCACGAAATGCATTTCATGTTCTCATTTATTAATAAATGTTGAACCTGTGTGGCCCAACAGTTTGTACTGTTGGCGCTGGACCTCTGCCGGGTTCGATTCTCGATATCTATTTGGGAAACTAATTCTTATAGGTTCTGGTTTGAGTGTTTCCGTATTGTAATTTTGTAGCTCTTTTATGAATACATAATACAGGGAGTTTCTTAGTTTGAGACCAGGTAATTTGGAATGGACCTCCACCGGGTACGCTTGAAAGGGTTATAACCCTAACTAGCCGTGAACAGGTTCACGGCAATGAAATGGGAAACTTCCGGTCCACAAAATTTATTAAAGAAGTAAAGTTTAAAGAAAGGCCCTAAATGAGCCTAGAAACTGAATTACAGAAATAGATATATAAAGGCTGTAGACTTATAAATTATTACACATGATTAGCTTATTAACAGCTCTGACTGTTGTGGCGGCCGAGCTGGGAGTGACCGTGGTACGAAAACAAAATGAGAAAGTGAAGGAAGATGGAACAATTCAAATTTAAAATTTAAATACATGTAAAATAAAAAAATTATAAGATACAAGCGGAGAGAGGCGATACAAAGAGGTGAGATGACAGTGTAAGGAGGTCACACCGTCACACGCTTCTGACCAAACCTTCGTTCTTCCACTCGTATCAGTCTCTTCATACATGCCCGTTTATTCTTGGTTTTTAAACCCAGCCTTTTTAAAGGACGTCCCCAATCTGATTGAGATATGTACGCTGAGCTGTACGTCTCCTCACGCTTCCATCCATATTCGCTCTTTAAAGAAGGATGGCGAAAGCTTCCCCAATAACGACGAAGAGCCGTTCATGAATTTTGCTAGTATAATTTTGCGTTTTTAGTTTATGTCTAGTTATCAATATGTTTTTGTACATTTATAGAAGTCGGGAATAAAGAAATTGTAAAACATTGTATTTTAGAATACATGCAAAAACACAATGCAATTGATTCAGTTCGACCATAGATTAGGTAACGTTCTTGTACGTACATTTCATTTTAAGCATGATTGAATGTTTACCTATCGGAAGTATTGGATATTTTATAGTACACACATAAAACATTAAAACTATAAAGTACCTAATGAAATAATCAATTAAACAGTAATGGCATAAAGCAAAAAATAAAACACAATGTGACAAAAATATTAAAATATTCAAATGAGAGATAATGAAAGTTACAAAGGAACGTTTTGACAAGAGACCTCTTGCCAATGTCAATGTCACATTGATATTAAGAACAGTGTGACCGTTTGTGGCAGATTTCTGCCATTTGGGCAGATTTAATTTTTATTCATTTTCATTGCTGCAGAACATGATAAATTAAATGTGGCAAAGTTTGGCAGATTTGGGAATATTCGGCAAGTTCTTTATTATTTTTGTGAACAAATTGAAAACTTGTTGTTCCATTGCTACTACGAACAAACAACTGAAGCGAAATACAGGACGATGTTATATATATAACCTATATCAACTTTATAACTCCAGCTTCTACAGGTTGTACTCAATTAGGTTTTTGATGCTTTGATAATGAATCACAAGTGTCCTTAATGCACGTCGCCAAAAACACTGGGCCACAATACACGTGATGTCGCCATCCTTCTTTGTGCTGACAATCTACCATCGTAATAATATAAAAACACCCGCAAGAAATGTGATGAACTAACTTTCAAATTATGCTCCTAAATTGTATAATTGTTACCTTGCACGTATCTTTGTCCTCGTCAGTTTTAAGTCTGCAATTAGCATATTCATTGCATTTTAGTGAGCCATCAATGCAGGTATTGTCCTCGCAGTCGAATTCGTCCTCTCTACACACATCTGAAAATAAATAGCCTGTATTGCAGCTCATTTCAGTCATCGGGTATCCATTCGTACAAATTAGTACATATTTAAAACTGTAGATGGCGACATTTTTAATGAAAAAACATATAAAGTGTTGAACATCGAAAATTTGTGAACGCAAAACTATTTAAACATAATTTTGGAAATGTTCAATTAAAAATCTTTTGCAATTATGAAAATGGTGAAAACGGTAAAAAATCGTTGAAAAGATACCAAATCGAAGGTTTCTCAACGGTCTACTTTTTTATTTGTTAGTTTGTAATAAATTGTATACACGGCATTTCTTTGAATTTATTCTCGAACATACTAACGTTTTAACACTGACTTTTACTTTAAAATATTTATAATACGGACTCAGCTTCTTTGCGATTTTATTATGTCATTGTACATAATGTATTATCAGCGCCTGAAGAAGAGCAAAATCTTGACGAAAATGGAACAAAAGCTACCGTCTGTGGGCCTTTTCAAATATTATTACATATTTATTAGAGTTAAAATTAGCGTCAGAATATGCGACATTTCTTTGTATGATTTTTGATATTTGATTGCATATTGTACTAGTATAATATTTTATCTATGCTTCGGTAGTACTTCGACGATTTTTAATTTCAAGTGAAATATAGGCAAACAAGTTTACTTTCACAACAAACAGATAACCTTGGATGAACGAGTAATTCTAATGCGTTGCTTTTTAAAATAAAAATTTATTCGTAAATAAACATATCGTCGCTGAGCAAATAACACCGCACAAGTCATTTGGAAAAGTTTTAAAGGAGAGTGAAAAACTGCACTAATATTATTGCATATAACATTTTCTAGTCTATTATTGGTAATAAGTGCTCTATTTATTGATAACACATTGTATACGAGTTACTTGTAAAATGTTTATTGATATTCACGTTTTATTTGAACTTGAGTCTTGTTTTTTTTTCAGACGACGGGACGAACAAGTCGTGCGCCTGATGGTAAGTTACACGCCTGTCCATAACAGTTGCAGTGCCACTCAGAGCTTTAAATCGCAAATATCTGAGGGGCACTGCCACTGCGCCCGTCACCCTGAGACATAAGTTGACAAGTCCCATGTGCCTGTAATTTCACCAGCACCCCTTTCCCTTCAAAACTGGAACACAGTAATGCTGACATTACTACTTGGCGGCAGAAATAGGTAAAGTGGCAGTACATCACTCGACGAGCTTTTTCACAAGGAGCTTTACTGCTTCTTGAGTAACGTTCAAAAGTAGAAATCACCAATTTTCCAATTGAGCGGTGTTGTCTGCCAAGAGACGTTATTTTGTTTTGATCACAATATCTATTTTTTTTAAATATTGTAAGTATACTTAGAAAAAATTCCTTCGATCCCGCCAGATTCGAATCGACGTCTTCTAGCAAACCATGTCAGACGCTATGCCAACTAAGCCACGGAACGAACCAGCAGACCTCACGAATTTCTCTATATGCTTGTTTTGTCGGATATTTGTATTTGGTTTTCAACGACTTTTTAGGCATAGCGCTATCTATGAAAAATTTATGAAAGTATTTCGTCACTCAGATACCTTTACAGCTACTAGCCCCGGCTCGAGATGTCGCTATTTGCTGTATTTAATTTTTTGTTGAATGATATTCAATTATTTGTGTGAAAGTTGATAATTGAATATCAATTCAAGAAAAATTTAAATATCCTAATTATAATTACATTAAAGAGATGAAAATGTGACTCTTATGACCTTTTTTATTCTATTTGAATAAAAAAAGGCATACAAGCTGTATTAAATTTTCAAGGGTTCTTCGATCAAAAAACCCAAACATGATGTCAATAATTTCAATAGAACTTCTAGTTGTTGCTTAAAATTTCTAAATGCAAAACTCAAATCATCTTGTACTTGAAATCGTCATATTAATTAAACTCTACTGCTCATTCCTCAAGGAAGACTCTCCTGAAAAGAATAAGCAAGAAACTCTGGGGCTTGTTCTTTGAATATTTGAATACATTTAATATTTATAATATTTATATCAAACATCTTAGATTGAGACTATTTGCAAGAGCTAACCGGGTTACTACCACGGATTCTGGCCATCTAAGTACGCAGAAGCTGCATAACAACCTTTAGTATAAAGTTTTTGTTTCACTATGGTTTTAAAACCTCGTAAGTTAATTTAAAAGGGCACAAGAGTGTATTCGTATGCTAGCTCTGCGACAAAACGTGGGTAGTCTTACCGTTATCTTTATTTGGATCCAATTGTCTATACGCATTGAAGGTAGCGTTGAACGTTGATCCCTTTTCAGCCGTTTTGGAAGTATACATCCTGATGTACATTATGTTGTCTTGCGAATTTACTGCGTTAGCCACAGACCCACAGTATATGGCCAATCTGAAATGAACAATTAACAATAAATATATACCTGACAACAGCTTCAAATCACCTTGTATCACTAGGGAATGATTTGTACTATGAGTACCAGAGTCACGAAAATCACTCCCAGGCACTTTTCAGAATGTCCGCGACCAATTTCCAAAAGTTGATTTTTCAGATTGGTCTTTCCACGAATCGATCCAGCACCCACAGCGCAAGCCGTTGGATCACCAAGACCGCCATACAGTTGTTGTGTAGCGATGTTAAAACAGTTTGATGCTTAAAAGTAGTGTCATTAGGATACGTTTGACAAGATCAAAAAAAACAGTTAACCGCGACTGTATCTATACAATTAATAATTTGCATCGCTACTGCATCGCGTTTGCATCATTTTTGCATCGCTGCTAAAGTCGCCGTGTGTAACCGCTCTAAATACGTCTGAATATTATGGACAGCGTTTGTTGCTTTAGGACTTACAGTGGATAATTTCCTTGTGTAAGTCCTGGCGATTGGCAACAAATGACATATCACATGATTCGTGCGTTGTGATAGCATGTAAATAAAGCTATTTTTGAGTACCCTGTCGCATAAGATAGGGATACAGTTTTTTTATGATATCAATTGACAGGACGAGACAGGATTTCTTGCTCTTAGTGGTAAGCTACACACCTGCCTATAAACCTTATAACCTTGCAGTACCACTGAGAGCTTTAATCAGAAATGTCTGAGGGGCATTAGTATTAAGGATACCATCATGGATCTCTCGCAAAGCTCGCATCACTGCTTCGGGATAGAAATAGGTGTAACACCATTAGCATACCTATTACTGTCGCGATGATGTAGCACAATCTTGCCTGATATAATTCGAATTCACCGAGAATCTACCAGCACATACATACAAAAAATGATCTTTATTCTCCTTAGTGCTGGCTAATCATGTCTTGTTTGGAAAGAATACTAACCTCTTTTCCTCTTCCAGCTCTCTACCAAAGATTTGTATATAATTCTCTTCACACTCATTCGGCTTAGCAAGATTGTATGCCGTGAAGTTGAGATAAATCTGAAACATAAATTATAAATTTCAAAGCTATTGGGCCACAGACTTATAACAGCTGAAGGGTTTGATATTCGGCTTTCCAAAACAAAGCTGTTTTAGTGCTCTTCTAAGGAAAATGGTGCATTATTATTATTTATTATTTTTATAATTATCAAGTGACAGATCTGCGTCTGTAGCTCTTGAGACATAAGGTTAACAAGTCCTATGTGTCGGAATTTTACCAGCACCAGCCCTTTTCAAAACCGGAACCAAGTAATAAAGTGAGTAGTTTACTGCTTGGCGACAGAAACTTGGCAGTACCTCCTTGGACGAACTCTCTCACAAGGTCTTTTGCTAGTATTGCAATTTTTCTTATTTAGTCCAAAACAGTGACACATTAAAGTGGGTGTCCTACAGGGAACGGTACTGTTACCAAAATTGTTACAATACCTTCGTTTCAGCGGCAGTTGTAATTTTCCATACGACATCAAGACCACGGCTTTCGCTCTCGCTAACAAACTTCTTGCAATCAGGGTCTATTTGAGAAGTATCTATTACTCCATTGGTCACGTTTACCACTTCTTTCATACATGCACCTGGTATTGGTCCTAAAGTTGATAAAAAAATGTTTTATAGGTAGTATTATTTAAATTTTTATGCTCGCCAATCGGAAAAGGCAGAATATATTTATCTAAACTTCAAGGAAGTAATCCGCATAGTGTAGATAATACCTCATTCTGAAATTTCAGAATTATTGTTTTACATTCTTGATATTTGACTTTTGTAATTGTTAATAAAAATATGACTTTTATTTTTAATTTTTCCTGGGTTTCAAGAGGAGGTATTATACACTTTATAATAATTATGTTGATTAATGCTTGATAAATACAAAGTCCAACAATTGTTGTTTCATTTCATACAATAAACGTTTGTAAAAATCTGAAGAATATAATATATAATTACATATTTAAAACGCGTTTGAAAAAAAATTGGTCCAAATTACCGACTTTCTCCTATAAATGAGTCCATAACAAAACAATGAAGTACTCACGACTCTTGGCGGCTTCAATTAAATCGATTTGAATCTGGAATCCAACATACTCGATGGTGCTATCCGAGTGGAATTTGAGCCACAGATAAGGTCCCGATGAATGGATCACCTGAGGAAAGGCGTTACCGCAGAATTTTCCTAATGATTTTGCGTAGCCATATTCACCGTCTCTTATCTGAAATTGAAAGCACAGCAAATACTGTTATGTAATACTAAAGGCGTCATGTAGATTTCCTACAGAAACACTGCTTATCGGTATTTTACAGGATATATCACGGAGAGAATTACACGATTTAATTCCGCCTTCCCCTTTCCACCATTGGGAGACTAGACGTAGGCTTGGATTCCATTCCTATATTGTGAACATTCCAAAGATTCGCACGAAGCGTTTTATATCCACATCCACATTTATATGGCGAACGGCTATGGAGTGGAAGTCCCTGTCTGCAGACAACTTGGACCTTTTCAAGGCGAGTTGAATAGACATAATGCATTATGTGCTTGCTCCATCGTCGACCTCATCGTCACTTTCCATCAGGTTATACGTAAGGTCAAATGCGCACTTACATATAATAAAAAAATTACATATAATAAAAAAAAAACAGAATTATTACTTGTATTTCTTTTTACACAATTTCACATCTCGCATAGACTTAACATGGTTGCCTTAGCGCGTTTACACGTATTACGTATTCATTCCGAATCCGAGACAATACAAATCTAGAAAACTCGGGCCCACTTCTGATGTCACTTGTGCACTAAGTCCGAGAAAATAAAATATCGCTTTTGCACCTAGAGATACAGTGATCCCTGTGACATTTCGGATCGTCATTTCTCGGATTCGGAACTGGGGGGCTACTCTCGATCCATTCGAAACAATTACTGTCAAATAAGCAATACTTGACCAAATGGAAAGACGCGTGATGCGAATGAAGCTTCATGCTTGATACTTGCCTTTTAATTTTGTCGAATATTACTTATTTGACAGTAATTGTTTCGGACGGATGGGACGTAGTGCGCAATCGCTCTTAAGACTCAATTGTTTAAGGTTACAGATCGAAATCCATAATTTGGGCTTCGTTAAAGACATTGGGGTGCACGAAAGAAGCCTCCTGGCAATGGTGCGCTATTCACGTCCTTTATACCCAGGTGCGCCTGGGCAACAATCAACACTTCAGCATGGCGTCTACCATTAGTGATACGGGTAGCGGCAATAATTTCTGGACCACAATAATCTTTTAAGACCCAGAAAACTACAATGGCAAAAGCGCTAAGTGTCCAATTTAAATTAAAACGTATTAAATCGACCCTTCCTACGTAAAGTATCGTATGTCGAAATTGTCAAGTTTACAGGGGAGCTTTTTAAAGTTTTGAATTCATTGAAATGTGCATAACACGTGATTTTAGCATTTCTCAGTTTTATTCGGCAAAGCTCACATTAAGTATTATAAAATCCTAGATATCGATTAGATAAACAACCACAATTTACTTTATAATTTTATATTAACGCGGATGTGCGTCAACAAGCGGGTATACTGAAGTTAATTAAGTGTAGTGAAGTGGACGGGTCGTGTGACAGTATAAAATTATAAAATAAATTGTGGTTGTTCATCTAACCGATATCTAGGCTTTGATAATACTCTATGTGAGTAACGAGCTTTGTCGAATAAAACTCGGAAATGCTAAAGTCATGTACTATGCCCATTTCAATGAATTCAAAACTTTAAAACGCTCCCCTGTAAACTTGGCAATTTCGACATACGATACTTTACGTGGGAGGGGTCGAAATATAAGCAATGCAATGTATTCCCATTAAGTATGAAAAACGCAACCTTTTGTGAAAGTATTTACCTAGATAGCCTGTGATCATAACAGACCATAACAGCGGTAAATTTGTGTGCGATATTTTTATTATATTTTACACTGGGCGTTTACGAAATTGAATTACTGCACATTTATTATGTACATTTTCATGCACACGGGATCTTAGGAGGATGATATAGTATACGCCTTACTTTCTTAAACTCGTATCAAATAAAGAGTGATTATTGAGAGACGGCAAAACTTTCTAGTTATTTTAAATTTCTTAACAAGGTTGTTAATGTGGATCCATTGCTTCAAGAATTTGATGTGAAATCAACCAGCAAAATTTGTATATACAATCCATTTTTTGCATTTCAGTAATTTTGTGCTTTATGATACGAATTGGGGCCTGTATGATTGTATTTTTAACCGACGTCAAAAACAGGAGGAGGTTCTTAATTCTACTGCATTTTTTTTGCATGTCATACACGATGTTACACAATTACTCATTTGGCATTTTGATGGTCCTTTTTTTGGTTGGAAAATATTCCACCTCTAATGGTGGTAAACTAGGGGACGAATTCCTTCTTAAAAAAAAGTTATGATTATTTTTGCCTGTTTCAAATGTCGTGATACCTTCAAGTGTTTTAATTCACATAATCATTTCATATTGGTGTAAGTGACATGTAATAATATACCTAAATAAGACCGAGAAGTTACTTTGCAAGTACCTAGGTATCCATCATCGCTTAAGTGGCAATTATTCATATTGAAAAAAAAAAGTAATGTTGTATTTCTTGTGTTGGATTTATTAATCCTAACGGAAAACAATGCTCTTAAGTATCTCAAGGAAGTATAGATATTATTTAAGTGGTAAGGTGGTCTAGTGGAATTTCTATTCTAATGTCTCTAAGTAGAACAACGGGGGTAGCCTAAATAAATACGTTTACCCCGAGTAACCTGCACGTACTACCTACCTGTAACTTTAGGCAAGCTGGTTTAGCGCCTGATTGTTAAATTGATATTATAATGGCAACACTAATTAATTATTTATTCATTCATTTAATTATTGATCAATAATATGAATGCATATTAATAATGTAATGTGTAGGTAAATGTGAGTTTATATTACATATTAGGCGAATGTCTTTTGTCGTGGACAATCGATGATAATAGTTCTGTTTATATGTATATACAGGGTGAAAATTTGAGACGGGGCAGCAAGGTCAGCCACCTTAATCGTTGTAGTTACAGGAAAACGGTTCTAGAAGACTATCCATGAATTTTGAAGATATTTTGATTGGCATTCACAGATTTTGAAAAAATGGTACAGTTAGCATGATAAAAGGCAATTTTAATAAAACTTTTTTTTTATGCTATTCGATCCAGTCTCTGTCAAGGATCAATAGTCTCTATGGGACCAACAGAGGTAAGAGTACTCGAAATGTCAGAAATTGTAAAAAACTTTTTACCATACATTTTGTAGGGACATAATTTTAGTAATCAGTTAGTTATTCTAGGTAGTTAAGGAAACTAACAAATTGACAACATATTATTAAATGATTTTTTTTGATCGCGTCTCAAAAAAAAAATCATTTCTCAATCAATCCAACGCAATTGTTGTAATTATTGATTTTCCGGGTTTACCGCCAAACACTCATTAAGAGTCGTATTCTAGAACTCTACTCAATGCTCAAATCAGGATTTGAGTATGGTTTAAAGCATTCGAAATCATACTTAAGTCCCTGCCATTAGGGTCGTATTTCCAGTGCTTGTGTTTCCAGTGCAATCCTGACTTGAGCATTGAGTAGAGTTCTAGAATACGACCCTAAGTATATGTATATTTCTCGTAATTGACTGTTACAGCCGCATAGGTACCTAGTCAGTCACTATTACTTTGAATTTAAGTCCTTCTACTCGGATTTGGCATGACTCTTACAATTCGAAGCCCTACTGGGCGTAGCAGAACGAGGAGAGGTCGGGAAAACAAAGCCCCGACGAATTACGACGTTTTAAAATAAGTCAATGCCAAAAGTCCGTCTGGAAGGGTCTTCTATGTTACCTTTCGATGTTCAATAGCGCGCCATACGCGATTATATAAGCAAAAGAGGAAAAATATATAATACATACGGAAAAAGACTAGACATGTCAAGAATTAAGAAGGAGAAAAGGAAATAGAGGGACTATGGCAATTCATAATGAAGAAGAAGGTGATAACGTCGAAACGGAAACAATGAAGAACAATACAAAATATTTAGGTTATATTTAGTAGATTGTGTCAGTTAGTAATTATTATAAAAGTAAATGTTATTAATTTTTTTTTTAATTTTATTGAAAGGAGAGATTATAACAATACGGCCCGCCGTTCCCGCCATGACGACACGAAACAGTGGCGTGAGCGGGCGTGTATCGCACGTGTACGTGAAGCAACAAACGTTGTTTTATTGCGCTAACCCCCAACAAACGCCACAGTGACCGTCATTTACTTTTGCTGTTGATTGTACACACGCCAGCACATCAAGCTAGACATTGACGTATCTTGTTCCGTTGTACTGGAGGCGATTTTCATTTTCAACAAAAGTGTGTAGTCTGATGTTCCGTTGTCTAGTGAGCTCAAGATACGACAGTTGTAGCATCGCCTATTTTTTTTGTTAATTTTTATATGTGGGAACTCATCACCAGAATTTGAAAATTTATTTAGTTTCTTAAGTGAATGTTTGTCTGTCCGTTCTTCGATAAGAAATTAAGTAAATAAATAAATAACTTACTTGAATATAATCATAGTTACAAGTAGGATGATATTCGATATGAAATTCATTGATGAAGGTGAGAACTACTTGTTGTCCAGTTTGACCTGTAAAAAAAACGAAAACGATTAATTAGATTCGGGCGTTACTTTGCGTAAGTCCATGTTAATAAAAATGGTAGTAAATTAATTTGTTATTTCGGAGTGGATGTTAAATCGTGCAGAATGCCTGCGCCTGTGTTGAATACTTATCTACCTTATTTCTATTTCTGCCGCCAAGTAGAAATGTGATGGTAAAATTACAGGCACATGGGACTTCTCAACTTATGTTTCGGGGTGACGGGCAGTGACAATACCCCTCAGATCTTTGCGATTTACAGATAGTCTTGCAGTTTAAAGTACCATGGCTTGTATATTTAAATGAAATTGTTCACATATAGTACAATACGATTAACTGTCGTTCACGACTTTTTGGCGTTACGACGACAGACTGTCGTGACAATGGGAAGAGCTGAACGACTGTCGTCTGACGATGAATAAAACGTCACGATACAAAATGTGACGACAGCTAATCGCAGCTTCAAACGATTCTGTCGTGCAAATGACAAGGCGACTGCCGTGAACCGATAATTGTCCTTACGATTTAGTGGGAACAGCTAGACACGATAGTAGTTCAACGATAAAATAAACGGCCACGACACAGTCACGACAGATAGTCGTGGTATGGGAACAGCCTAAACGCGACAGATTCTCACGAAAAATAAAACGTTACGTCATAATGGGAACGCGTCCTAACTGTTGTAAAATGGACAGGCGTATTGCTTACGATAACGCGCAAAATATAATATTTGTTTTATGCAGTTCTATTTTCCACCCTCTCTTCGTATAATTGTAGTGTATTATTAGTATAATAGTTTATGTGACTGTTACATAATGAAGTGCATTAAAATACGAGTGTTTTAGTGCCTAATTATGTACAGTTGCATACACTGCTTTATCTATACACATATTAAAAGCTCTCTGTGATGTGTTCAGGAACCGCATGTTACGACTGGCGACATGGCGGCAAATAAAAACTTTTCTCGCGCATCTCACGCAACCGTAGTTTTTATGTAATTCATAGACAAACTAGAGTCGGCCCCAACTATCGATAGAAGAATAGAAATTTGTCAAAATTGTTTTCTATTGACATTTTATTTCGAATAAAACTTAATCTCGACTGATATTAGAATTGAGGTCGAATGAAAGTGTTTTGTTTTTCGGTGATGTTCGAAATTTGAATGTCATAATAAAATTGAATTCGATGTTATTATGAAGCAATAATAACCTTTTCACAGATAAGAAATTTGTTCTAACAAAACAGTTTATCTTTATGCTGGTCGTAATTTGCAGGTTTTAAACACATCATAGAATGTTTATGATATGTGTGTAGATAAAATTAATAAAACAACACAAGCGCAACTATAGTCAGCGGCACCACTACTAAAAATATACTCGATACTTGTTTCGTCTCACTACGTGGCATTCTCAAGTGTTGATAATTAGTTCATCATTCTCAGGTGTTGCTAGAATTCTATTTTTCGGATGAGATTTTGTACGATTTAACCATAACTGGGTTTACGGATGAGCAGAGTATTTTGCATCCATTTTTAACCGGCTTCGAAAAAAGGAGGAGGTTCTCAATACACCTGTATTTTTTTGTATGTATGTTACGCGATAACTCACTGTACTGGTTCCATTTAAATTTGAAGAAAATATTCCACCTCTAAAGGTGGGTATCCACTAGGTTCGCGCACCGATTATGCTCCGCACACCTGCAACCGCACAAGTGGAGACGTTACGCGCAACACAATGAGAACACCAAGTGCTACATTACGTTCGCACATCGAATCTGCTCATAGTTTTCATTGGAATTAGTAGCTAGTGCGGCACACGTTTTCATTGATTATATTCTTCATGACTATAGAAGGCCTCCTCGGTTTTGGGAATCTGATATATCTATAAATAAAGACCCAAGAATGCGTTGTTATTGGAGACTAGAACGAAATATTTTTCTTCGGACTTCTTAATAGTGACGAATCCACGATCACAAAATCGTTCACTGCTCTTCGCTTTGTGTTCGAGCAAAAACCGCCAAGGCACGGAGCGCTCACCGCGGAGCGTGCAATGTTGCATGCGACCGTATCCACTAGCGGAGCAGTTGCAGATGCGCGGAGCACAGCCGGTGCGCGAACCTAATGCATACGCGGCTTAAGGGTGGCAAATTAGGGGATGAATCCGGCTTCGTGCACTTTACAGTAACCGATTTCAATAAAACTTGCCAAATATATGTAATTTCACGAACTTTGAGGTCGGTTTTTTTAGTACTCTGTACTGAGACTATTGTTAACAATTTTTATTTAAATAATATAGTGCAACGTGATTTTTATTTCTCGGTTATCAATATTATTTTTTTATTGGTTCTAACATAGAAACATAACCGTGGGTCCCTTTGGACCACAGACGAAACTTCAAACGACAGAACTTCAAGAGTAAACGCCTCTGATGACCACAAGTATGGATAAATTTAGGGAAATGTTGCCAGTCTTCTGGGGACGAAGCTCCAGGGAGCGACTGGCGAGAAAATTTTCAATTTATGCACTGGAAAGTATTTACATTTTTATAATAAGATTTGTCTAGCATTCTATCTAAAAAAGAAAAATTCAAGTATGCGTGGATCAAACATGCTACAGTTTTGGTACGCGGGTCGGATACTTCTCCTGTTATCGCCGTACGTACAACAGAAGATATACGCAAAATCAAATAAAATAATTAATAGGTTCTGTGGTATATACTATATGTCCATCCTTCTACATTCCAGTTTTATCTTATTCCCATTTGTTATGTTCATTACGATCAATCTAACAGCTATTGTATGATGTCAGGCTTTAATTTTAATTTGCATTTAAATCTGCACCAATATGTTTCATGTCATTTCATTCATTTCATGTTTCATTTTCAGTGAAGAGTTTACGTCTGTAGAGAGACTATGTTATATTATCATTAATTGTTTTATGGCACTAGCCTTATTACAATTGGTTACAATTTTTTATTATATGTTTTGTCCTAATGGCTAATAAATTAAGTGCTTATTATCAAAACTCTCGTGGTATACGAACCAAGCTGCACTCGCTGTTCATGAATATACTCTGTAATAATTATGAGGTCATTATACTGACCGAAACCTGGCTAATACCCACTATTAGTGATAATGAATTCATAGATCCACGGTAAGCAGTTTTCAGGTGTGATCGCAACCGGATAGCTATAGGCAAAAAAGAAGGTGGTGGAGTACTCATTGCGGACCTGCGTTCTCTCTTACCGGATGTATAATCATGTACAATCAACCAGCATATGACCTTTACAGACATATTGAGCTTGTACGCGTTTCAGTGCCTAATCCTAACAACCGAAAGCGCCATGTCTTCACTGCGGTATATATACCAGATTCCTCTCCGCTATTAGTTTATGAATCTTTTTTCAAATACTACTTAGATAATGTATATAACCATAATGTTGACAATGTCTTCATCATCGGAGACTTTAATATACCGGAAGGGCAATGGGCCTTCAGCGACAGTTCCTGTATTAATCTCATTATGGTTGGTTCTTCAACGAAATGCACGTGCCTAAATAATTTTATGTTTAATACGCATACAAAGCAATATAATCACATTGAAAACGCAAATAAAAGAATATTAGATCTTATATTAAGTACAACAGCGTGTTTCATTTATCAGCCTGCCCTACCCATTACAAAGATTGATGACAATCATCCCCCGTTCTGTAGTTTGGTTGGTGTTGACATAAAACAAAGTAAATCCCTAAAAGGTAATGCGCATAAGAGACAGAATTTTCAAAAAGCTAATTATGTTGCAATTAATGAAGACCTGAATAATCTAAACTGGAACACACTTTTTGAACGTCAGAGTATAGAAGATGCCGTTAATATTTTTTACGAAAAGCTATATAAAATAATTACATCACATACACCTTTATCTAGGGCAAATAATTCTCATTTCCTTGTTTGGTTTTCCACCGCGCTTATTCTAATATATAAAAATAAAGTCAAGTACTGGACTAAATGGAAAATTTGTGAAAATAAATCTGATTATGAGGTATTTTCGTTAGACAGGGCCAGATTCAAACTAGCGTGCGAGGTTTGTTACGCCAAATAATTATCAAACGTTAAAAACTCAATCTCTAAAAATATGATATACTTTTGGTCATACATAAATAACCGCCAAATTAAATCCGGTATACCTGCACAAGTATATTTTTAGGACCAATGCTCAGATGATCCACAACGTGTATGTAATTTATTTTCTGATCGCTTTGGGTCTGTATACGAACCATCAACATTCGATGCAGGCAGCCGGACACCGCCAACATCTTGCTCTAATAATTGTACGCTGATTTCTCATTTGCATTTTACAATTTCTGACATTGAGTTACAACTCAGAAATCTTGACTCTACCAAGGGTAGGGTAGGGTATGGTATACCTGCGCTGTTTATTAAATTATGTGCCAAGAACCTATGTATACCAGTACATATTCTTTTTAACAGATGTATTACCGATGGTTTTTTCCCAGCAATCTGGAATACTGCAAATATTGTACCAGTGCCTAATAATTGAATGCGTCATGACGTGGAGAACTATAGTCCATTCTCAATTCTGTGTGCCCTGTCGAAGGTTTTTGAAAAATTGGTACACACTAAGTTGTCCGGTAGTCAAACATGTAATAATTCCAGACCGGCATGGTTTTGTGGAACAAAAATCCAAACACAAACTTAACATTGTACATTGGATATCTGTTCGAAAATATGGATAGACGAATCCAAGTAGATGCAATGAATACGGATTTTTGGAAGGCGTTCGAAAGGATAGACCATGAACTACTATTCTACAAAATTGCCTACAATGGGACTCGAGGTAACTTACTCCGCTGGTTCGCATCGTATATACTAAATAGAACACACAGCGCCCTACGGTGAGTGGTAGGCCAAAGGGGAAACCCCAAGGTCAGCCGAGCACCGATGTTGGTGCTAGCACCACACCAGCGGTTGTGGCCCAAACCCCAGGTTCTGCGGCCCCCGCTCAAAACCCCTCAAACGCGGCCCTTGAAGCAGGGTGGACCCTGGTGAGTCGCCAGCCCAAATCCAAGGCCACGGCACCCATCCGTAAGGAAGGGACTAGTGGCCACGGCGAGCGCCCACCCCCGGCCCCCAGTGGGAGCAGGGGACGCCCTGCCCGTAAAAACAAGAAGGGCCGTCGTAAAGAACGCGAGCGTCGTACTACACACAACCCCCTGCCGAAGGAGGGAGAGGCGAGGCCCCCAGTGGGTGGCGCGAGTGGCCCAGGGACTGCATCAGCACGGTCTAATGGGTCGGTCGCGCACCCCACTGGAAGGGCCCCCCTCCCTTCTAACAGCAAACCGGTAGAGAGCAGGCAGAGGTCCTCGACCATTGCCAAACGTGCCCGCCTTGACGAGACCATATCCTAGAGGCGAGCACAAGCGGCAAAAGGTTGAGAGGCCCGCCGAGCAACGCACCTACGCCGAGGCCACCAGGCCTGAACTCATGGCGGTAATCACATCAGCCAAAACTGGCTACATACGGAGCCCCGATGCCGACATGGTACAGGTGGCCCTATGTAAGCGCCTCTCGCAAGGAGCGGAGGAGTGCAGCGAGGAGGACGTCGGCCCACAGTTTCGTGGTAAACCTGTCTACAGTGACGGGTCCCTGAAACTGTGGTGTCAGGACACAGCCACCTTCCAGTGGCTAGAGGATGCCCTTAGCACCATCAGGCTGCCATCCGGGGAGCCCCTCTCATTGAAAAATGGGGTGGAGGCTCTCCGGAGGGTGGTCTGCGGACTACTCATCCCTGGTCACTGGGAGGATGCGCGTCGAATCGGCCGCATCCTCAAGTGGCAAAACCCGTGAGCGGAGGCACACCGCTGGGTTGTTCACAAGCTGCAGCAGCATAGTGACAACTCTTTCGTAGTGGTGAGCCTCCCAGAGGAACTCGTCCCCGCTGTCCTGGGGCATGGCCGGCGCCTAACCTTCCAGTTGGGCACGGTCTACCTCAGGTTCAGATCAAAAAGGGGCCTGTACACCGATGTGCCACCCGAGAAAACGGGCACATCAGCGACGCGGATGGACGTCTCCCCGGAGCCCTCCACCTCCTCCAATATTCCCGGAGAAGGTGAAGGGCCCTCCTCGACCCCCGTCTCTGCGGACGCCGCTGTCAAACCGGTGGCGACCAGCAGCGACGACGAGTGTGTGTTGGGGATGGGAGACATCCGACTGAGCGAGGACGTGGACGAGGAGCTGCTATCTTCTGATGGCGGTTTCCCCCTCGCTCAGTAAACTACACATCGTCCAGAGCAACCTCCACCACAGCCAGGCCGCAACGGTTCAGCTCCGGAAATGGTTGGAGGCTAACAACACAGCCATGGCACTAATCCAGGAACCGTGGATTAGTGCCCGTGGCCAAATAAATGGACTCTCACACCTGAGAGGTAAGCTACTATCGACTACCATCTCAGATAAACCTAGAACTTGCATATATTACTCGAATAACTTACATGTACAGCCACTAACTGAATTCTGTTCCAGAGACCTGTGTGCCGTAAAGCTTTTAGCAGACGCGGCCACGGGTCTGCCTGAAGTGGTGCTCGCCTCTGTCTATATGGCTGAGACTGATGTGCCAGCACCGCAGGAAATGGTTCAGCTAATCAACTACTGCGAGCAGAACGGCCAGAATATCGTCGTGGCTACTGACTCCAATACCCACCATCCGTTGTGGGGCATGGATCTCGCAAATGATAGAGGTAAGAACCTAACAGAATACTTATTCACAACTAACCTTCAAATCCTTAATAAAGGTATAGTACCAACTTTTATAAATAAAAGATGTAGAACTATTATAGACCTAACCCTAGCGTCAGAAGGAGCAGTGGACCTTATCCACAACTGGCACGTGTCCGAAGAAGCATCTTTCTCGGACCACAGATGAATAAGATTCAGCTTAGAAACAGCCATTAAAGAACAACAACCGAAACGGAATCCCAGAAAAACCGATCGTAAACTATACACGGACAAACTACACCAGAACCTGGGAGAACCGGGAGCACCGGGAAGACTACTGGGCATAGCACAGATAGAAACACAGGTTAAAGAACTAACATCAAACATATTGAACAGCTATAACTCCGCATGCCCACTGAGTGACGCAGCCCCGCGACAAGGCCAGCACTGGTGGGGGCCTGAGCTTGAGAGGCTACGAAGAAGGGTAAGGAGACAGTTCAATAGAGCAATGAACACATGCGCGGATGAGGATTGGGAAAACTACAAGACGGCCAAATCCAAACTAAAAAAGCGCATACGGTTCAGGAGCTCCGCGTCATGGCGAGGCTACTGCGGGAACATCACGTCTAGCGCACAAGCAAACAGAATAAGGAAAATCCTAGGCAACTCACATTCAACGGAGCTAGAACAACCTCCCCTGCGGAAACGGAAAGAACCCTACTGGAAGTACATTACCCAGGATGTAGGTTCGTCCAAGACGACAGGTGTGTAGAAATGAACTACACTACATCGATCCATAACTGGCGATACGCAGAACAAGTAGTGACATACGAAAAGACAAAATGGGCAGTAAACACCTTTGAACCATACAAAGCTCCGGGCCAAGATGGAGTATTCCCTGCACTCCTACAATGGGGCGGGGACACACTGGTCTAGCACCTGGTCAACATCTTTCGGGCCTGTCTAGCATTCAGCTATGTGCCCCACAGCTGGCGAGAGGTAAAAGTCATATTTATACCGAAACCAGGAAAACCCGACTACACTGACGCGAAGTCCTTCAGACCTATTAGCCTCACATCATTCTTCTTGAAGACATTAGAAAGGATATGTGACAGAGAACTGAGGGATGGAGCACTTAAGAACATTCCATTACATGGTAACCAACATGCATACAGCCAAGGCAAATCCACTGAATCGGCCCTACACGCCGTTGTGGGCAAGATAGAAGTGGTCCTTAAAGACAAAGCAATCTGCCTAGGCACCTTTATAGATATTGAAGGAGCCTTTGATAAAACGAACTTCTCCAGCATACAATCAGCAATGAGAAGACACAACGTAGATGAAGTGCTAATTAGCTGGATTAGCAACATGCTGAAACAAAGAACAATAAAAACAACAGCAAATGAGACCCCAAGGGCCATAGTAGCGAAGGGGTGCCCTCAAGGAGGGGTATTGTCGCCTCTGCTGTGGAACATGGTCGTAAATGACCTTATCATTAAACTCAACAAAGAACATTTCTATACAATAGGATATGCTGATGACATAGCTATACTGGTAACAGGAAACTATGCCAATACACTCTGCGACATTACACAAGCGGCTCTCCGAATTGTGGAAAGATGGTGCAGAGCACATGAACTATCGGTAAATCCAACAAAGACGGAACTAGTAATGTTTACCAACAAACGACTACTAGGTAACTACCGATTACCCAAACTCTTCAGCACAGAACTACAGATATCAACCGAAGTCAAGTACTTGGGAGTAATACTGGACAACAAGTTGAACTGGAACAAACATATGGACAACAAAATTAAAAAAGCCACTATCACCTTCTGGCAGTGCCATAGAATGGTGGGTAAACAATGGGGACTTTCACCCAAGATTACACTATGGCTCTACACTGCGGTGATAAGACCCATGATCAGTTACGGCGCGATAGTATGGTGGCCACGAACCAAGCTGACGACCGCAACCGACAAACTGGACAAATTCCAAAGACTAGCTTGCATGGCGACGACGGGCTGCATGAGGACAACTCCAACTGCGGCCCTCGAAGCCATGCTGGACCTTCGACCCCTCCCACTGTTCATCAGACAGGAAGCGGCGTCAACAGCAGTGCGTCTAAACAGAGCCGGCCTCTGGAAGCACATGAGGACCCCACATACAGAAATCCTCTACAAGTCTGTCAATGAGGAACCGCTACTGGAGGCGGTTGTGGATAGGATCCCAAAACAATACATCTTTGACAAGAAATACAAGATACAATTATTTGAAGATCCCAACGAAGGACTGAACCCCAGAGAGGTCCGAGTCTTCACCGACGGATCTAAAACAAACTCAGGAACAGGTACTGGGGTATACTCAGAAGACCTCAATATCATGATATCAGCACCGCTTGGTGACCACAACACAGTATTCCAGGCTGAATGTATGGGCATCAAGTTGGCAGCAGAAGCAATCATAGCGAGAAGAGTAAAGAACTACTCCATTCGAATACTCTCCGACAGTATGTCAGTACTTCAAGCACTGAATAGCTATGACATAAACTCAGGGCTCATTTACGAATGCCATCAAGCACTCATGGAGGTATGTATACAAAACCACGTAACTCTTCAGTGGATTAAAGGACACAGCGGCTCACGTGGCAATGATGCAGCAGATGAACTAGCCAGGAAAGGGTCGGAGACGGACGCTGTAGAACCGATAGTGTCCCTCCCCTCCCAATGGTCCAGAACAACTATACACAAAGACACAAAATCTTCACATAATAATACATGGACCACCCTTACGGTTTGTAGACAGGCGAGGGAAGCACTCCCAACGCTCAATGCCAGTCTATCTCGAATACTAATTAAACTTAAAAGGCAAGAGCTTCGCACTCTAACTGCCGCCCTAACGGGTCATTGTCCATATAATAAACACCTTTTCAATTTAAGTATCACAGACAGCCCTCTATGCAGAGCGTGCATGGAGGGGGAGGAAACGGCTGCGCACATCCTACTTCAGTGCTCCGGCGTGGCCAACTACAGGGCAAAATACCTTGGAGTGCCAAGGTCGCTCCCCGAAGTCTTCAGCAAACCAAGGAGGCTGCTGAGATTCCTGGAGGAGCTTGGGTGGCACGAGTAGGACCCTGCACCCACCACACGCAAAATAGGCTCTTTGTCGTCGAGTTGCGGATACCAGCCCGTTGCACCAAGTACTAAGTACTAAATAGAAGCCAAAGAGTTACTGTACATGGTCACCAGTCTTACATTGCGACAGTTACATCAGGGGTCCCGCGGGGATCAATTCTCGGTCCCCTTCTGTTTATTCTTTTTATAAATGACATTAGTGACTCTTTTCATCATACAAATTTTCTAATTTACGCAGATGATTTGAAAATATTCAAACTGTTAAGATTACCCGTGATACTGTTTTACTTCAGGAAGACCTCGACCGTTTAAGTATATATTGCAATAGGAATAAACTTCAATTTAATATAAATAAATGTAACGTCATTTCATTTACTAAAAACAGGAATGTAATTGATACCGAATATAAACTTTGTGACGAACCTCTAGTCAGTGTCGATTCTCTGCGGGATCTTGGAGTCTTACTTTATAGTAAATTACACCTAAATCTCCATATTGAGACTGTAAAGCTTATCTTAGCATATATGGATTTGTAACCAATTCGGCTATGAACTTTAAAAAACCCTTTACATATCTTATTTATTCAAACACTTAATACGCTCGCAACTTGAATATGCGTGTACAGTACGGGATCCTTATCATAATAAATATTGTGAAAATATAGAGAAAATTCAACGTAAACTCTCTTCTCTCTACTCTTACTTCGGATTATTAATTTTAAACTGTGTAATATAACAAAATTACCTTATAAGAAATTTCTGGACCGTTATAACCTGCTCTCTTTAAAAGCTAGACGTATCCTCCTTCAGGTGATATTTTTACATTCTTAATGTCACAATAATATTAATTGCACATGTCTTGTAAACAAACTGTCATACTCCGTACCTAGGCGAGTAGTACAGCCCTCGGTGCGTGTGCGCGATTACTTGTTGTTTGCAGTGGCTTACTGCCGTACGAACTCTGGCAGGCGGGTACTGTTGCGCCGGATCGCTCAATTGTATAACGATCGTTTTAGGGATTTACACCCGCTTTCTATATTCAATCTCAATTCATAATTTGCTATCTAAGCTTGAATAATCAATCCAAATCCTATTTTTACTATTTCAATAACCGATCGATGGATCGTTATTCCGATCTTTTGTTTCAATCCATCTGTGGGAGGGCGTATAGCATTTTTAGATTGACATTTGTATGGTAGTGACAGATGTGCGCTTTCAATATGCAATCCATAGTTTTGACAAATCGGATTTTGTACGTGTTCGATCGATAGTAGCGATCCTCCAATTTTGACCGATTGTACTGTGTAATCGAGTAAAAATGGAAGTTATTTTTAAGTGATAGCGACTGTGAACTTGAACATTTGCTCAGTTATCGGACTGGGATAATAGCGACAGCGACCAAGAGCAGCTTGTGTCCTCAAGAACGTTGAGGCGTATAAACTTCATGGTAAGTTTAACTGATGCTGAATTTACATCCAAATTTAGGCTGAACAAAACATCAGATGAATTTGTTTTAACTGAATTAATGCCGTTTATCAAAGTAAAATCAAAACGGTATTTTTATAATTAAGATTTTTTATCACGTCACGAATACGAACAAACATCAACAAAACATAAATTGACACTAACATTTCGCCGCTGCCGCCCCGCGCCGTCCCTTTATTTTTTTCCATCCTATATGGCCGTCCCGCTCGTTTGACAATAACCGTTCCGTTCTGGACAATAGACGTTCCGTTCTCTTCCTCGAAACATGTTGCTCTTGCCGTACTTACGGTTTAAATATTCTATACTTGAAAGTTTGCAATTAATTTATATTTTTGCCAAATCACATGTATAAATAAATTAATCTTAGAATCATAACCACCATTTTATTCACTAATTCATGTAATGATCTTTTACTCCGATTGCGTGGAACTAAACGTCAGAGAGGTAGTAAATTTACGACCGATCCTTTTTTTTTAAGGGCGCTAGAGCCGAGATAGACATATTGGAATACAGATTCGGCAGCGATCGATGGATAGAATAAAATCTGGATAGAAAACAATCTTAGATTCAGGATCAAATATAGAAAGCGGCCGTTAGACATTGTACATCTCTCAAAAATTGAATTTAGAGCAGCTGTTATGGAGTCGCTGAGTGCCTAGTATGATTAACTGGAATTTGGAGTTTAGTACACGTCTTCCAATGTAATTAGTATTATGTATTAACTAATATCGTATTTGTCATGTCGCTCTTAATTATAATATCTTGTATTATAATTAAGTGGGAACATGATGATTATTATTATTATAGCAACTTGTGGATGATATTGTTGGTAGTACATAATTATGTACAAATTATTAATGAGACCGTTTGTTACTAGCTTTGTCCTGCTGTTTTTTGTCCCTAATAAAATAAATAAGTACTACTACTCCTCCTGGCACAAATAAACATAAAATTAACTTTATTTCCCTGCAAAATCATGAATTTTGTGGTCAGGGCAATGAGAAGTTAAGCTTTGTGGAAACGCACAAATTTTCGGGTTTCTCTTTGTTTGAAGACAAAAAGGCTACGTTATATTTCAAATCTATACTATACTTCAACAAAAATTCTAGAAGTTGATGGCAAAAAAACCTCGAAATTTTTGCGAGTTTTTATATAACGTCTAACAAGTCCTTCGCCTTGTTGCAATTGCAGTACCAGAGCTTAAGTCGTAAAGATCTGAGGACACTGTCACAGTGCCCGTCACCTTGAGACATATGGTAATACCATAAGGTGCTAAGTATAATATGTGGAAATTGAAGACGAACTGGTCGTGGTGATAAGTGACACGTTTGCTCAGAGCTGCCTGTAATTTCACCAGCACCCTTAGGGCGCATTTATTCGATACGAATTTCATCGCGCTCACCCCGCGTGGCCGCCGCGCGGTCGAAGAGCGGAGTCCGCGTTGCCGCCGCACAGCTACTGCGTGCGTCTAACTGTCATGGCAAAATTCGCTCTATTTGTTTAGCTTTTAGGGTCCCGGACACGCGGGACGCGGACACAGATCAGGCTTGAATTTACTCGACTATTAGTTGTTGTATTATTCAGAGGACTTTAAATGTTGTTGCCTAGTAAATAGAATTCAGATTCGCCATTAAAGCACATGAAGGTGTGTTAAACTGGGTGTGACTGGACGCTAACTCTTCAAAATCGGAATGCATTAATGCTCACATTACTACATGACATCAGATATAGGTAAAATGGCAAAACCTCCCAGGATTAACTCTTCGTCTTTGGTCATTTTGTTTATAACAAAAAAATCAAGCTTTGAATGGTTTGAAAATAAATACGTTCATGATTGGTTATTTCAGAAAGCTTCTAAGTGTTATTAATAACAACGTTATCGTTGATTGGACATATCTGATACATTAACAATTATCCTCAGAATGCATCATGGATAATAAACAGCCTCAACTAAGTCTCATTAGTTAAGCGAAAGAAAAACAGAGAGTTTAAAACTCACTTACCTCTGATAACAGTGTAACAATCAACATTACTAGCATAGAGTCCATCTTTAGAAGTACTTGAGTTTTTGCTTAAAGGACTTTGTAGTTTTGTAACGCCTGACTCCCATTTAAAACCTTCGCATTCATCATCTTCTCTCTTTACTCTCCTCTTCGGTACATTTCTATATTTATTTTTCTTATTCATATAGGTTTTCTCGTCATATTGTCTCATTTGTCCATGATATATCGTTTCACTTAATATTAAACTAGGTTCTGGATTAAACATTTCGGTATCTTTAAATTTGACATTGTTGTTGATTATAAATTTTACATTTTCAAATTTTTTACTATTATCTATTTCAATATCTTGCAGTTCGACACTTTTACCAACATTTGATTTATCAATTTTAATATTGCCGTCCACATTAAAATTTACATTATCAATGTTAGATTTCATGTCATTTACTTGGTTATTAACAAATATATCTTCATAAACATTTTTATCAAGGTCAATATGTTTTGAGCTTAAATTATCATTATATGGTATATAATTATTGGTCCTTATTTTCATGTTTGTGTTGATATTGTTATCCTTTTTTATTAGTTTGAAGCCATGATCAGCTGTGAGGTGAGATGCCGTGCCGGTGACTGAACAAACTGTAACAAAGAGAAAATAATTTTGTAAATACAAAATGCAGTGACTTTTTACAAAAGATTAATATGCTTTAAAAGTTTAAATACTAGGGCAAGATAAAATAATCAACACTGGTTGTAGGTTTCTTACTACGACATAAGTTCCTTTTTCTTTACCGATTCTTTGAAACTTTTTTCTATCGGATACATTTCGGGGAGTGTGCGCAGGAACTTTTCAATTTAGTTCCACCCTCACCTTTCCTCCCATCGGTCGACTAGAAGTTCCGGAGCACTCCATTCTTATGTCGTGTTATTTCTGCTCCTATATCTATATCTGCCGGAAAGTTAAACTGCGAGCAATACTGCGTTCAGTAACGCGTCCATTTCTGCTGGGTGGCAGGAATACGTATGGTGGCAGTGAAGGTAAATACTGCTAATGTAATTTCTGAGTTTCGAAAGTAGAGGCCTTAAGTTTTTCTGTAAAACTATGTTGAAAATTTATTCGAATAGTGTCTTGAAAATTTATAAAACATCATGAAATAGTGTTTTTATTATGACAACAAGTAACATGACGAACGAGTCGAGCACTTGATGTTAAGCCAAGACAAGTCTTTGCTTTGCTTAGCCACTCAGAGCTTTAACTCGCAAAGATTTGACGGCACTGTCTTAGCGTAGCGTTTGTCACCCTGAGACATAAGTTGACAAGCCTTTTTAGTTAAATTTGCCAGCACTCTTACCCTTTAAAACCGGCACGCAGTAATGCTTACATTACTGCTTGGGGGCGTGGCAGTACTTCCCTGTATGAACTCAAACAAATTGTGTACTTTGCCCTTCTATACTAAAAACTATTAACTTTAGTCAAGACACTTGATGGAGTCAATGACAACATGATAAAATTCATTACTTAAAATGGTTGCTGGAATCATTATGCTAGGTAAACTCAGAACACGTTACAAGAAAACTAGTTAAATGATTTTTACGCCTTAATAAAGGTGAGGTATTTGAAGCCTAGAGACTAGATTTTAGGAGATTTTAAATATCTAAATCATCTGATATAGCAATACAGTTTTTCTATAACCCGTCTTACATAACATTTCGTTTATTTCAATCATGTACATTTTTCTCACGTATCCAAAAAAATGTTAAATAAAATAAAAACCCGAAACTTATTCGTGTGTATGTATGTCTAAACGGGTAACCCTTTCTTTATCCTTTAGAAATAACCTCATAATGTGATCTTTGTCCCTTTGGTCTACGCCTTTGACTAGACCAAAAAGAAGGGTCTAAAGGGTATATATATCATATTAACTTATAAACGGAGAGTCCAAGGCTGTTTCCTGAATAGATAAATATTATGTATCAAAATGTATTAACTTTGGAACAAAAACACAGAACAATAAATACGGTAGAAGTGGTTAGTTAGTTAGCGTCTGACGCGTGCCAACTATAGGTCTCGAAAGACCTATCTGAGCAGAACCCGCCATTTTCGCTTTATATGGTATCGTTATGTCATTCTTTCATGAATTTTCTCTAAAATCCTACTAAATGTCTTATTGTCCTGTTTTGGAGAGTCTTATTTTAATAAATTTTCAATTTTCTGTTTATCGAAATATTTTTTTTTTGTTACAAGAAACGTAAGTAAAGCTTATACCCCTGAAGTACGGTCGCTTCTTTTTTGGAGAACTAAACTAATAACTCCAATTCGTCGTCGTTCAGCAATTAACCGCTAGATGGCAGCACATTGATTGAAATTTCAATATAATGTCAAAACGTCGTAACTTGTAATAATAGGTACTGATATTGAACTTTCAAAGATATGCCAACAGTGTAAAGTTTAAATTATATTAACAATATAGAAATTGTTATTTCTTTTTAAATTTGTGTTTCGACTTAAGAATGTGTGAGTTTTGGCGATATCGGTTCTGATTGTAGTCGAGACTTAAGGCGTTTCCATTGTTTTTTTCTTTAGCACAAACAAAAGTGACAACTTCCATGTGCAGTTTCACCAGCACCTTTTAAAACCGGACCGCGCTGGAATGCTCACCTTACTTCTCGGTCACATAAATATGATGAGATGCCCTAAGTACCGTAGTTTCCTGTTTTATGGATTTCAAGATTAACTTTTTAATACTATAATAACTAATTAGTTTTTTCTATTAAATGCTATTATTTCTACAATAGACAACCGTCTCTCAAGCAAAAAGTCGTGGGTCCGAATCCTGTCTCGCACCTCTGACTTTTTGGAATTTATGCGCGAAATTCACCATGAGCTTACACACATCTGCAAAACATTTTTTTTTAATAATATCAACAAGTCGTGTGCCTGATGGTAAACTACACGCCTGTCCATAACAGTTGCAGTGCCATTCAGAGCTTTAAATCATAAAGATCTGATGGGCACTGCCACTGCACCCGTCACCCTGAGACATAAGTTGACAAGTCCCATGTCCTTTATACGTTTTACTCTCATGTTATAGTTAGCAAAATATCTAGTTTCTAGAAAGAATAGAAATTTTAGACTACTTATCGTGGTAACAAATTGAATCGTGTTGAAACGAATGGTATTTGAATAAAAAAATCATGGTATTTACTTACATAATAATTATATTAATAAATTATGAATATGATACATAAATTAGGGTAAGCATCTCACATTTTTATTATTTAGTCATTACGTAACACACTATTTGGTAATTGTGTGTATTTGATAGCGTATATAAAAATGTCAGGGTCACACGAGTGTGTGGTGATTCTTGGTGCGCCTGTGACGCACTCCATGGGCTCCACATAATACCAGCGCCGTGGCTGTTCTCAGCCACGGCATATGCTGAGTGGTGCCCATTCAGTATCTAATTTTAGTTTTCATTTATTTTTGTTTATTTTGTAAGTACAATTTAAAATGAATGATACTGAATTACATTTTCTTTCTTTCTTATTCTTTCCATTTGCCTGTAATTTTACCAGCACCCTTACCCTTCAAAACCGGAACGCATTAATGCTAACGTTCCTGCTTGGTGGCAGAAATAGATAAGGTGGCAGTACTTCCCTGGACGAACACTTTCACAAGGAGCTCTTCTGTTACTAAAAAATTTAATGATGTTTGTGTGGGCGTAGGCCCAATCCCTCTCATTGTCACAGGAGGTCTGTGGCCAACAGCGGGACTATATAAGCTAAATATTATTATTATTTCTGCAGTACCTAACAATCACTTAGAAGGTTGTCTAACTCGTATCATTTAATAATTGTTACATTTTTGTTAAAAAAAACTGACCTCAAAATTTGAGGTCAGTTTTTTTTTAACAAAAAAAAATCCACATCCACACAATCCAAATCCACGAACATTGGATGTGGACGTGGATTTTTTTTTTGTTTATTAAAAATAAGTACGCATTTGACCTCCATCTCACTTGATGGAAAGTGATGATGAGGTCGACAATGTACCTAAATAATACCTATTCACTCTCCCCTTGAAAAGGTCCAAGTCATAGCGAATTACATTAATTTGTCAAATTTTATTAAGATCGGTTACCGGAAAGTGCTCGAAACCGGATTCATCCTCTCGCTTGACACCCTTAGAGGCGGAATTTTATCATCAAATTTAAATGGATCTAATACTGATGTATCCACTTTCCAATAAAAAAAAATCATCAAAATCGGTTTACAAATCGCGTATCATACATACAAAACAAAAAAATACAGTCAAATTGAAAACCTCGTCCTTTTTTGAAGTCGGTTAAAAGAAGTTAACTTTATAATTAATTAAATTAATTGACAACGTCCCACTATAATAACAAGGTATATGCGAGTACAATAGCTATTATCTTTCGACCCGACGACTAACTGTTATATCCGTCTTTTCAAGTTAACCCCGTTAACCCCGCTATAGTTTACATTTAACTCTACTGTACTACAGTTCATATAGGATAATCTCTTGGAACTTATTTTGATGTGGTAAATAAGCAAACAGTAAGATACTGAGGGCGTAAGCGACCGCGTATTCAATGTTTAGAATTATGTTGTGGATTTTAACAAACTAGATATTATAGTAGGGTTATTTATAAAATACAACCAACTATATTGCTAACAAACTGCCTCCCTGTCCGAAAGGTTACCATGCCGAGGTCCTAGGTTCGATTCCCGGGCCGGGAGAAATATTTGTATGGCCTACATTTATTTATCTACTGATTTTGGCAGTCTATGTGTGTGTCCATGGCACTCGCGACACAGGGTTTCCCTAGTGCGGGGCTATGTTGAGTGTGTGCGTATAAAAACAGCAACTTTTGTCCTGGAACTTTTTACAAAACATAGTAAAGAATGTAACCGACATCCCGTGTATTTTGTGGACCAGTGTTTTTGACGACGTGCATTAAAGAGACCTATCAATCCTTGTGATTCATTATCAAAGCATCGAAAAAGCTAATTGAGTATAATTATTAATACGAATATCGTATACTTAGAAAAAAATCCTTAAATCCGGCCGGATTGGAGCCGACGTCTCCTAGCAAACCGTGACAAACGCTACGCCAACTAAGTCACGGAACGAGGTCCGCCAGGACCTCACGAATTTTTTTACGTGTTTGTTGTCGACTTTGTATTTGTGTTTTCAACGACTTTTTAGCCGTAGCGCCATCTATGAGAAATCTATGACAGTATTTCGTCACCCAGTTAGTTAAAACGAGTTGTAATCAATTCAGATTTAACATCGCAATTCAAAATCGATAGTCAAAATACATGAACACTTTATAAAGCAGACAACATTGGTGGTTTCTGGGGTCAACTCCAGGTATGGCCAATTTGGAGTTTTACTTTTGGAATTTGAAAATTTAATTACTTTTCTACCTTAAATTAGTTCTGGTTCAGGTGTTCCAGGTAGGACCACGGAGTGAGTTGATCAGCTACTTATAGCTAAGAGAAATCCCTAGTTAAAAACTGGATAGTAAATGTGGTTGCCTAAATAATACGATCATCAGAGAATAATACGATTTTAATCTTACGGTTTTAATTGGCTTAGAAGAGGTACGGTTTTATGGTAATGATAGTTCTATTTATATTCTTTTCAGGCTAAAGCGGTGCTTTACGCAAGAATAGCTTCAAAATCTGTGCCAAGCGCAAGTTCACTGTAGTAGGTATGCTGCTGTCATCTTTGGAATGGCTTTTGCTCGATACCAAGCAACTGCCTTGTATTCAGTGGAGCGAAAAGTAAAGAAAATGATTGGTGACGACTCTTTTGGCAAATAGCAACTTCAGAACCTTGACCATCACAGAAATATGGTCTGTTTATGATGATTATGACCGTAAAGAGGTATCGGGTACCAAAACCAACTAACTTCTCATTTGACCAAAGGTTAATTGGAAGACATTTATAGAATAAGCTTTTTTTTATATTAAATTACCCTTGACCAACTACTTAGCGCTGGAGCAAAGATGGTGTTTCCGGATGGGACGAGCTCACCCAGAAGATGCCTATTCAATCGCATCTTAAAGACATTTGACGATCTCGGCGGCTTTGGACTGTGGGCGCTGGATGATGAGGTCCCGGTAAAACCAATACTCAATACTTTATTGCATACCATAATGTTATATACAAGGTGGTAGGAAACATAAACTAAGTTCATTATGGACCCCGTAATATAGCAAATGACAAAAATCTGATTAAATTAAACTAATTCTAACCCTATTCTATTTACTAAACGTAATACGTCGCTCTGGTACTTACAGTACAAAGAATTCCTTAGTTTGAGGTAATTGGTGTTGTTTTCTAGAATTCTGGTATTATTAAGGTCGTATGCGTTCCGAGACACAAGGAAAACGAAACGGCTCACTCAGAATAAGTAAAAAATATTCTACCGAGATTGTCCCAGTTTACGCCTCTATTTCAGATCTCGGAGATAACGGAACCGAATCTTTACATGACGACATAGATAGGGCATGTCGACAGAACAGAGAATGGGTTTAAGAAAGCAATTTAAAAATCAATCTTTAAAAAACCAAGTCAAATAAACATAGAATATATAGGAACACACAGGGCAAACAGATATAACAAAATTCTTAGGTATACATATTGATGATAGAATAAGCTGGAAAGCACAATTAAAAAATGTTTGCAGTAAACTCAACACTTATACATACATATATACGATACATGCTTAGCAAAGCTGTAGATAGAAGCTCGGTTCTTCAAGCATATCATGGGTATGTACTTCAATATTGAGATATGGTATAATATTCTGGGGAAATGCGACCAATGTGAATTCAGTTTTCAAGGCACAAAAAAGATGTATTAGAGCAATTTGCCGTTTGAAGAGAACAGATACTTGTAAAACATATTTTTAGGATTTTCGAATACTGACTGTACCTTCACTTTACATATACGAAACTGCCATATACGTCCGAATGCACACACACTTGTTCACGCAAACTCTAAAGCCAAGATGTTATGACCGACTTCATTTGAAGGCTTGTAAAACTACTTTCATCGTTGTAATGGCGCACAAAAATTTACAATAATTCACCGAAAGTATTGAGGTCTGAAAAAAAACTTATATTATTTAAAAAACAATTAAACAAGTTATTGACTAATAAAATTTACTATATAGTCCGAATTTTTAAATGACAAATCCTTAACTTCATTGTCAGATTTTTGATATTTATATATCTTTTTTGACTTTACTAGCTTTATTATTTTGACATTTAAATTATATTAAAAATATTTTAGTAGAAATTGAGTCATATAACTATTATTGCGCCTAAATTGCTGATCGACTTATTAAATCCATGTGTCATCCACGCTCATGTGACATTAGAAAAAAAACATTTTCTATCTGGTTTAATCTGATAAAATGCATGCGAATAAATATATAATTAATAACACTTTCAATACGTTTGTATGCCTAATGTTGGGCCGGACACAGCGAAACCACACTTATTTTGTACAGTCGATGCCCTCACTTAAGTATCCACTATTTGTATAGCACTTATTACAAATAGTGGATACCTAAGTGAGGGCACCGATTGTACATGTCAACTTCCAAATAACCTGTTTTCACAAATAAATGAATTATGATTATGAACTTATGCTATTACACAGTGGTTTTCGGTGAATTTGGGCCTCACACAGATAATTAGACGTCAGTTGGGCAATTCGAAATCCACTGGGCAGACTCTTGTCAATTTTCTCGGAAAAAGAAACCATCTATATCTATGCAATGAACACATTTTTAAAAAGCGTC
>NW_020653736.1:567462-575369 GCF_003589595.1 Hyposmocoma kahamanoa | reverse complement strand
TGGTTTTTTCAACGACTTTTTAGTCGTAGCGCCATCTATGAGAAATCTATGAAAGCTTTATTACTCAGTTAGTACCTTTACAGTACGGATTTCCTATATATATATATATATATATATATATATATTTCGGGTATTCATTCTTAAAGTATGAATTTTAATAATAGGCTATGAGTTAACATGTCAACTTTTTTGAAATTTGTAAATTAATGATATGATAAATGTTTTTTTGAAATTTTTTTAAGCATCATCATTCAATATAACACAAAACACTTCACATCTATACATCATTGTTCAGAATACGTCTGAAAAATAAAACTACAAGAGAGGTCTCTCTTTGTTTGTGCTTCAAAAATCAAATAAACTAAAACTAAGTCGGCTTTTATTCAAACCACTCTTTTACTTTAGATCATTCAAGTTTATTTTTAGTATAATTCATGATGTATTGTTGGCTTCACAATAAAGTCTTCACGTACATACTAAATATGAATTTGACAAGCTTTTGTGGTGCGTGTGGTTTTTATAACAAGATTCCTGTTGATATTCGAAGTTTGCCAGTTACGAGCATCAAAATTATAGTGCAATATAAATCTTATATTAAAGGCATTGACTTACAAATAAATGGACGACGGGTCTAACACACAAACCACGAAAAAAATGTCCCAAGTCAACCTATTTAAACGTAGTGACATGTAAAGGAATACGAAAAAGCTAAAACGTTGAATTTAAATTGTAATGTCATCGCAGTACTGTCTAATTTTGCTTGCTTCGCTGTCAGTCGAACAAACGAAGACTAAAGCGTGAATGGCGCTCTGTATACGATTTTAACGCCCTATAAGTTCGGACACTTTTTAGCGCCGACCCGACGTCCATATAATTGTAAGTCAATGATTTAAGGTTATTTATTATAAAGCGTCTGCATATTTGTCTAATGTGGTGAATCGTTGGATATATTTGAAATAAATATTGTAAATGATAAATGTTTACAAAATCAAGATTTTGTAGCAGTAGAGCTCCTTGTGAAAAAATTCGTCCGGGGAAGTACTGCCACCTTACCTATTTCTGACGCCAAGTGGTAACGTTAGCATTACTGTGTTCCAGTTTAGAAGGGTACGGGTGCTGGTGAAGTTACCGGCACATGTGACTTGCCAATTTGTGTCTCAGGGTAACTGCAACTGTTATGCACAGGCGTGTTTACCTTACCATCAGGCGTACGACTTGTGCGCCCCGTAACTTGATTTGAAAAAAAAGTTAGCTCGGTTGGCTTAGTTTGCGGTATGAATCGAAGTATGAAAAGATACCCCGGTTACGTGAGCTAAGTTAGTTTAGCTTCGAGCAGTAGTAGTAGAGTAGTTTTAGAGTATCCGAATCAGCAGGTCGATATAGAACCTTACGATAACTCTGTTATCCTCCGATTTGATTAGATGTCGTACGATTTTCTTTTGATTTTTATTCACAATAACCGAATCGAAAGTCAAAGTATCGTACTCGAAACCGAACCGAAATGACGTCACACCCGTAGGATTACTTGTACTTCTCGACCGGCAAAGGCTACAAACGTTATTCAGAAGTTATCTAATGAAAGTTTCAGAACGTCCTATTGTTTACAAAGCAAGAATGTGATATGATAATCTTTTATTATTTAAAATACAATCTGGGTTTTGTTTAATTCTATTAGTGTATTTTAATGCAAGACGAATGTATTCCTATATTTTAGGCCTTTAAAGTCTTAAAAATGTATATAAATGGATTTTCATTTTTCTTATAATCTATTTCACCGACTAACTCCCTAAACGTTGTTGGATAACGATATCGTATCCGAATTGGAATCGAACGTTTTAACTCGAATGTTCTGAATAGCTTGGAAAGCGATATCCAATCGAGCGATTCGGTTAAGATATCGAAGAGTTCTGAATCGGGGTCCAGATCGGACACGAGTCGACGACGCAGTGCCAGCACTGTGGGAGGAACCAGGATTCCGCCCAGCTCACGCTGGAGGAGTGCCCCGCGTGGGCCTCCGAGCGGAACACCCTTGTTGCTCTCTCCGCCAGGCACAGCAGCGGCTATGTTGACGGTGGTGTGGCCTGTACATTACTGCGTTCCCATTTCGAAGGGTAAGGAAGGTGACAATACAGGAATATGGGACTTGTCAACCTATATCTCCGTGCCCCTCAGATCTTTGCGATTTAAAGCTCTAAGTGTTGCTTACCACCAAGCACGACTTGTTCGTCACTTAGTACTATAAAAGACAGAGGAGGCCTACACTTAGCAGTGGGTGACTAAAGACTGAAGAAAAAATATACAGTGTTTTTTAAATAACCTACTTTTGCTGTCGCAATTTCATTCTTCCAATAAAATTAAGTCATGCTTATAAGGAACTGAGTCTATTAGCATTTAAAAAATTGACAATTTTATTCATCCTAGGAAATTAACTATTTCTCCGGATTTAAAGCGCTTATATTTGTTTTTTTTAACAAACTAACGTTTCGGGGCCCTGTACAGGTTTGAATTCGGAAAAATAGTTTCGTTTCCAATGTGCAACATTCGCAAAAACCTAAGAACTCGATTTATTCATCTTGTATGAAAAAATATTTTACGAAATTTGATCAACTTCTTGAGGAATTGCAGTTGTAAAATCACAAACGCTTATCCTCCGTCTGTTTGCTCCGCAGTCTGCAGTTCTTTGGTCATATTGCACGCAGAAGCACTGATGGTCTCAAGAGCGTGATGGTTACGGGCAAAATTGAGGGCAAACGACTTAGAGGTCGAAGTTCGAGACGATGGTGTGACTAGGTGACTGAAAGTCTGGCAGTACCAGTGAGTGTCGCATTCCACCGAGCCAAAGACAGAGTGCAGTAGAGAAGATTGATTTTTAATAATAATAAATTTAACATAATAAAAATTCATATTGTTAAAATGAAATAATTTGTAAAACGTATGTAGCGTAAATTGGAATGTGCTTCGTAAAATTAAAAATAAGGTATTTGATTAACAACCTTTGTAACAATAGTGAAAAAATAGGGCAGGTTTGCATTAATATTAGACATAACAGGTTGATGACTGTACCACCTTAGTCAATCGTGACCATGGGACCTGTATAAAGGGCCCGAAACGTTGGTTTGTTTGAAAAAACAAATATACGCGATTAAATTCATTCATGACAACTCAGACTTGACCAAAAAATTTACTATACCAAAATTGTTTTTAAAAAAGATGTAATGGTTCCTAAGACAGTTTCCTTGTATCTGCTAATGCTTCGGATTTCCCCATATTGTCCCATTTAAAAAAAAAACACTACGTTACTTCCACCGCAAAAAGCTGATATCGGAAATCAAAATCTATTAATACGAACTTGGAGTTTACCTCATGTATGACATTCATAAAACGCACAAATATAAATGTTTTTCACAAAATCCGTACCCGTATTTGTACAATGAGGCGTAAAGCCCCCAATTTGGTATTAGTAGATGGTATTTGCTATTGCGGTGCCTCGGGTATGTTTGCTGAGATTAAGCTTCTAACGGCTACATATTGTGACAAAGACCTTGAACTCGGCCAAGAGCTCAATATGTTTGGTAAAATCATTAACCAGTTACGTCTAATATATTAATTGAAACCACCGTATATATATCAAGTAGCAGTAAAAGAAAGTTGTGAAAGAGTTCGTCTAGGGTCCAGGGTTCAGGGTCCAGGGACCTTACCTATTTCTACCGCCAAGCGATAATGTCAGCATTACCGTGTTCCGGTTTGTAAGAGTAAGGGTGCTGGTGAAATTACAGGCACATGGGACTTGTCTATTTATGTCTCAGGGTGACGGGCGCTGTGGCAGTGCCTCTCAGATCTTTGCGATTTAAAGCTCCGAGTGACACTGCAACTTAGGCGCACGACTTGTTCGTTGCGTCACTTGATATCATCAACAAAAAAAGAAAATATTGCATTGCTATATCCAAAATTCACACTACGCATTCTGACGTCGCTCAGCAGCTGTCTACCTTTCAAAGAAATGGGCTTTATTATTGCCAAACTAAATTACATTTTGCATTGCCCGTAGCGACTGCCGATGACAGTACGCGCCGTGTCTTAGGATCTAGTCACATAGAAAGAGCAGCGGCTGGAGGAGCATTTTTGGTGCAAAATATCACTTAGCATTTTGAATACTATCTTCTAAAGAAAAGGAGTTCAAATTGATTTGAGGCATAGCCAATGTGGACAGACGTGTAGGTTACCATCAGGCGAACGCGACATTTTCGTCCCGTTACGTGACATTATAAAAAAATCCCTAGTAATGGGGCTGCCGCGACACTGTAGTGCATGTTCACGTAGGCACATACGGATGGTTTTAATGCCATTATGCGCAAGAAGGCTGCCTCACTCGTGATGAGTGTGCGCAGCAGCGCCAATAGCATCCTAGCTGTTATTGCCACCAGCCTGGACTGCCCCTACCAACAACATTGGGTGCAGCTACACGTGTGTAGGGTAGTGGTCTAGACGTGGCATTTCACTAGAATTATGTAATTTTGTATTGTGCTAACCATAGCATGTAAGAAAAATTTGCTGTAACATTAGTATGGATCATGGTCCGAAATAAATAATTATATTCTTTATTATATTCTATATCAATCAAATTCGATAAAAATCAGTTCTCATGTGAAACAATAATTTTTTTTTATAAAATATAAGTGCGCATTTGACCTCCATCTCACCTGATGGAAAGTGACGATGAGGTCGAGGATGTAGCACGCACACCTAAATAATTCCTATTCACTCTCGCCTTAAAAAGGTCCACGTTCGGGGAACAAGTCTGCAGGCAGGGAACTCCACTCCCTAGTCGCTCGCCATACAAATGTGGAAGCGAAACGTTTTGTGCAAATCCGGGGAATATCCACAACATAGGGATGGAACCCCCGCCCACGTCTAGTCTCCAGATGATGGAAAGGGGAAGGCGGAATCAACTTATGCAGTTCCATGAAAACATAAGAAGAGAAATGGTCTTATTTTAGTTTTTAAGTGGGATTATTTACAATAATAATAATATAAAATTATTTATGTATCAGTATGCGCCACCTTACATATATTGTAGTCGAGTACGACTAAAATATATCGCACCCCTCATGGAAGAATGGCATAAGTGGAGTTACGTCAACGTCGTTTATTGCTACATTAGATACAGAAAAAAATATCCCACATCCTCTTTAATCTTGCAACTCTATCGACTAATATTGTAGAAAGATTTACAAGAAATGCAGGATTTTTCTGTATTTGATTTATTTATTTATTTGCATTCAGGTAACAAAGACCCATAAATATATAACTTATGCGAGTAGACTAACATACATAATAAATACAATAAATACACTACTGATTAATTATTATTTACATGTATTGCCTGCGACGTGCGACGCAACGTGGGTGTCCGATAGTCGGTCTCGGAAACGTGGCTACATGACCCCCTTCGGCCAAAACTCATCTTTCATGAAGGTCGACAGATGTTGAGTTGGTATTCTCACCACAAATGAATTAAAATTCTAATGGAGCAATAAACATGTTTGACGTAACCCACATATGCCAATCTTCTATGAGGGATGCGATATGTAAGGTGGTCCATACAAAGATACGTGGTAAGGCTGCCTTTCCACCAGAGATGTGCAAGGTAGCGAGGGGGTGCGAGGATGTGTAGCGGCGCGGTGCGGGGATGCGTTATGTGTGGATTTTTTCTTCGCACACCGCCTCGCTACGTCGCATATCTTTGGTGGAAAGGCAGCCTTATACGCGGTGAGACGCATAGTAACGCAGAGAAAACCTTCCAAAGAAAATGGTAAAAGTACATTGGTATATACAGGTGAGAAATATTTCCTTGATGTAGAGTATCGGTGGACATACTACGTAAAAGCTCGAAAAAAACTGATCCAGGGAGTGCAAAATTCTTGTGGTCGCTATTGTTTTCGAATTCCTCGCACACATGTCACGCCCTATCTAAACAAATTCGGCATTCTGAAAATGAAGGCCCGTCAGAAGCTATATTTGGCCTGCCTAATGTTTGATATGGTTAAAACCCGGAAACCTGATTATCTATACTACAAAATTAATTAGTCACAACGTGTAAGGGGGATAAGTTCCGATTAGTTTCTAAAAATGTTATTAACATCCCAAAACACAGAACGACTGCTTTTCGCGGCGGTTTCAGGTATCGCGCCAGTAAGTGTTGGAATGATATTCCTCCTCCATTGCGTGATATCAATAATAACAAACGATTTAAGCGTGAATACAAAAAACATCTATTGTGTGACAATAGATGTTTCATTTGCAGATGTGTCTCGCTACATAGATATTTCCCTAATCAATGCGTTTGATACCTGTAAACCTAAATTTCCTTATCTATACGTACTCGTATTTGGTGGCTATTGTTATAATTTAATTTATGTTTGTAAACTTACATTATTATTTAAAATATTACTTACCTTCATTACTTACACTATTTACATTGTTTGCTTTTACATCTTACACTTTTGTTTGATATATATATGTATATTTAGAGTTAGGTACATATATTTGCGTGTGATGCACTTTGGTGGCATGGCTTACTGGGCTGCGATCGCTCACCATATGGTACTGGCAGAAAACCAGCACTGTTTGACTTCTCTCGGTCTACAGTATTTATGCTGAGTCAGGGCCATTTCAGCACAAACTGTAGTCTTAAGTACATTAAAATTTTATCAGTTGTTATAGTATTTGTTTTTCTCGCAATATGTGTTTTGTATAAATGTGTATAAAATTAATAATGAATGTTCTATGTGCTTTTATGTTATACTCTGTGAAGTGATTGTAAATGTTTTGTTTCTGTTTGTATTTGTGCTGAATAAACGTGTTATCTGGTGGGAGTTGAAAATATCTGTAGTTTAGCAAAATGGCGTCTGAAGAATATTATTTGCTTAAATTATTTAGTAATTGAAAGTGAAAAACTGCCTCCGTGGCCGAACGGTTACCATGCTGGACTGCCACGCAGAGGTCCCAGGTTCGATTCCCGGGCCGGGAGAAATATTTGTATTGCCTACATTTGTTTCTCTTGTGGGTTTGGGTGTAATTTGTGGTTGTCTATATGTGTGTGGCACCCGCGACACAGGGTTTCCCTACTGCGGGGCCTATGTTGAATGTGTGCGTTATTATTATTATTAAAAGTAACTGAAATAATGCTATCGGTTTTCAAGGAAATCAGTGACAGTCATCGCAAAGAAGTTGCAGTGTAGGGAATACGTTATGACGTCAAAATCCGCAACAACCCGTTAAAAGAGTCTGGCTCAGTCCTTTATAAGCCTAAGCTTAGTTTTGAACGAGGGGAGTCTAGTGATGGGACGTTGTAACGGATATTTTTTATGATATTAAGAGTCTATCTATATAACCTCAATGGTTTTGGTTGATTGCACATTGCAGTGAGTGTTGAATCAATCATTTTGGAAAAAGTATAAATATACTACAATTGAGGATGTACAGTGATGAAAAAAAACACAAACTTACCTTGAAAATTTACAAAACAACCGCTGTATTCGATAGGATACCAATTATTTATTTTATATCAATTCAACTAAATAGGACACGTGTGCTTTATGGTATACATTTTTCAAACGGCTTCGATTTCGTTTATAGAAAAATAAATTCTGACATAAAGCTAAATTTGAATTCAAATTTTTCCCGTTCTAATACGGTTCATTTTGCTTAGGTCGAGAGGCAGACAACTGGATTTATTTAAGATTTTTTTTTACAAACGTTTTTAAAGACATTTGGAAAATGTATATCGTAAAAAAAAGACCATTGGTATATGTACAGTACTTATTGAATACAGCGGGTTTCTTATAAAATTTTGAGGTTTTTTTTAGGAACCGGTATTTCACACCGTATAGTAAGTAATCACAAAA
>NW_020653736.1:534526-567452 GCF_003589595.1 Hyposmocoma kahamanoa | reverse complement strand
ATACCGTGCCAGACGCTATACCAACTAAGCCACGGAACGAACCAACGAACCTCATGAATTCTTCTATGTGCTTGGGTCGTGTCTTTGTACTTGGTTTTTCAACACAACACATAAAGTTGATAAGTTCTGTGTGTCTGTTATTTCACTAGGACTCTTGTCCTTCAAATTAGAAACGCAAATATAATGTTTCCCATTTCGAACACAATCACTTCTTGAAACACTCCCAGAGTAGTACTCTTTCATATGAGTCATTGTGTAACTCCACCTCGCTCTTTAGGTTTAGTCATTAGTAGGCCAGAGGTAATTTATTTAATGTTGACAAAGTAAACCTTATCGCCGTGTAGATTTGTGTAGATTTCACGTACAGAGAAGTACATGGAACTAGGCTGGTTATTTATACAATTGAAGGTCCTCAGGTGTCCTTAAAGTACAGGGCAATCCCAGTTTAGGCACCTGTCTTTCAGTAATAATACTTAAGCTCTGTTCTATTCTATTTGTGGCTATTTCTTGTGGCTGGAATAAACATATGACGACTTGTTCGTCAGGAATCGCATCGCCGTAGGGTTCAGGATGGCAGAAATCTTAAAGTCTCACACTGTGGTTACAGAAATGTATTCAATCAATTCTTCTTCAATTCAAAATATTGTTACAGTTCAAGAGCACAGGTACTGGTTTCTCCAAAAGAGAAGCGATCATATTGCAGCGGTATGATATTTACTTTCGTTTCTTGTAACAAAAAAAATATTAGGATAAACAGAAAGTTGAAAATGTATTAAAATAAAATAAAATAAGAATTAATGATGATATAAATGATGAGATGATATGAAACACCATAATAAATAATATTAAGAAAGAAAATAAATTTATTCAGCACAAACACGTTACAAGTACAATATGATTTTATTCTTAACGTGTGTTACACTGAAAAGGGTCCAGCTCAGCAAATACTGCCACAGCGCTGGTTTTCAGTGTACCCTTTTCGAAGTGGTGAAAATAAAAATTACAAATAAAATTGAGAAGAAAATAAAAAATTATGGACGCGCATTGAAATAGGTACAACATATTCAATTAGATCAGAAAAATAAAATTGTCACAATCCTACAGCGTTTTCAAGTAGTTCACTATGTCTTTACGTGTTTTATGTTTCACTTTGCGTTATACAAAAAAAATCTCGAGGCGTATTTTGCATTATTAAAATGTGCTCTCTTAGTTTATGTTTGAAAGTATAAGCGGATTAAGAACGCACTGGTGGCGGTATATCGTTCGTATTTTCGCCGCGGATATTACAAACGCAACTATCGTTTTTGCACTCCAAAGTAGGGAAATTTTAACGTACAAAGCAAAAAATGGCGGAGTTAGCTCAAGTATGTGGAACTTCGAGTACTGTTGGCACACGTGCTACACAAATTAAGCACTTTTACTGTATTTATTGTTGTGTGTTACATTCTAAATACTCTAACACTGGTCCATTAGCCAAACTAAAAAATCCTGACCCTTGATCTGGTAAATGATTATACACTTTAATGGTAATTTTAAATGAGTTTCTCTCACAAATGTCATTGAAGCGGAGGTTTACATAGAAGTGCATTATTTTTAACCGACTTAAAGAAAAGGAGGATACGCGATAAATCCTGGCATATGTGAGCCGATTTTGATGATTCTTTTTTGTTGGAAAGAGAGTAGTTCACCTCTAAGGGTGGCAAACTAAGGGATTAATGACTTTTGAGGTCGGTTTTTTATGGTTCTTTTAATACTGTAATCTGCCACTATCATGTGATTATAGAGCGCGTAATCGTTCCGAAATATCTGTAAAATAAAATTAAATCGTAGTTACCGTGGTAAGAAACTAATAATTAGTGATAAATGTTCACGCTGTCAAATTAAGATAATGGTTTTCGGATATTATAAGATAGAATATCAAATCATCCCATCACTAGTAGAGCCGTCTAGTAGTGTTCCCTTGAGGCATGCCCTGGAGTCGACCCTAATTTATGCATTGCTCATCCTGAGCTAAGCGACGACGTCGTCGGTGAAAAAATTACTCTGAAAATTAACCTCCGACGTTTGCTCGAACATCGATTAGGCGAAAATTTTGGCACAGGAGTGAATTTCTAGGATGGAATGTCGTATATTCGGGTTTATTTAAGTAATAGAAATTGCAAAGCTTATTCAAGCTTCCCATTCACGCTCGCCAAGCACGTTCATGCTCCGTGGATGTGTACAGAATGTAACAATGAAGTACGACGGAAATTTCAGCAATAAACTTGTAGTTTTTTATTTTTATCGTTGTTTGTATTAAAAAATTATTCAAAGAGTATCTGCTAAGTCTTCAAAAATATCAGTAGTAAGTTAATTTAATATTAGGAAATAAAAATATTTTTCCGGATTTAAATCGCGTATATTTGTTTTTTCAAACAAACCGACGTTTCGGGCCCTTTACAGGTCCCATGGTCCGGAAAAATAGTTTCATTTCCTATGTGTAACAATCGCGAAAACCTAAGAACTCGATATTAATTTAATATTCTTCGTCTTTTTAATTGTAATCAAACTTCTCAATTAATTAATTAAACCTTATTTAAATAAGGCATTAAAATATGAGTGTGGGTTTTATAAGCTCTCTAAGATGTGTTCAGGTACCGCATGTTACGACTGGCGAAATGGCGGCAAATAAAAACTTTTCTCACGCATGTCACAAAACCGTAGTATTTATTTAATTCACAGACAAATTAGAGTTGGCTCCAAGTATCATATCGTTCGATATCAAGTACCGTGTGAAATTTGTCAAAATTGTTTGCTATTGACATTTCATTTCGAATAAAACTTCGTCTCGACTGATATTAGAATGGAGGTCGAATCAAATTATTTTGTTTTTCACAGATGTTCGAAATTTGAATGTAATAATAAAATCGAATTCGATGTCAGTATTACGCAATAATAACATTTTCACAGATAAGAAATTCGTTCTAACAAAACAGTTTGTCGTTGTTGCGATATGTGTTTAGACAAAATATGTACCTACACGTTCCAATTTCATAATATTAATTTCCATTCAATCGTATTGTAATTTGTTGCGAATGACATGTTACCTATTAAAACGGTAACTACATTAATTGTATCTTAATGGAATAGACTGTTTATGTTTTGTGTTTAAATAATTATAATTATATGCTTGTGTTATTCAATGTCTTTACTACTATGTTCCGTGTCACGTGTGTTATCAGCGTCGTAGCACTTAAATGTCACGGTTTCCTTGGTAGCACAGCGCACATGCTTTGTACTCTATGTATTATTGTATTTACTTTCAAATCCTTATGTATTATTACTAATAATTATCAGTATTATTATTATTATAAAATGCATGTGTACTGTGTTGATTAGCCAAGGAATAAATGATTTCTATTCTAGGAAATGAAACTATTTTTCCGGATTTAAATCGCGTATATTTGTTTTTTCAAACAAACCGACGTATCGGGCCCTTTACACGTTCCATGGTCACGGTGGACTGAGGTGGTATAGTCTTCAATAATAAATTGAACTTAATAAAAATTCATTAAATAAAATAATTTGTAATACTTAATGTAGCGTAAATTGGAATGTTTTCTTTGTAAAATTAAAAATAAGTTATTTAATTAATAACTATTGTAACTATAGTAAAAAAATAGGGTGGTTTGCATCAATATTAGACATAACTGGTTGAAGACTGTACCACCTCAGTCAACCGTGACCATGAGACGTGTAAAGGGCCCGAAACGTCGGTTTGTTTGAAAAAACAAATATACGCGAATTAAATCCCGAAAAATAGTTTCATTTCCTATGTGTAACAATCGCGGAAACCTAAGAACTCGATTTCTATTCTATTCTATTCAAGTATTTTTTTATTGCTGTTCGTTTTTGTATACTGCCCTCCTTATCATATCCAACTTAATAGACATTTTTAGCAAAATTGAGTTATTAACATTTCTGGAATGAGCACTTATGATTCTAAGTGACGGAACGAACAAGTCGTACGCCTGATGATAAGCGACACACCTGTCCATAACAGTTGCAGTGCGACTCAGAGCTTTAAAACGCAAAGATCTGAGGTGCGCTGCCTCTGCACCCATCACTCTGAGACATAATTTAAAAAGTCCCATGTCCCTTTAAAACCGGAACGCGGTAATGCTAACATTACTGCTTGGCGGCAGAAATAGGTAAGGAGGTAGTACTTTCCTGCACGACCTCTTTCATAAGGAACCCCACTGCTACTAAGTACGCTAAATACATAACTTGAAAATTAAAGTCAAAAATTATTTCATATGTACATAAGTAAATTACACTTGAAACTGTCATATTGATTAAACTCTACAGCTCGTTTGTGAGGTTTGGATTCCCCGGAGGGGAATGAGAAAAAAACTCTAGAGATTGCTCAAAAATTAATGTCGTAAGTATGTCGTATCGTCGGTAAGTAAGTGCCGCCATCGAGATTCGAGCCACCGATCTCTCATCTCACTAGGCTGCCATGACTCTTTTATTCTTTTTTTATGGAAGCTAATAAATCTATAGCAAACAAACAGTCAGGCTGGGAATACCATAATTTAGTTTGAATGGCGAACGTTATTTGCAGAAAAACTTTTAAATGTTGCCAGTTTTGTGAGGCGGCTCTTTTTGTTCGGGATATTATCGTTATTATTATTTATCGCTTTCACCTTGTATACTTGAAATTCAGTTCAAAAACTTTAATTTATTGGTGTTGTGCAGTGGGAGAAAGGTAACTTCTGAATTGATTTCTAAATTACGTACATTTGTGTTTTTTTTATGATTTCAAGTGACTGGATGAACAAGTCGTGCGCCTGGAGGTAAGCGACACGATCACACTGAGACACAAGAACAATAAATACAATGGAAGTGGTTAGTTAGCGTCAGACGCGTGCCAACATTAGGTCTCGAAATACCTACTTGAACTCAGTCCGCCATTTTACCTTTGTATGGTATGGTTGTGTCATTATTTCGTGCAAATTATCTAAAATCCCAGAAAAATGCCTTATCCGCTCACGCGATGCGCTCCTCCTACCGCAAAATGGCGGCTAATTGGTTTCGCAAAATAAAAAAGCATTCAGTTTAAATACAAGTTTTTATAAATAAAAATTATTATTCTGCATTGCTAAATAAATACCCTCCGTACTACCAACAAAAACATCTCAAATAAAATGAAGTAATATACCGCCAATCCTGCACTTAAAAAGCACTAATGAAATTTTTGGTGTACTTGGATAAATATGATAATATTCCGTTTCATAAGTTTTATAGTTTATAAACATTTATATTCAGGGTAAACTTAAAAAACGCTACTTACAGTATGTTTTCAATAAATAAACACCGAAATCAACAGCCCAAACAATAACACACACGATTCTCGTGACGTATTTTTGAAGTGGTTTATTTTTTTAATGACAGACCCAGGCTTTAAAAACTTTAACTAAACTAAACCGAAATATCAATTAATATTAGTTTTTTTACCTGTTATAACTTCGATATCCGATAAATCGGTATAAAATCATCACCGGCACCTCTTGGTGTGGTATGCGTCTACGGCTGCATGTATCGCGTGAGCGGATAGGTCTCGAAATACCTACTTGAACTCAGTCCGCCATTTTCGCTTTGCACGGTATGGTTGTGTCATTATTTCGTGCAAATTCTCTAAAATCCCAGAAAAATGTCTTATTGTGTTCTTTTGGAGTGCAAAAATGATAGCTGCACCAAAAATATTACCCGTAGTAATATTTATATCATCGGTAAGTCTTCTTTTAAAAGAAAGTGCAAGCTTTGGTTACTTTCGAGGCAAAGATCAGAAAGTAATTGGATGTACTTTGTAATTATATTTTTACGTGTGGGTGCTGTTCATCTCTACCTAAACCCCAAATTTGAGTATTTTTAGGTGGAATATTTTATCTATCTCAGGTACTATAAGGACAATAGATTTATTATAACTTTAAGTGAGTATATATATATATATATATATATCCGTTTAGAAAATTTATTGAATAACTTACTGTACAATTTAATTTATAAAATTTCTAATTATCATTGTCACATTACATCTAAAATAAAACACAAAAAAAATTCAATCAAAAACACTAATAATATAAGTAATGAAAACCAAATAGGAACGAAAATTAAAAGGGACCGCTCTGAACCGTACCCGGCTCAAACGTCCCCATCACACTAGCCGCATTACCGCGCTGGATGGCCAGTGAAATCTGCTGCACCAGGTAAGATCCAGAGCGTGGATCATAGCCCCTTTCTCGGAGCCGGCGGCCCAACTCCCGCACAAATTCCTTGGCCTCAGCAGCCCAAGTCCCCGCAGTCTCCACTGCAATTGGCACAAAATCGTACATTGGTTCCAACGCGCTGTATTTTGTGTATATATATATATATATATATATATTATTTTGTGATATCTTTTGGAGCTACTCGAGACGCGTCAGACAAATACTATGATTAAAATGTAGCGAGTTTCAAAAAGGTAGGGTCTGAAAAACAGCTTAAGCTGAGACTCTATCCTTTTTATCTACACAGTATCTATAAGTGATATTATTTACGATTAAATTGTTTTGTAAATGTAGATAAATAAAGTTCTTTATTATTATTATTATTTTAATAAATTTTCAATTTTCAGTTTACCGAATCGATTCAGATGTTAATCGTTCATCGTAGTCCAGCTACTGGCCCCAAGATGCAGCACGTTGAAAAAATTTTAATATAAAATCAAAACGTCGTTACTTGCGGTAAAGGTTTTGAACTTTCAACGACATAGCGACTGTGTAAAGTTTAAATTATACTATAATTATATTATAAGTTTAAATTATATTATATTATATATCTACATAGATATAAGCAATTTAAATATTACCACTAAAATATTCATGTATAGCACGGAAGAAAGAAAAGTATTTATGTGGTCTCTGGTGTATAGTTTAACATTTTTTTGTCTAATAAATACTTTACACAGCGAGTAGCGACATCTCTCGCCACGACTGGTAGCTGTAAAGGTACTAACTGGGTGATAAATCTTTGACAGATTTCTCATAGATGAGGCTACGACGAAAAAGTCGTTGAAAAACCAAATACAAAGACACGACGCGAGCATATAAAAATTCCAGAGGTCCACTGGTTCGTTCCGTGGCTTAGTTGGTATAGCGTCTGGCACAGTAAGCTAGAAGACGTCGGTTCGAATCCGGCCGGACCGAAATAATTTTTTCTGATTGTTCGATCTTTGTATTAATAATTATAACAAATTAGTGGAATAATTTCACAAAAAATAATTGAATATCAATTCAATAAAAATTTAAAATACTTTACTTGTTTAATACATTCCTTAATTTTGTCTAAATATTTCATTGAGTTTGGTAATTTGTTATATATTTTAATTACTTATTAGAAATTATTTGTTATGGTTGCAAAGTTGTTGTTTGGCCCTAGAGCTTGTATTGAAACATATGCGTAGCGAGGGTTTCAAGGCACGAGACGCAAAACAACTTTGCTGCCGAGCGAAACACACAACTTTTCACCTCACTGTAGCGAGAAAAATGGTAGATGAGAGAAAAACAGTTGAACTATAACAAAATAATTTAATGTGCAACCGTAGTTAATGTTTTCCATTTAATGTCAACAATAATAAGAATAAAATATGCCATCGGATTTATATTACATAAATAATGTACGACAAATCGCGTAGTTGAACGTGTCTTTATGTTTTTTTTTTCATCGAAAGAAATTGTTATGTGCACCCATTGACTCACAAATAAATGGCCGACGGGTCTAATACAAAAACCACGAAAAAAAATGTCCCAAGTCTACCTATTTAAACGTAGTGACATTTAAAGGAATATGAAAAAGCTAAAATGTTGAATTTAAATTATAATGTCATCGCAGTACTGTCTAATTTTGCTTGCTTCGCTGTCAGAAGAAACAAACGAAGACTAAAGCGTGAATGACGCTCTGTATACAATTTTAACGCCCTATAAGTTCGGACACTTTTTAGCGCGGACCCGACGTCCATATAATTGTAAGTCAATGTGTGCACCACAGTCCATCGACAAGTTCGCCTTTCTGAGCTAGTGAGGTAAAAAATATATTATTAAATTGGATACAATTTAAACGATCGATTACAAAAGTTCATTTTATGCTTCAGCATGTCAGTGTAGACTGTAGAGTATTGCGAAACAGATTTACAATTGTTTATTTATTTATTTATTTATTTATTACAACTTACACTAACAGCATATAACTAAACATGTAAGTCATAGTCAATTAAAAAGTAGTCGAGTCGATTAAAAAGTAGCCGAGTCGATCACCGCCCGAAACCAATCTGCGGTATTTCGACCACAGAGCTTCGAGCGGTGATCGCCTCCAAGTAATGACCAGCAGATGTCAGAAATTTATGTTCAGAAGAACTGAAAACGTCGATATCATTATTCCTATTAAGAGAATCGATCACAGCTAGTGCCTCGTATAGTGGTGTCTGCTTTAGCGCCTGTGTGCGGGCGAGATGTATAGCGAACAAGGGATGTCGCCGCCGACGCACGGGGTATCTCGACATAGGTGGGATAAAAAATGGAATTTGAGCCAACAGTTGGGGGTTGTTGAGATATCCCCTTATTAATTTTTTTATTTTTTTTACTTTTTTAATTGTGTGCCGTACACTACCCGAAAGAGGTGACTACTGAGTGGCTGGCGGCAATGTTGCATAGCGCTCTCACAGCGTGGCATCGACCCGTTATTTTTTAATTAAATCTTTAAGCCACACTCATTGACTTACAAATAAATGGACGACGGGTCTAATACAAAAACCACGAAAAAAATGTCCCAAGTCAACCTATTCGAAATTTAAATTGTTATGTTATCGCAGTATCGCGCTGTCCGTAGAACAAATGAAGACTAAAGCGGAGTGTCGCGCTCTGTATACGATTTTAGCGCCTTACAAGTGCGGACACTTTTTAGCGCGGACTCGACGTCCATATAATTGTAAGTCAATGGCCACACTAGTCTATTTTTAACCGACTTTTTTGTGAACCGATTTTGTTGATTCTTTTTTGTTGGAAAGAGGTTACCTCAATATTAGTCCCATTCAACTGCCTCCGTGGCCGAACGGTTACGATGCCGGACTGCCATGCAGAGGTACCAGGTTCGATTTCCGGGTCGGGAGAAATATTTGTATGGCCTACATTTATTTCTCTCGTGAGTTTGGATGTAATTTGTGGTTGTCTACGTGTGTGTCCATGGCACCCGCGACACAGGGTTTCCCTAGTGCGGGGCTATGTTGAGTGTGTACGTTATTATTATTATTATTCAAATATTCCACCTCTAAAAGTGGCAAACTTGGGGATGAATCCGTTTTCGCACACTTTCCGGTAACCGATTTTAATAAAACTTTGCAAATAGGTGTAATTCCAAGCACTTTTGTGATCGGTTTTTTTTTTCATGAAAAGGTTATAATTGTTCGTTGTACTATTTTAAATCACGGAATGATGGTCCGGTGGTGGTGATGAGGCTTTGAATAGATGACCACCATTATAATTACGATGATTTGAGAACTGTTTGTCCATCTGCAATTTTGAAGTCAGTAAGGAAATTTAATGATGAAAAGATCCTTTCGATTCGACATTGCCTGTAAGTTTGTAAAATCTTGCATTCAAATTCAAATACGCACAGCGCTATTTTTCAAATACTAACAATCTCTCTGGACCATATTACTAACATCATGAACAACAACTATTGTTCTATAACTTTTCACAAAATACAGGGTGATAAAGTAACCACTGATTTTAAGGGAGCATACTGTATAAATAATAAATAAATATAAAATACATGTTCGGTTTTTTTTCAAATATTTAACAAATAAATAAGTTATGACGTCTCAAAGTTTTCCGAAAAATTGTGAACAATATTGACATCCGATAATTAGCAGACGCCGTTGCTATAGCAACAAGAACGGTGTGGGGCCAGTGGGTGGAGTCAGCACGCGAGTTCATGTATTTAACAGACAACAAAGTATTAAACTAATGCGCGATGCGTTAGCGCAGGTCCGTCGTCGCGTGGAGCGACGTGCTGGCGTCTAGACAACTCGGCGCTGATCGCTCAATTTTATTTACTATTTTGAGTTAACCACGCGTTAGAAATTATTGGGAAATATTAACATAAAAAAACTGGAGATTTTTTTTGTTTTATTTCACTAATGTTTTCTATTACTGAATCTTATGCACAGGAAAAAACATGACCAGTGATTTTTTTATCGCCCTGTATAATATTTTTTTACCAAAAATAAACCTATAAGTTTTTGTTGTACTATCTAACACTTTTTAGGTCTGTATTTGGTAGAATAAGCAGGGCTCCGTTACTCGCTCAAGGTTACGCGATAAGTGCCTACAGTTGAGTGCACCGACGTCGGCGCAAGCACTCATACAAGTCTTTCATTTATGACCATTCGCCTTCGCACGACTGCACACGGCGGGCAACGTTATTTTTACCTCTTTGAGCGCGTGCTCAGATTTCTTTTACCTCGTAGTGAGCGCCTGGTTTCATTAGTCAGATTTAGGAGGCCATTATAGCGTAGGTATTTTCGATTTTGTATCGGAGTGACGTATCTGTTAAGTAGTAACTATTAAGTAATCTGTGGAATAAGTTCAAGCGTTTTCCGCGACAATTTACAACCCCGTCATGCACAGAGCTATTAGCGTTTAGAGTGATATATTAAAATCTATTTATTCTTGTATGAGAACACAAGGACAATATTTTGAAAAATAATATTGACTGTAGATTTTTATTACATAATATTAATTTGAGATGTCCTAGATCTAATTTTCGTTTGAAAAGTGTCTTTTGTTTATAAGTAACGCTTTCTTGTTTATAGCTTTCAATGCGTATAATAAGAATCATTTAGATGTAGACTTAGAATAATAACGCATAGAAACCTAGTCCGCACACGCTAAGTGAGGCAAATTGAAGCGCTCCCAAAGGGCCTACACGAGCAGACGGGCCGTCAGTGCTCAAGGTCAACTTGCACCGCGAATAGATAAAGAATTTTAGCTAAAAATGACGAAATGTGCGGTAAATGAGTGTAAAAATACGTCAGACAAACATAAAATAGATACTAACATCACATTCCACAAGGAAGTAACGCGTTTCAACTTGTATTTTTATATAAATATTCACTAAAACCGAAAATTAACCTACTACTAAAACTAGCCTACAAGAATTTGATTTTTGCCTCACTTGTGACAGTTCGTTTGATATGAAACTATCATTCTATGCGTTATTATTGTAGGATGTAGATATATTTTATTTGTCCTTTCCAAATTTTTTTAAGTCCATTTATGAACAATAATTTATGTTATTTGTTTTTTAATTTGTTTCTTCTTATGTTTCTTTTTTATTATTTTCTTTGTGTTTAAAAAATACCAAGTAGTTTCCTGTTCTTTTTTAAGTTATGGTTATTAGTGGAAACTTTGCTGATTTAAGTAATAACTTTTTTGTACTATAATCTTATACGCAAATTGTAAACTGTCTGATTCCAAAAAAAAAAAAACTAAAAAAAAATCTGGTGAATTATTATTATTAATATGTATTGATAAGAAAAAATCGAGCAACACGAGGAAAAAATCCTTCCATCTGACTCGGTGAGTAACTTGAAAACGTCATAAGGTTTAAACTCTACCCATTTGTAAGACAGATTCCCCTGAGAAGAATGAGCAAGAAACTCTAGGGGTTGCTCTTTGTAAATAACATTTGTACACATTCAACATTTACAATATATATTTTTTTTGTTTTGAAACATCAGAGATCGAGACTACCTACATGAGCTGAACGGGTTACTACCACGGATTTTTGTCATCCAAGTACGTAGAAGTTGTATAATAACCTGTAGTATAGCGGGCGGCGCTTCAAGTTTTGGATAAATGTGACTCTAATAACTACAGGGCTTCAGTTGGAAACCAAAATTTAGTAGGTTCTCTGTAGTATTTAAGAAGGAGCAGAGGAAAAATTCCTCATCTTCGATTTGATTTTAGAGGGGTATATCCACTTTAAAGTTAAAAATAAAATATTGTATGAGTAACTACACGAGATATTCAAGCATAGACACTAATCAGAAACATAAAACAATAAAGTTTCCTCGATAGATAAAAATCACGAAATGACCTCTAATTTTCACATTTTTTCGATTCATCCTCGAAATGCTACAGGTTATTAGGACAAAAATTTGATAATTAATTATATTTATGCATGATCGAGAACTGTCACTACGGATTTTTTTAAATCCCTTTAGTTTTAGAGTTATTCCGTTAAAACGAATTTAGTACTTTTAATGCGCAAAATTCAACATCTCCTGTCGCATGTCACGCGAACTTCAGGCATATATTTGTTTCACAAATTTGGGCGGAGCCAATGTCAAAACTTTTTTGGCATGCCCCTCTTAAAGATAAAGATAAATGTCTCTATATAAAAATGATGTGCTAAGTTAAATATTTCATTCTCAAATAATTCGTTTTGAACTTTCATTTTAGCCTGTTTTCGGGATTTTAATGTTGGTAAGCGACACGCCTATCCATAACAGTTGCAGTGCCATTCAGAGCTTTAAATCGCAAAGATCTTAGGATCACTGCCACTGTACCCGTCACATAAGTTAATAAGTCCCATGTGCAATGCTCACGTTAATGCTTGGCGGCAGAAATAGGTCAGGTGGCAGTACTTCCTTAGACGAACTCTTTCACAAGGAGCTTTACTGTTGCGAAACATCCTACCATTACTGCCCACCTATCGTGTAACGAGTTCGCACATTCTATAGACAATATCTTTAGTTGTGTCGTATATTATTTATAAGAGCGTTATTTAATAATAAATACTTAAACCATTTGATCTAACAACAGTTTTTTCCGTTTCTCCTCCGATGACTTGTCTTAAATATCGTAAATGGCATATCAACCGGAATCTTATTAAAGATTGCCCTTCGAAGACGTCTGTCAAGATCAGCCAGCATTTTCTACCGCTTATAGAAATCATGAATACATTTTTTTGGAGTTCTAAGGTTTTCGCGATTGTTATACATAGGAAATGAAACTATTTCAGATTTAAGTCGCGTATATTTGTTTTATCAAACAAACCAACGTTTCGGGTCCTTTACAATTACTTTACAGGTATTTTTGTACTCGCGTCAAAGAACATATAGCTGATGTCAAACACCGTCACGTAAACAAGTTTGGAGTCTGCTAGCATGTCATGGATAAACCTACACATTCAATGAAGCTTGCCAAACTCCAGGACCTTGCAAAAGAATTCCGTTATCTACTCAGGATGCTGCGAGAGGCCATTGAAATTAAAAAATATCCGAATTTCAACAGGGAAGATGGTTTCTCCGTACTACCAGTTTTGGATCCAGTACTTCCTCTGATGAAAAATCCCAAACAGGCATAAGACTGCAGTACTAAATGATATGTTTTAATTTATTCTAATTGCTATTATTAATTAATAATAAATTTAACTTAATAAAAATGCATATTGTTACAATAAAATAATTTTAATAATAAATTAATTTGTAAAACAAGGTAGCGTAAATTGGAATGTTTCTTTGTAAAACTAAAAATAAGCTATTTAATTAATAACTTTTGTAACTACATATAGTGAAAAAATAGGGTGGTTTGCATTAATATTAGACATAACTGGTTGATGACTGTACTACCTCAGTCAACCGTGACCATGAGACCTGTAAAGGACCCGAAACGTTGGTTTGTTTGAAAAAACAAATATACGCGTTTTAAATCTGGAAAAATAGTTTCATTTCCAAAATTTTTTTGGAGTTAATTTGCTCGACTTACTTCCACTAAGATTTGGTTGATATTTAAAAACATAATAATTTTAAATTTTTCTTGAATTTTAATTGAATAAAAATTTAAATACTGTGAATAGCGACATCACTAGCCGGGGCTGGTAGCTGTAAAGGTATCTAACTGGGTGACGAAATACTTTCATAGATTTCTCATAGATGGCGCCATGGCTAAAAAGTCGTTGAAAAACCAAACATCAAGCACATAGAAAAAATCGTGAGGTCCGCAGGTTCCATGCTTAGTTGGCATAGCATCTGCCACGACTTACTAGAAGACGTCAGTTCGAATTCGGCCGGATCGAAGGAATTTTTTCTAAGTTCTCGATCTTTGTATTAATAATTATAACATAACAATTCTAATCAACAAACTCAATTTGATCTCAAGCGTGAAATAAAGCCACCAACACACTAGGCAGCTGTAATTAAAGTCCCTAACCACCAAGAGTAATAAAACATGCCGAAGTTTTAACTGGAGTTGTTAATTGCTTTTTTGGTAAAAACTGTGTTACGGAATTGTCTAATTTTAAAGGTGTCTGCTGAAAAAGCTATCTTGTTCAGTTTTGCATGTTGAAAATTTAAAACTGTAACAGTATGCGGAGCGAAGTAGGTACGACCAGATGAGTACGATCACGGAAGAAAAAAAACAATGAAGTGCCTCAAGCCTCGATTACTATTGGATCCGCTGTCACCAAAACGCATGCAAACAAATGATAAACACTACGAAATCTTGATAATGATTGGTCATAGTTTCTAATTAACACACATCGTCAAAAGTTCAATACCTTTATTGCAAGTTACGACGTTTTGATTTTATAATGAAATTTTATTCAACGTGCTGCCATCTTGGGGCCAGAAGCTGGACTACGACGATCAATTAACATGTGAATCAATTCGATAAACAGAAAATTGAAAATTTATTAACGTAAGACTTACCGACGACGTGAAATACTATTACGGGTAACATTTCTGGTGCAGCTATCATTTTTGCGCTCCAAAACACCACCATAACGACTTCTACTGTATCTATTGTTCCGAGGAGTTTTGTATTATTATCGTATCCCTAGGTACTTTGGTAAGTGGTTTTGGTTAATTGCTAAAATAATTAGTCACCGACAAGAGCCTGGCTCTTAAATAGGATGATGATGATCAGTCGGTGCGTGTTTAGCGCGCGATCCTCTTCACGTTCTGGCCAGTCCCTGGTATGAAAAAAAGAAATCAGCTATAGCCAAACAAAGCCGAGCAGTTGGTATTTTAACACCACAACTTGCCACTTTTCAAAAACAACCATCAGAGTCCTTTGAGGTAGTATAGACTCTAGGTAGTATAGTATAGTCTAGGTAGTATAGAGTATAGACCGAGCCAAAAGATCTACCTGCGCGGCCCGCCTCGAGCCACTGTGAACGCCAAAAAAAAATATTCTTTTTATAAAATGTTTAATAATAAATAAAATAAGAAAGGCTAGCGGGTGGCTTTGACGTACGTCTCGTTCGTCTCCTATAATGTATAACCGTCAAAGGGCTCGAAAATTCAAAAACGTCACGACCTTTTTACTCACAACATATACCAATTTTTATATTAATGCAACATATTAAGTAGGATCATCATGGACCCCGGGGTTCATTACACGGACTCTTTAGGGGTCCATGGACTATAGGTTCAGAAACCCTACTCTAGGGGTTGCCTTTTTTGATTTTTTAAATTTACTTTTTAATTTCTACTCCTCTAATGCTCATAATCATAATGCAGGGAATTTCCTAGTTTGAGGCGAGTCAATCTATATAGTTGTATAGCAATAAAAGAATAGAAAATTTAAGCCAAACAAACCTATGAAAACATCTTCAAGGCTCTACAACATGCGACTAAGCCGTTTTTAATAAAACGCATTGGAACTTGGCCAGCATCCCGCTGTGCCGTAAAACACATCTGCTACGTGGCACGTGGTTTATAGGCCTACCTGCATCGCTATCGAAGATATATTAGTATTTTGGCCAACTTTATAAACTAGAGGTTGCGATTTCACGATTTTGTGGTTTTGCTTAACCGAAAACTTTCGATTAAGCAAGATTTCTCATAGATATTTCTCAGAAACTTCTCATAGATGGCGCTTTGGCAAAAAAGTCGTTAAACAAGGATCTGAAACAAGCACATAGAAAAATTTGTAAGGCATAGCGTCTGGCACGGTTTGCTGGAAGACGTTGGTTCGAATCCAGCCGGATTATAGCAAACTAGTGGAGTAATTTCACAAAAATAAATGAACATTTTTTTTAAATATCAGGTGACGGGACGAACAAGTCGTGCGCCTGATGGTAAGTTACACTCCTGTTCATAACAGTTGCAGTGCCACTCAGAGCTTTAAATCGCAAACATCTGAGGCGCACTGCCACTGCGCCCGTCGCACTGAGACATGACAAGTCCCATGTGCCTGTAATTTCACCAGCACCATTCATCACCATGCACCATTATATTATGATGGTGGTCAAACATCGTAACATCTGCTTCATGAGTATTAACTTCTCTGAAGTGCAGATGCAGTGCATACTATGCCTATTCTGATATATGATAAAAAAATACTAAACCCTATAAACAAGAAGAGTTAACAAACTCCCCACAACTGACGTAACGAAGGCGTGGTTGTGCCTTAACATAACTAATATACAAAGCCAGTGTGTGCCCCATTACAAAAACGTATACGCTGCCTAGAAAAATAAATTAAGCTTTGTATACAATTTCTGGTTATTTATATCCAAATATAAAAGTACTTTTAACTTGTAGCAAGGAGAAAGTTACGTAACAGCAGGTCGTCCAACAGTTCTGTAATATTTTTGTACTAATGTGAAGAACTTTAATTGTGTTTGGCGTGTTTAGCGAAAACTAAACGCCAAAACGCATTATGCAATATCCGAAAGTCTACGTAGTCGTACATTAAAAAGGCACATGGGGCTTTTCGTCTTATGTCTTAGGGTGATGGGCGCAGAGGCAGTCCTCAGATCCTTACGATTTAAAGCTTTGAGTGGCACTGTAACTGTTATGGACAGGCGTGTAGCTTACTATCATGCGCTCGACTTCGTGTACACTTCGTGTAGATTACCTACTTAGTTTTTAACCGACTTCAAAAAAAGGAGGAGGTTCTCAATTCGACTGTACGTTTTTTTTAACCGATTTTCATGATTCTTTGTTGGAAAGAAGGTATCTCCATAGTGGTCCCATTTAATTTTGAAGAAAATCATCCACCTCTAAGGGTGGCTATTCACGCATGAAGATTCATTTTTATAAATAGTGCCTAAGTTTTATTATAAGCAGCAATTATTTTAATGGTTTATTTTGCTATTCTTCAATTCAAGGCGTTTTTCTCTCTCGATATACTGTGAGAAGTAAGAACCGATTTTTATTCTATTTTAGTGACTAACTAGGGGATGAATCCGGGTTTGCGCACTACCCGGTAACCGATTTCAATAAAACATGGTAATTATATGTAATTCCACGTACTTTCGAGGTCGGTTTTTTTAGTACTCTGTAGTGAGATTATTGTATTATATTATTATATGTATATTAGTGCTTATGATTATATTTATTTATTTATTTATTTATTTAAATACACCATCGGCACATACATAGAGAAATTTCAATGTTATAACATATAATTTTTTATACAGTATGTTGTACCATTCCAGGCATAAACAGCATTTACGAAGACAAAAAAACTTTAATTTAAAAAGCAAATAGAAACAAACATACTGTACAGAAAAGAAAAAGAACAAATACTACTATCTAAAAAAATATTAAACAATATAAAACAAAACCCATGAGACGTGGCGTCTTAGGAGTTTAAAGCAGTTGTTACGTTCAGTTTGAACTTATATAATGAGTCGTGGAAGATGTCAACCACGTCTGTATTTACGTTATTGAAAGTTCTCATGCTACGGTAAAGTGGAGAAAAATGGTCCATATTAGTACGAAATACAGGAACCGAAAATATATATATTATAATTGCATGATTTAAATGAATAGACGAATAAAAATAAAAGATTTATTCATAGTTAATTGAATAGCTGAATCGAATGAAAAAATATCAATAAGTCTACCCACAGTATGTCTACCAATGGATCTACAAAGAAACACGAGCAGAGTTAAACCAAAACATATTTGTCTGGAAAAACGACAATCTCTAAACATATGCAATTCAAAACTGCCACTAAATTTACAATGTCACTAGAATTTCACTTGGCAACATGGAACGTAATAAAAAGCAAGAAGCGTAGCAACACAGACGGTACTATTGGTTGGTTGTTTGGTGTTGCTATTTATTTTTATGTTTTTCTGTTTGCAAATGTAGTGGGGTATGAATATATTCATAATGTTTCTACATATACGTAAAATTGCTTTTTGTTTCTTTAACAATAGACTGTAATTTCTAAGTGTGTAGTTGTTGGTACACATACAGTCTGCGTGGCAATTATCTAATCGAAGTAATTTATTAAAAAACTTTATTTCAATTAAATTTTTATTGAATGTCAGATTTTTTACAATATCTAGTGACGGGACGAACAAGTCGTGCGCCTGATGGCAAGCTACACGCCTGTCCATAACAGTTGCAGTGCCATTCAGAGCTTTAAATCGCAAAGATCTGAGGAGCACTGCCACTGCGCCCTTCACCCTGAGACATACGTTGACAAGTCCCATGTGCCTGTAATTTCACCAGCACCCTTACCCTTCAAAACCGGAACACAGTAATGCAGACATTTCTGCTTGGCGGCAGAAATAGGTAAGAATGTTTTCACCACCATGATATTCAATTATTTGTTATGAAATTACTCTATTAGATGGAACACTTCGAAAAATTCCTTCGATCTGGCCGGATTCGAACCGACGTCTCCTAGCAAAACGTGCCAGACCCTATGCCAACTAAGCCACGGAATGAACCAGCGGACCTCACGAATTTTTCGTTGTCGGATCTTTGTATTTGGTTTTCAACGTCTTTTTAGCCGTAGCGCCATCTATGACTTTATCTATATATCATTTTATCTCAATTACATAAGTGCACTTCTAACTGCCTCTGTGGCCGAACGGTTACGGGAGGTCTGCCACGCAGAGGTCTATTCTCAGGCCGGAAGAATATTTGTAGGTATGGCCTACATTTATTGTGAGTGTGGGTGTAATTTGTGGTTGTCTAAGTGTATGTCCGTAGCACCCGCGATACAAGGTTTATTATTAATTGTATTTGGATGTAGTTTAGTACTAATAAATAATTTACCTTAATATTTACGGGTGACAGAAAAAAAAATTTAAAAGTGCTTTTTTTATAAAAGAATAAGTTTTTTTCATGATACCAAGTGGTTAGGACGAACATGTTGTGGGCCTGGTGGTAAGCGACACGCCTTTCCATAATATTTACAGTGCCACTCAGAGCTTTGAATCACAAAGATCTGAGGGCACTGCCACTGCGCCCGTTACCCTGAGACTTAAGTTGAAAGTTCAACTTGTGCTTTTTATTTCACCAGCACTTAAGGAGCTCTACTGCTACTAAGTGAGAATTAGACCTTCATCTCACCTGATGAAAAGTGAGGATGCGGTCGACGATGGAGCATGCACACCCAAATAATATCTATTCACTCTCGTCTTGAAAAGGCCCAAGTTATAGCGCTCAGGGAACAAATCTGCAGGCAGGGAATTCCACTTTATAATGCATACATAGTGCATATGAAAATTTTTATTTTCTAATATTTCAGAAACTTTTCAAGCTTTTGCAACTCACGAAAGTTTTATCACAATCGGATGAATAAAAATAGCATGTATTCGAGACAAACACGTATTCATACGTATATTTTTATCACTAACAGCATTGACTTACACAGTGTCTTAAAGATAATTTTGGAATAGGAGTTTCTGTCAAAGAACAATCGATACTTCGTAAAGGTGACAATAGCATGGGTTCTTTTAAAACTTAACTAGTTAAAACTATAATGTATATACAACATTAACCATTGCTCCTGGCTTTACACCCACAGTAATCTGTTCTTACGTCTGAACGCCGCGGGCGTTGCCTGGTAGGTGATCACAACGCTCGAGTTGAATGCGCGTTACCCGTCGATATCTGTAAGGGACAGCCCCATGTCTTTCTACATTAGTTTTGATTCCAGTAACCCTCACCCTATCCTACCGACCCTTAACGTCTTCGAGAAGGGATAACCTGCGCGTGCACAGGAACCTTCTAAGTTCAGGTTCTGACCCCAGATCAGCCAGTGTACAGGGTTGTCATAGACCATTTACACTGACTTCATCCGGTTCTCAAGAAGCTAGTGCACCTTCCCTTTTTTCCAGATAGGTACCAGATCTGTAGGCACGCTCACTTTTCGTTGCGCATTGCTCAACTAGCGGTTACCACCGCTAAGCTGTCAATTCTAAACTCCACTACCAAATCTGCTCATTGGTGGCGGAGCTGTAAGACACGCTCACTTCCCGATGTCGAAAAATGGCGTCTCTCCAGTTCCCAATAACCTAAGCAGCTGGAGGGACTGGATGATAAGTATTTAGCTTATCCTCTAATAGCTCTCCGGGCTAGTACCCGAGTTGCCGGTCGCGTTCATCATGTTCGGACATAAAGGGCAAATCACGTGTCCAGCGAGGAGACACGCTTTAGACCCTCGTCTAGACCGCTGCTAAGGCGCGCTGGCTGCGCACGAGACACACATCCTGGGCAAATAAATAACACCGGAGCAGACCAACTCGTTCGTGTCTGCGCTCACCACACACCCCAGCGAGTCCATACCCAAGTCTGGGTCTACCAGAGACGCCCATGCAGGCGCGTTTGGTCCGGACACTACACGCTCTTACACACGGTCTTGCAGGCGAGCCCGTAGGCTCTCCGGAATACCGTACCTTTCGGATCAGTAGATCAAGACTTCTGTAAGGAACGGTACTCGTTGCGAGAAATGAGTTGGAATAAAATTTATCTAAGTAATATTTGAACCACATCTCTGCAATTTCAGAGCTGGTTATTGGCAGTAAATTTTTTATTGAAGCAGATTGTGCACTTTTTTTTTCGGTTTCATATGGAAACCCTAGTAGTGTAAAATCCCAGACTGTGGCAAGATACGAAACAGTAATGTGGCGAACCGTTTTGTGGTAGTTTTTATAACTCTACAATCATATTGTAACTCAATGCGAGTTACTTCCGAGTTTTAATAGTAACTCTTGGGCGTAACCTCCTTGTAAAGTACCACGCAGAGCATGCACTTAGCATTGCTGTCGTGATGTTAAAATTAACTACCGGATTGTTTGGTTTCAGCGAGAAAAGTTGGAGTTTTCAAACCTTGTTGCATATTCATGCTCTTTTTTTGATGCCTTTTTATATTATTTGTGTGGTTCTTGTAATCTTATTTGACCGTTTGAATGTTAAGAAATCCTTCTAAATACTGCTACTTCTATCTCTACGAGTAGCGAGTTCCGGCGTGTGGAGAATAAAACATAAGACTTTTCAACTTATATCTCAGAGGACGAGCGCATTGACAGTGCCTCTTGGATCTTTGCGGATCTCGATTTAAAGCTCTGAGTGACATTTTATTCAATTTCACCCACTTTCCATTAACCGATTTCAATAAATTTTACTCCACGAAGTCTGAGGAGATAGTGGAGTATATCAGGCATAAAAACAAATACACCCTGAGGGTCGAGCGGTTGGAGTCTCGCCGCAACGTGAACTTCAATTCGTTTGTGGTGAGAATACCGACCGAACATCTTTCGACCTTCATGAAAGAGGAATTTTGGCCGAAGGGTGTCATATATCGGCGATTCCGCGGCCGGTTACCTGACACCAGATTGCGCCACACGTCGCCGATAAGGGAAATCGTGTAGATTAGTTTTTATTATTATATTGTATGTATGTTTGTTTTAAGGTATATATAATATAGGTGTATTTTGTTTTTATATTGTTATGTATGTTAGTCTATAAGGTATGTATACATGGGTCTTTGTTACCTGATATAAATAAATAAATAAAAAAAAATAAAAAAATAAAACTTAGCACATAGATGTAATTCAATGAAAATAAATCACAACGTAGACGGATACGTAAATTTTGGAGTTCAGTTTTATTTTATAAAAAAAAGTATAATTATAGTGAATTGTTTTGTATCTGTGGTGTCGTGTAGAGATGTGACAACACCGAATTTATAAATTCCAGTTACTCAAAACTCCAGTTATTAAATGTTATGTAATTAAAAATAATTTGGCGGAATGCCGATTCCAAGCCGCAGTGGTATTTCTTGTTTTTTTTTTCACAGTTTTGCCCATTTGGTATCGGCAAATTCCACAATCGAATATTTTTTCCGATAAACTTAAACACGGTGACCTTTGACCTCAATTATGTTAATTCGAAATTTTATACCAATACCGATACCGCAATTGATATCGGTTGAGGAACGGTCGAGTAAATTCTATTCGGAAATTTAGAAACTTGAATAATAAGAAAGTACCACTTGCTTTGCTCACTGCGCTTCGGTCATACAAATAGACTTAATTAGGAAGGGTCTAGGTTAGGATATACATAATGTGACCATTATTTTCCCATCCCTCAGAGCGGGATGCCAGTAAAATTATTATTGTTTTAAAAATAAATCACATGTATAAGTAACAATTAGGATATGTTTATAAATAAATTAAAAAAGGAACTATGAACGTTTAATGGTAAAAATTTCAAAAAAAGAACTAATTTTGTGAAGGCTGGTTTTATATATTTTTTGCTATGGCGCCATTTTTTTTAAATATTTATTGTCATGTATTTAGGATAATCAAAGAAAAGGGATAAGGTCTGAAATTGTTTTTTCTTGCGTGCTCCGTCGTTGGTGGTCCATATCAAAACAAACTATGAACCAAAACTAATCGTACTCGTTTTCTATTCTATAATTTCAAGTCATCCCTCTCTCTTGCACATCCTCCCTTCCCTCTCACTCTCTCGTCAAGATACGTTCACTCATCGCCTAAATCATATTAATGAATGCTTTCAGATCTACCAATCCCACATCTATGTCCTGTTTTATTAAAGCGGGACAGTCCCGCTCCAAGCGGGACGTATGGTCACGTTAGATATAAATGAAGAATCGGAACCACCTTGGATTCACTTGAAAAGCGTGCCACCCGGAATTAGTAGAGATGAAGTTGCAGAGCCTTGAACACCGCTGTAAAGTTATTTGGTATTCTATAAGATATATCACGAAGAGTGTGCGAGGGAATTGCACGAATTAATTTCACCGTCCCTTTTCCATTATCGGGGGACTAGACGTAGGCTGGGGTTCCACCCTTATGTTATGGATATTCCAAGGATTCGTGCTTCTTTTATGTGACGAACGGTTAGTGGAATTCAATGCCTGCAGACTTGTTCCCTGAACGGTATGACCTGGACCTTTTCAAGGCAAGAGTGAATAGGCATTATTTAGATGTACATGCTCCATCGAGTTTATCGTCACCTTTCATCACGTGAGATGGAAGTGAAATTCGCACTTATTTTTTATAAAAAAAAGAATAAGAATTTTGGAGACAGGTTACAGAGAGTACAGACTGACGTTCTCTGTGTATAGTCGACAGTCGAGTTGAGAATCCCTCATTTTTTGAAACTCGGTTAAAAAGTGTACGGTCTTATTGACCTTTGTTACGTTGTACAATAAATATCGTTAAGTATGCGGTAAGGATAATGTAACATACAATATCGGTGTTATGTAGAAAAATTTTCAGGTTGTTTTAGTTTTTCACGACTGTTTTGAAATATACATAGGGCGCACTATAAGTTTCCGGAACTGGCCACTTACATAAACAATATTTAAGAAGTAATTAGAACATTTGAAATAAAACCCTTTGGCTGTAGAATACAATTTGTTTTATCTGACTGTCACTTGTTTTTACATTGTGGCGTCATTTTAGAAATTATCTGTCTGCATCACCATGGATTTAACTCGTGAAAATTTTCGTAGTGTGATTTTCTACGACTTTAAGTGTAATTTAACAGCTCAGCGGAGCTTCGCTCGGCTTCAAACTGCTTTCGGCGATAAAGCACCATGCAAGACGACTATTTATAGCTGGTTTGCAGAATTCAAACGCGGTCGTGTGAATCTTAATGACGAATTTCGCGATGGTCGCCCATCCACTGCTGTGAACAACAAAAACATCGATGCTGTGCGCCGTATGATCAAAACAAACAGGCATGTGATATACCATGAGATTCGGGCATCTTTAGGCATAAGCATGAGTCAAATACAATCAATACTACACAAACATTTGGGTGTGAAAAAGCTGTGCTCTCGGTGGATTCCACACAATTTGACTGAGGCTAAAAAAACGGATCACGTCACTTGGTGCAATGCCATGCTTACCAGATTCAACGAAGGGGCGTCAAATTTGGTGTGGGATATAGTAACAAGTGACGAAACATAGATTTATAGTTATGAGCCCGAAATAAAGCAGCAATCGAGCGTATGGATCTTTCGAGATGAGCCGAAACCAACCAAAGTGGCGCGCGTGCAAAGTGCCTCTAAGCGGATGATTGCTTCTTTTTTTAATAAAACTGGACACGTGGCTACTGTTGATTTAAAGAATCGTTGTACCGTGAATAGTCATTGGTACCCGACCATTTGTTTGCCGGAAGTTATTGACAAACTCCGTAAAAAATCCGTAAACGCCGTATCATCTTGCACCACGATAATGCCAGTTTTCACACGGCCAGACAGACAAATGAATTTTTGAAAGTGAACAACGTTGACCTTTTGAGCCATCCCACGTGCAGTCCCGACTTGGCACCTTGTGACTTTTATTTATTTCCAAAAAATAAGAACCAGTTAAGCGGTCTACATTTTTCATTACCTGTAGAGGCTGTCGAAGAGTATGAAAAATATGTTTCAGAGATAGTCGCGGGGGAGTGGCATAAATGTTTTCAAAATTGGTTCATTAGCGCTAACGGAGAATATTTTGAGAAACAATAAATTCATTTCTGACCATTTATATTATTTTTTTCTTATTCATTCCGGAAACTTATAGTAACTTATAGCCCCACGTATACAACCCCTTTTAATTTCAATTTTAGAAGTCGAACTTAATTAAAACAAAAAAAAAATCGAATGGCGTCTTCGCCCATTCTACAAAACACCGACGTTTTATGGTATTAAATTGACAGGTGCATAATAGAACTTCCCGAACTACGTAACGCAACTTTAACGAGTGTTTTGTGTCTGCATCGAAAATAACATTAAATTAAATTACAAAAAAAAACGCAAATGCCTAAAAATTCAATATAAAAAAAATAAAGTATAATGTGAATTAAAACAAAAGATAAAAAAAAACATTACTTTACTAAAGAAAAACCAAATGAAGTTTCATCCTCACAAAGGCGTCTCATTTTATTCAATACGAAGCTCTTTGAAACCTATTAGAGTTTTAAATTAAAAGTTATTCATGCATGGCACTTTTTAAAATGGGTGGTTAAAAGAGAACAAGGAACTCCTTTGAACTGCAATTTCAACGCAGGTCTCACTTTAGGAGAACAGTTTCTTCTCAATTAGTCTATGGTTCGAATCTGCACGGTGGCATGTACGACATTAATATAACTTACGTACACTTGTGAATATTTATTTTTTTCCAATAATATATATGTCGGCGCCAGCTATCACTTCAAACGTAATTTATTGGATAAACGATTTTAAGTAACTGCCAGTTTGACAGCTCAACTGGGTATGGTCGGAGAGAGGAGTCTTTTCGTGTAAGTTGCTTGAATAGTGAAGACGTACCGCCCAGCTCTCTCTGAACTTGCCGCGTGATATTTACAATTCGATTTAACCTCATCCATCTCTTATATTTTCGGACCAATCATTGTGAAAAGTGCAGGGACCAACTAATTGCAATCAGTTGACGTTACTATTTCGCCGCCGGCTGAATGAATTAATAACGAAGAGTGAATTAGCCATATAGATTTTAAGACTTTCGTGGTTATTCTCTAAATAATTATCACTAGTATCTGGTTTCTTACCACGGTATGACTTCTTTTTATTTTCCCCATATTTCGGAACGGTTGACTCTCAACCCGTGACCATGAAGCGTGCAACCGTTCCGAAATATGGGGAAAATAAAAAGAAGTCATACCGTGGTAAGAAACCTGATACTAGTGATAATCATTTAGTGAATTAGCCAATTATCAAGTCATTCCTGACTAAATCTGCGTTTTTTTATAATACTAAGTGACGGGGTGAACTAGTTGTACGCGTGATGGTAAGCAACACGCCTATCTAAGACAGTTGCAGTGCAATTCAGAGCTTTAAATCGCAAAGATCTGTGAAGCATTGCCACTGCGCCCGTCACCCTGAGACATAAGTTGACAAGTCCCATGTGCCTTTAATTTCACCAGCACCATTGTGACGGTGTGACCTCCTTTCAATATCATCTCACCTTTTTGTATCGCCTCTCCCTTCTTGTATCCTATCATTTTTTTATTTTACATGTATTTAAATTTTAAATTTGAATTGTACCATCTTTCTTCACTTTCTCATTTTGTTTTCGTACCACGGTGACTCCCAGCTCGACCGCCACAACAGTCGGAGCTGTTCCAAATTCCATTTACTAAAATCTTATCTTTGATTCTTTACCAAGTTATAATACAAAACATAATACAACAGTCGGAGATAAAGAATTATCAAAAATTTACTGCAACAGTTTTTCGACCAAAAATGAAGCCATAAACCCGGATGTAATGGTGCCGACATTGAAAACCTGGCTATTACACGAATATAAAGATTTGTACAGACGCTTTCTGGCGCTTTCTGGCGCTTTTCACCCTTACTCTTCGAAACCGGATCGCAGTAATGCTTACATTACTGCTTAGCGGCAGAAATAAGGTGGCAGTATTTCTCAGGACGAACTCTTTCACAGGCATCTGTACTGCTACTAAATATAATAATATTAATAATCGGTATATTGCAGGATATAATCACAGAGATTCTGCGAAGGAATTTCATGAATTCATTACGATTTCCTCTTTGAATCATCGGAAAACTAGACTTAGGCTGGGATTCTACCCTTATGTTGTGGACATTCCAACTTATGATGACTGAAATAGCTTTATGCAGCAGTAGAGCGCTTTGTGTAAGAGTTCGTCCAGGGAAGTACTGCCAACTTACCTATTTCTGCCGCCAAGCAGTAACGTAAGCATTACTGCGTTTCAGGTTTTTTTTAATGTACACTGACATGGTGGTCGGAGCGCTTAGTCAGCGGATATGGAAAGTTTGCTTCAGACACATTGAGTGTTTGCAGAGTTCCACCACACCAGTTTCTACATCTATTCTATATACTTTATTACTCGGTTATAACGTCTAACAGATGGTTTGCAAGGTTATGTTTTAAATTATGATTACAATTAAACATGTCGTCTGTTTAAAGTAAAACCACATAAGTGACATTCTCTACAAAAAAGCAGGTGAAACTCGATAACAAAAAGTTATAAGCTCAATAAGTGATTTTATTTGCAGAGAGATGGTGATTTTCTTACAACAGGTACATAATTTGGAGATTTTTTGTGGTTTGTGGAATGTCACTTATGTGGTTTTACGTTTAAGCAGACGATATAGGCAAGTTACATAAATACAACGATCTAGTTTCAAACAGTGCTTTATGTACACGTCACAGGTCCTCCTTGATCTATTTGCTACAATTTATTACTCGTCTTAAGAGGGAGCAGAGGAAAAATTCCTAATCTTCGATTTGATTTTAGATGGGTATACCCACTTTAAAGTTAAAAATAAAATATTGTATGAGTAACTAACTACACGATATATTCCAGCATAGACGTTAATCAGAAACATAAAACAATAAAGTTTCCTCGATAGATAAAAATCACGAAATGACCTCTAATTTGCACATTTTTTCGATTTATCTTCGAAATGCTACAGGTTATTAGGAGAAAACTTAGATAATTAATTATATTTATGCATGATCGACAACTGTCACTACGGATTTTTTTTAACCCCTTTAGTTTTAGAGTTATTCTGCTAAAACGAATTTGGTACTTTTAATGCGCAAAATTCAATATCTCCTGTCGCATGTCACGCGAACTTCAGGCATATATTTGTTTCACAAATTTGGGCGGAGCATGCTCCCTCTTAAAAATATACACATATATATTTGCAGCATAATTTAAATTTCTTATTATTACTTTTGTTGCTACATGTACACAATACTCAGAGAAACGGTTCCTGCGTTTCAGGTTTGATGGGTAAGAGTGCTGATGAAATTACCGGCAAAAAGACCTTGTCAACTTACTCAGGGTGATGGACGTAGTGGCAATGCCTTTGTGATTTTTGTGATTTAAAATTCTGAGTGGCATTGCAACTGTTATGGACAGGCGTGTCGATTACCACCAGGCGCACGACCTGTTCGTCCCGTCACTTGATATCATAATAGGAATCATCTTAAATGGCCGCGGAATCACTGCTGCGTACACGTCTATTAACAACAAAACGAGCAAGAACAGATGTAACCGAAAAAATGTTTCCATACTTCTCAGCAAAATGCAAAATAATCCAGGCTTTAAATTTAAAAATTGTTTTGCAGCACTACATTTTTTGTCAAGGCTTCCGTTTTTAATTAAAAAAACATGTCGTAACAACGGCTTCCTCCATTATCGTTGTAACAAAAGAGTATCTCCTTTGTTATTTATTTTTAACTGCCATTTAGTTAACAAGTAATACGAAGTTTGCTTGCATTTTCAGTTATTTCATGCGAATTTTGTGTGGTTAAGGGGATATTAAGTTTAAAAGAGAAAAGTTCTTAACCTAGAATGATTTCTTATGGAGTTCTTGGGTTTTCGCGATTGCTACTGAAATTATTTTTAAGAGACTTCAAAAAGAGGAGGCTCTCAATTCGACTGTATTTTTTGTATATTTTTTAATAATATTAATAATAATAACGTACACACATTGTGAATGTCGCGGGTGCCATGGACACATACACAGACAACCACAAAACCACAAATTACACCCACACTCACGAGAGAAATAAACTTAAGCCACACAAATATTTCTCCCGGCCCGGGAATCGGACCTGGGACCTCTGTGTGACAGTCCGGCTTGGTAACCGTTCGGCCACGGAGGCAAGCTCCATATCTTTCTGCGTTAGTTTTGATTATAATGACCCTCCCTACCCTACCCTGATACGAGAAGGGCACTATAACCTGTGCGCGCACAGAAACCTTATAAGTTCAAGTTCCGACCCCAGATCAGTCAGTGTATGGGTTGTCACAGATCTCTGTCGCTTGACTTCATCCGGTTCTTCGAGAGGCTAGTGTCTCGGATGAGCCGGCCCGGGTGCACGTACACTGCCCTCCCTATTTTCCAGATAGATACCGGAGCTGAAGGCACGCTCACTTCCCGACGCCGAAAAACGACTTCTCTCCAGTTCCCAATAACCTAATCGGCTGGAAAGACCGGAGGATATTTAACTTATCCTCTACTAGCTCTCCAGGCTAGTGCCGGAGCAGACGAACACGTCTGTCTCTGCAGCTAACCACAAATCTTAGCGAGTCCTTACCCAAGTCCGAGTCCGCCAGTGACGCCCGCAAAGGCGTATCACTGGCGGAGGGCTTGGCCGGACGCCCGCCGTACCCTGGTCTTGCCGTCGAGCCCGTAGTCTCTCCGGAAAACCCTATCTCCCGGGTCGGTAGATAGGGACAGGGAAACGGAGGCAGTTAAAATGCGCCACGCCTGTCCATAACAGTTGCAGCACCGCTCAGAGCTTTAAATCATGAAGGTCTAAGGGGCATTGCCATTGCGCCCGACACCCTAAGACATAATTTAAGTTGACAACTCCCATGTACCTGTAATTTCACCAGCATTTTTAGCCTTCAAACCTGAAACGCAGTAATGCTGACATTACTATTTGGCGACAGAAATAGGTAAGGTGGCAGTACTTCCGATGACGAACTCTATCACAAGGAGCCCTACTGCTAAATACCAACCTTGTGTTATATATATAATAGCTGCCTTGTAATTGTGCTCTTTTTTGTGTAATACCAGGTGACGGGACGAACCAGTCGTTCACATGATGATAAGACACACGCCTGTACATGCATTTAAAACACAAAGATATGACGGGCACTGCCACTGTGCCCGTCACCCTGAGACATAAGTGGCAGTACTTCCCTGGACGAACTCTTTCACAAGGACCTCTATTGGTGCTCAACTTTGATGATGATCGATGGAAGAACTAATTTATCTTGTAGACAGTAAAAGGCGTGTCTGAACATGTATATATTCCTCCCTAAGGTGCTAAAGGGAGCGTTTTGTGGACTAAGCAGAGTCAGGAACGACGTTGTCCCTGAGTTTGCTCAGTTGAATGAGCAGGGGCGGGGCTACAGTTCGTTCGTACAACGTTCAATATAAAGGTTTAAGTTATAAGAGACTGCCCTGGAACGATATCAAACGACGTGGCCGGGTACATATGGGTTTGACAATTCAGTCAGTAACAGACATGGGCAAGCGCCGGGATTTAACCCGGCGCTTTGTTAAGGTCGGGTTTAAATTGGGCTAAGACACGTTAACGCCCAAAATCGAGTGCAAAAACTATTCACAACGAAATATGTACACACTAAATACAAATCACACTCGTGCAAATCATTTAAAAAAATTGGAAAAAACAAGAGCACATCAAGCTTGACACTTTGTACTTTGGACCGCTCTTACCATTGACTTACAAATAAATGGACGGCGGGTCTAATATAAAAACCACGAAAAAAATGTCCCAAGTCAACCTATTTAAACGTAGTGATATGTAAAGGAATATGAAAAAGCTAAAACGTTGAATTTAAATTGTAATGTCATCGCAGTACTGTCTAATTTTGCTTGCTTCGCTGTTAGTCGAACAAACGAAGACTAAAGCGTGAATGACGCTTTGTATACGATTTTAACGCCCTATAAGTTCGGACACTTTTTAGCGCGGACCCGACGTCCATGTAATTGTAAGTCAATGGCTCTTACCGAAAACGGCATTGAGTTTCATTTAAATCTTAAGTGTCAAGGTTGATGTGCTCTTGACCCTCTACAAACAAAAAATAACAATGCACAAATAAAATATAAACATTAAAACAAGAAATTATTATCTATATTTTTGCTTGTAACACAAGCAAGAATAAACAAAATAATTAAATTAAATAACAAAAAGGACAAATCGTCGCCCTACTCTCTTAAACTCGTATCTTAAAGCACACAGTTACTAAAATGCAAAAAATTTTTTCAAATTTTTTCAATTGCCTCTGTGGCCGAACGGATACCATGCCGGACTGCCACGAAGAGGTCCCAGGTTCGATTCCCGGGCCGGGAGAAATATTTGTATGGCCTACAATTATTTCTCTCGTGAGTTTGGGTGTAATTTGTGGTTGTCTATGTGTGTGTTTATGGTACCCGCGATACAGGGTTTCCCTAGTGCGGTGCTATGTTGAGTGTGTGCGTTATTTATTATTTAATATTGTATGTACAAATTTTGTACGCCATTTTCATATCACATGTCCTTCATATTTACACACTGGCATTTACCTATTCTTAAAGTAATGCATCCAAATTAAAACTCTTGATAAGAAATTTAAAATAAATAGAAAGATTCTTAGCTTTTCGCGATTGCGCGATACACATAGGAAATGAAACTATTTTTCCGGATTTAAATCGCGTATATTTGTTTTTTCAAACAAACCGACGTTTCGGGCCCTTTACAGGTCCCATGGTCACGGTTGACTGAGGTGGTGCAGTCTTCCCAGTCTAATATTGATGCAAACCACCCTATTTTTTCACTATAGTTACAATAGTTATTAATTAAATACCTTATTTTTAATTTTACAAAGAAAACATTCTAATTTACGCCATATTAAGTTTTACAAATTATTTTATCGAATGAATTTTTATTAAGTTCAATTTATTATTAATTATTAATAGAAATTAGAATCAACTCAAACATATTTATTAGTACTGCAGTGTTATGTTCATGTGACCATGGGACCTGTAAAGGGCCCGAAACGTCGGTTTGTTTGAAAAAACAAATATACGCGATTTAAATCCAGAAAAATAGTTTCATTTCCTATAAATAGAAAGGTTTTGCCAACCATCGAGAATAATCGCTTTTTACAAGATACGAGTTTGAGAAAGTAAGGCATGTAAATACAAACTAAGCAGGACGTTACAATAAAAAGCTCGACACGTATTGTGTGTGCTGGTGACAAAATGGCCGTAGCTCTGCGTAATTGCTGCTCAAGTACAGCACCATACACTGATATTCCGTTGTTAGTCGGGTCTTGTTCAAATTGAATATATTATTATTACAAAAGTTTATTGCTTTCTGATCTATTCCATTCGATTTGCCTTTCTAATGAATCGATTCGCTTGAAAATTGCATTGAGATAAATTTATCGAAAAAATCATTAGATCGTGTACACTTGCATCGATTTTCATTAAAATTAAGTCGTCATGTGCATGCTTAATAATGAGAATCCATATAAAAGCAAGGTGGGTATTGTGTGCAGGCAAATTTTCGTCTAAAACAGATTTTTTTACATCGAAATTTGTAATAAAATGGAATTAAACCAAATTCCCTATTCGTCGTTTCTGCTCACGATTTTGGGCAAAAGCGGGTTTAACCCCGGGTGGATGTTAGGTTTTAACCCGATGTCCACCTCTGGACAGTAATTTAAATGCGATCATAGTTATTTGGATTGCTTTTGATCGAAATAATTGTAAAATATAACTAGATATCAAAATAACACAAACAGTAAAAAAAATTATAAATGACAAATCAGAAACACTTCACACATAACATTACATACACGAACTACACTATGTAACTAAGTAAGAATAAATTATCCATGTTTGCACACGTTTTTAACCGACTTCAAAAAAAGTGTTACGAATGTTACGCGACAACTCGTAACATTTAATTCAACAACTTGTGAATCGATTTTAACGATCCTTTTTTTGTTGGAAAGATGGTACTTCAATATTGGTCACGTTTAAATTTGATAAAAAAATCCACCTCTAAGTGTCAAACTAGGGGATGAATCCTGTT
>NW_020653736.1:516333-534516 GCF_003589595.1 Hyposmocoma kahamanoa | reverse complement strand
GCCTATTCTTGTTTAATTATATGAATCTTCTGCACCCCTGACCACTCACCTCCTAAAAGTCAGGCTCGAGTTCAAATGCCTCGCGTTAACACAGCTTTGCTTGTAACTTGTACCAAACCCCGACGGCTTATTTTCCGCAAAAATATAAGATTAATGTCCCACGTGCAGACCGATAGAGTACGATAATAAAGTGCTGTGGCGCCTTTTCGGATATATGGCCACATTTTTAAACCTTTCTACCATTTTTTACGAGTTCATTGGTAAAGATTTTTTTTATAACATCGAGAGACGTTACGAACAAGTCTTGCGCCTTTAAATTGCAAAGATCTGAGGGGCACTACCACTGCGCCCGTCACCCTGAGACGTAAGTTGACAAGTCCCATGTGCCTGTAATTTCACCAGCACCCTTAACCCTTCAAAACCGGAATACAGTAATGCCGATATTACTGCTTGGCGGCAGAAATAAGTAAGGTGGCAGTACTATCCTGCAAGAAATCTTTCACAAGGAGCTCTGCTGCTAGATTGCTACTAATAGGTGACTTTTCGTATAATGTTTGGATATAGTTATGCAAACAAGAACCAAGACACACCTCGAGTGAAATTGAGTTATGTATTTAGGTAGAACACCAGACGTGTCCTTTACCCGCTCACAAAAGATCCTGCCAATATACCAAGCCAAAACGAAGAAAATAAAAGTACTTCAGGGTACCAACCCTAAAAACGTAACTTTTTAATAGCTACAAAGAACCATGCTGCTTAACTATAAACAATGTATTTTTTTAAATATGCTAACTGGATCCATATTACATGTACTGAAGTACTGTAGATCTTTAGCGTTTTCATTACGAAATCTAGAACATGGTTAACTAAATAAAAAGATATATAATGTTTTCTATCCATTGCTATATAATATAATAGTTTCCCTATATCATTTTCAATGCTACACATACTCACGTTGTGTGTCTCAAATAACTTACCTATTTATTTCTTCACACTGTTTTTACAAAAATCTAATTATCTCGAAATTGACATGTGGGTTGGTACTAGTTTGCATAACTATGCCCATTTAAACTTAATTTTTTTAGCTCACTGCCAACTTAGGCAAGATAAAATAATTATTAAAAGACACGTATATATTAACATAACACAAAAGAATTATTAGAAAAATTGTACATATCGCACTGCTATGACAATAGTGTTATAACTCAAAATATGTGAAATTCAAGATTATACCATTGCTGAACGTAAAATTTGATTCTCTGCACGTCAGTAAAAACGTCGTTAGAATATTGTAAAAAACAACTAAAATATATCTACTTAACTCAAAATGAGACACGCTTTGTGTGAGCTACTTCTGGCCATAATTGTCCTTATTCGAAAATACGTAATTATGTTTTTCTCTTTTATTTTTAAACGTGTGTATTTGGCAAGTAGGAAATGACTTATACATAAATTTACATAGATCTTTCACGGGAAACGAGTAATAAGTTTTTCGTCCATTCTAAGAAAATACACTTTTCGAGTTAATACACTATTGTATTAACTTTGCGATATGTAGACTAGTTTATATAGATAACTCAGTTTTCTTTTCAAATGAGGTAGCAACCCCGGAACAAAATCAACGCCCCCCATTGCTTCCTGGGCCGCTATCGCCTCCCTAGGACTCTTCAGCGCCCGCTGGGGCGGTAGGGATCGCTTTGGGAGCTATGATTACCAAAGGCCAATTGTCCACTTCATGTTTTAAAAAAGTTTAAAGGTGAGGGTCGCAGAAGCTGTGCCCCTCAGACCTTCGTGATTTAAAGTTCCGAGTGGCACTGCAACTGCTATGGACAGGCGTGTCGCTTACCAACAGGAGCACGACTTGTTCATCCCGTCACTTAGCATCATAAAAAATATATTAAATAATCTCATTACAGAAACTTAAGGTCAGTACAAAAAGTACTCAAAAGTACGTGGAATTACATATATTTGCCAAGTTTTATTGATATCGGTTATCGGAAAGTGCGCAAAATCGGTTCCATCCCCTAGTTAGCCACTATACGGGACTTAACACAGGCGTTTAAAAATCGGTGCTCACTGCTTAAAGTATATCGAGAGAGAAAACGCCTTCAATTTCAGCATAGCAAAATCAACCATTAAAATACTTGCACCTTGTAAAATAGGCGCTATTTATAAAAATAAGTCTTCATGCGTGAACAACTACCCTTCTAGGTGGAATATTTTCATAAAAATTAAATGGGAACACTATCCTCTGTCCAACAAAAAAAGAATCATCAAAATCGGTTAACAAATGCCGTAAAAAACCGGAGTTATCGCGTAACATACATACGAAAAAAAAATATTGAAGTTTTTGAAGTTGGTTAAAAAAACTTCATCATCATCACAGATGTAGCATTGACAGTCTAATCTTAAAGCAATTACATTCAGTTCGAAATTTCTTGTTCCGAATTCCGAACTTATTGTACACTTCAGAACCAGATACGAACAGGGTTTAGAAATTTACTGGATATACAATTTCGTTCTTCAAACTTGTTTTCAAGTTAGCTAGTTCGACGCCTGGGGCAAGTTCCTCTATAGAGAAAATGTGATAAGAAAGATTTGGAAAAAATGGATTTTATAAGTTGGTACTTAAATTTTTATTGAATTGATATTCAATTATTTTTTGTGAAATTACTCCACTAGTTTGTTATAATGATCGAACATTCAGCAAAAATTCCTTCGATCCGGCTGGATTCGAACCGACGTCTTCTAGCATACCGTGCCAGAGGCTATACCAACTAAGCCTCGGAACGAACCAGCGGACCTCATGAATTTTTGTATGTGCTTGTTGTCGTGTCTTTGTATTTGGTTTTTCAACGACTTTTTAGTCGAAGCGCCATCTATGAGAAATCTATGAAAGTTTTATCACCCAGTTAGATACCTTTACAGCTACCGGCCCTGGCAAGAGATGGCGCTATTCACTGTATTTTAAATTTTTATTGAATTGATATTCAATTATTTTATGAGAAATTACTCCACTAGTTTGTTATAATTATTAATACAAAGATGGAACACTCAGAAAAAATTCCTTCGATCCGGCCGGATTCAAACCGACGTCTTCTAGCTTACCGTGCCAGACAGTTGGTACTTATTTATGATATAAATTCTTTATGATTTGTCTTCTTAACCCCTGATGCAAAAGAGGGGTCTATACTGCCTCTGTGGTCGAACGGTTACCATGCCGGACTGCCTCACAGAGGTCCCAGGTTCGATTCCCCGGTCGGGAGAAATATTTGTATGGCCTACATTTATTTCTCTCGTGAGTTTGGGTGTAATTTGTGGTTGTCTATGTGTGTGTCCATGGCACCCGCGACACAGGGTTTCCCTAGTGCGGGGCTATGTTGAGTGTGTGCTTTATTATTATTACTATCTCAAATGGCTTTGGTTGATTCCGCATAACAGTGAAGTTGAGGGTATGCACGGATTACCATACGGTGTGTAAATACGATTCTTAAACAGTTTTCATGATAGAAAAATAAAACAGAAACTTACCGTTTCGGCGTTGAGTTATAATTCGTTATGTCAAGATGCTCCATTCTTTTCTTACTTCCTTTTTCATAACACATTCTAATTACAAAACTATTCATTCAGCCAGTGATTCTACTCATAGAGTAGAGTCTAGACTACACTATACAATATTTCTTCCGGGCTGAGAATCGCAAACCAGTTTGGTGACCGTTCGGCCACTTAGGCGATTGAAGAAAAAGAACGAATACTAAGAAAAAAGTCCTTAAATCTGGATAGTTTCGAGTCAGCGTCTTGTAGCAAACCGTGACAGATGCCTTGCCAACGAATCAACAGACCTTACGAAATTTTCTATATGCTTGTTGCATATTTTTGTTTTTAACAATTTTTTATGCTAGATATTTCCGTTAGTTAGGGTAGGAATCTCAGTCATTAAATGAATGTTTATAATGTACTTTCACGTATTCGAATGTTTAAAATTTGTTATTTTCCGATTTATTGAAACTTGTGTTATTAGTGGACTGTATACTGTATATGAAACTTATTTGAATACTATCGTAATTTAAAAAATACGAAGAAAACGGTAAATGCATATCCATCCAGAATGTGGCTGGATGATAGAATGGCTTCAGAGGGAGCTGATATAAGCGGACTATTTGCGGATTTTTTTTGCATCAGTCTATGATATGAATGTTTGCAGCAGTGGTTCTGCTTCGGATGGGATTGAGTCTACCAATACACTTTGTTGCTTAACTTTTTCTAGATTGGAAGTTCTTAAGAAGTTGAAACGACTTGACATACATAAAGGTGCAGGACCTGACAATCTGTCTCCGTTATTCATAGCTCGATGTGCAATACCGCTATCGTTACCTTTGTGTATGTTGTACAATCAATCTTTGCAGACTGGTGTGTTCCCGGAAGTATGGAAGCAAGCTAGGATAGTCCCTGTGCACAAAAAAGGGAGCAAAGACGATGTGAAGAATTATCGACCGATTTCAATCCTTTCAACAGTGTCTAAAGTATTTGAGTCGCTGTTGCATCCGTTTCTCTTGCGTCATGTAAGTCAATATCTTACTGAGAATCAACATGGGTTCGTACGTTCACGGTCAACTGCTACTAACCTGGCTGAATTTGTGACTCACTTGTCAGACTCAGTGGATTGTCGTGCACAGGTTGATGTAATATATACCGATTTTTCTAAGGCCTTCGATAGGGTGAATCACAAACTACTACTGGTCAAGTTATCGTCTTTCTATGGCCTGGGTGGTCCATTGTTGGCCCTCTTAGCGTCATACCTATATTCTAGACAGTCGTATGTGGTAGTTAAAGGTTACGTCTCTAAACCTTTTCAGGCGACGTCGGGAGTTCCTCAGGGGTCCATTTTAGGGCCACTTTTATTTAATTTATTTTTAAACGATGTTCAAGATTGTTTTTTAAACACTAAATGTTTCATGTTTGCTGATGACTTAAAGTTTCTTCGCAATGTTCGTAATGACCAGGATGTTAATGCTTTGCAAGAAGATGTAGATAGGTTGGTTCTTTGGTGTTCCATAAATGGAATGGTCATAAATACGGACAAATGCTGCCACATCAAATTTACTCGTAAACGTAACATTGTTAATTCTAGTTATAATGTCAACAACATATCACTACATGAAACAAAATCGATATGTGACCTAGGTGTTACCTTTGACTCAGAGCTCCGTTTTGATCATCATATTGACAAAGTGTGTAGGTCTGCATGTAGGATGCTGGGTTTTCTGCATCGCAATTGTAAAATATTTAAGAATCAGACTACAAAAAAACTATTGTTTTACGCCCTGGTCAGGAGTAGACTTGAGTATTGCTCAGTGATTTGGAGCCCTAATTATCAAGTGTATAAAGATCGTTTGGAAGCTATCCAGAGACGTTTCACTCGCTTTTGCTTATACGGCAACACCAGTAGCAAATTGTATATAGATCGGCTAAAGAGTCTAGACATGGTATCATTGGTGGATAGGCGGAGAATACACGATGTTATGTTTTTATACAAGGTCTTGAAAGGTACTCTGGACGTTCCAAGGTTGCTGAGCAGTTTTAATTTTAACGTACCCTCGCGTCTACCTCGTCATCCGGTGCCTTTGCTAAGGCACAAGACGTACCGTACCAACTTGGGACACCATGCACTTATTCCGAGATTGTGTCGGCTGATTAATGAGTTGGTAAAAAAAGATTTCACAATAGATATTTTTCACGACATTATTGATGTTTTTAAAATCAAAATCACTAATGCTTTAAGCCAGTAGTTTAATTTCATTTCGTTTGTAATTTGATTAGGGAATATTGTATTATTTTTAACTTAGGTACCTGTGAAATATTGTAAGTTAGAGGTTTATTAGTATAGGCATAGTATTTTTTTAAATAACAACTAATAGTGTTAAGTGCATGGTGAGGCCGTCTATAATTAGAGTTATATGTAACGTACTACTTAGCATTAGTTATTTTAAGCTTTCCTACATGTAAGTCTGTTGATGGTCCATAAATAAATAAATAAATAAATAAATAAATAAGTAATCTATGTCTGACTTAGTTCCATAATCTTACAAGTCGAAGTTATGAATGAATCGGTAATGTATACAAATCTTATTAGAATTTATTTATTTAAAGGAAGATCAACAGCTTAAAACTAAATAAATAATATTAATAACAAGTAAAAATATAATAAGGAATCTGGGTGCACTATTTATCTAACTTAATATACAAAACATAAAAAAAAATAGTTCGGACCGGAGGTAGAGACAAAGGTGAATTGTTTCTAAGATAGATAATTGTGATAGCAATTCATGTGTCTGATCTGATGCTATTTTTGATAAAAACTTTAAGCCTATATATTATGCCGATACGGTGTCTCCCACATTGTACCGGCCTTTTTAATGCATCGCAGATGCCTCCGGCCAATCAGAGCCCTCAAATTTTTCACTATGTTCAAGTCTCAGCCGTCCGTAACAATAATAATATGGTAACTTTGATCTGATGCCGCAACAAGGTCAGTCTGCAGACTACCCAACTCCTCAACAACTCACAGTAGATCTATCGTTTGGGGTGTCTAAATTTGTCTCGACGTGATTTTGCAATGGTGACCTTATTGCCATGCCATTGAGGTAGAATGAAAAATACATACTAAATTAATTCAAAACTTTTATTTAGCACTACTTCATCTCTCTTGTCCCTCGCATATCTAACGCACAGCAATTGAATAGCGGATAAAACACAATATACGATATTTTATGCATAGAAAGAATCTGGCCAATCCACGGCACACAAGAGTTGTAATGTATATCCAGGCTTCCAAATGAAAGTCTGCCATATTTATCTGCTACACGTGCTTGCGGAAACACGAACTCAGCGCAAGGAGATATTCAGCATAATAGAGCTGTGCCGTAACCCGTTATTGCAGTAGCAGCTACTAGGTACATGTTAGGGCAGTTGGTTGTCGGAATAAGTGTGTGACTTTGGCTGTAATTTATGGTCATCTGTATGTATGTCCATGGCACCCGCGACACAGGTTTTCCGTAATTCAATAAATAAACCTAAATATTACAATTATGAAAGCGACATCTCTAGTCAGCTACTGGTAGCTGTAAAGGTACCTGGCTGAATGAAATAGATTTCTCACAAAGTCGTTAAAAATAAAAAATGAGATCTGCAACAATTTAAATATGGCACTATTTGCAACGTCAAATATGTCACTCACGAAGGCGCCCCGCTATTGGCGGGCGTAAGCATTACAAGCCATTTTTTAGCACTTTTAACGCGTGCTCCAACTAAGAAGGTAGAAACGCCCGGTGTTCCATAAAAAAATTAAAAGAATGAAAATCTCACGAGACCGTCAAATCTGGTGCAAAAAATACATATGACGAACTTGTGAACGTGTCCATTATCCAAAGCTCGCGCCCCGCGGATCAAAATATCCACCCATTGGTATCACCCAAAATCGCAGCACGTGGCGTCGCCGTGACCCGGCAGATCCTGTCCTCATCAATCAGCTCAAGACACGAGGTGCTTTGTTCAGTGTTTGGCGGTGACGTTGCAAATCTGTAGGTACGGTTCTCATTTCGTCTATCCTGTAGGCCGTATGCACAGTGGTGGCGGGACGCTCTTTGCGTTCACTGTGGTCGCGCGCGTCGATGCCTGGCTCGAGGCGGGCGCCACGCGGGTACATCTATTAGCTCGGTCCGCCCGTACCTTTCACAGTGCTAGGTCTGTTTTCGACGTGTGGATCTACCCGCTCATAGCTCCTTCGACACTGTGAAAAGGAAGACGGTAAGAACCGCGTGGCCGCACCCGCCGCCGCTTCCCCGCCTGCACTCTGAATGTGCCCATAGATGTATGGATACTTTCTATTTTGATAACTTCGTTTCCATACAGTATTAATAATTACATCGACTGTGAACTGGCAACCGGTACAATCTTAATTTTCTAAAGATTTCACTTTTTAATACCATTTTATAGTGTTTCATATTCCACAGCGTTGCAAGAAATTCCATCTCAAATCCATTTAATTTTGGCGCCAGAATCGATTCATTCAACTTGTACTAACTTCTAACCAGATGCTATATAAATGATGCAAACAATTATTTTCTTCATCCTGTAAAACTGTCAAAATTGAGATAGTACCGGTTCACAGTCAACATGTGATTTTCCCGTAACGTTCCCATCTCTATTTTTTCTTCAAAGAACGATCGTATATCACGCTTCCACTTTTCTATTGCAATAGTTTGCGACAAATACATTTATCTGTTTATTTCGTCTGACGATTGTACAATATCATTTGAGGAACGCAATAAAATATCAGCGAAATGCGAGAATAGATTTTCAGTGAAGGGTACATAGTTTATTGTTTTTGTTTGTCATACTTACTATAGTTGTGGTATACCGGGAAATGGTTGCTTCTTAGTTATAACCACGGAACCTCAGTGATGGTATGTACAGTTTGATTCTCTGATGAATTTCCTGCCTGAATCCAGACGCGCTCGTCTGTTTAGTATTTCAAAACTTTACACAAAGCTCATTTATAAACTTTGTTATATTTTTATAACTTGTAATTTGTTAGTTGTAATTGGTGACAAATAAATATTATTATTATTATTATTATTATTATTATTATTATTATTTATCTTTTACTCTAATTATTCGTTCCTCTTAGTCTTAGGGCGCGTTCCTGTTATGTTGTAACGTTTCATTCATCGTTTGACGACTGTCGCGTCTAGCCTGTTCCCATATCACGACTATCTGTCGTGACTGTGTCGTGGACGTTTATTTTACCGTTGAACGACTGTCGTGTCTAGCTGTTCTCACCAGATCGTGGCGACAATTTATTAGTTCACGGCAGCCGTCTTGTCGTTTGCACGACAGAATCGTCTGAAGATGCGATTATCTGTCGTCACATTTTTATCGTGGGATGACTGTCGTTCTAACTCTTCCCATTGTCTCGACAGTATCTCGTCATAAAGTCGAAAAACTATGAACGACATTTAATCGTGTTGCACTATATGTGAACAACTTCATTTAAATAATATACAAGCCACGACACTTTAAATTGCACGACTATCTGTCTACTCTGTTTTCAAAATTATGTGTCATGTTATTATTATTTTTGAAAGTCTCATTTTTCAGTTACGTAAATATACGTATTTTAATTTCTGCCGCCATGCAGTAATGTGAGCATTACTGCATTGCGGTTTAGAAGGGTTAAGGTGGTGGTGAAATTACAGGCACATGGGACTTGTCAACTTATGTCTCAAGGTGACGGGCGCAGTGGTCAGTGCCCCTCAGATCTTTGCGATTCAGTGCAACTGTTATGGATAGGCGTTTCGCTAACCATCAGGCTCATGACTTCTTCGTCCCGTTACTTGGTATTATATAAAAAAATATATCTAAATATATTTTATTAAATGTGCCAGACAATTACATCAATAGGCAGGACTCAAACTAGGGAATTCCCTGCACTAAGAGTACCAGAGCAACGGAATGCACTCTGGGGCACTTCCCAGAACAAGCAGACCCGGAAGCTCCTGACCCAGAGCTCACAGTGCAAACTGTTGGATTTGTTAGTGTTTGTATCTCAGTGTGGGATGTTAGTGAATTGTTATATCAAGTTGAAGATAACGCACGCAAAAAATTTTTATGTGACGGCATGAACTCATAATTCGAAAGGATTCTCCTAACTACAATATTGTAAACCTGACAACGCTCAAAATTCCGTCTTAGAGCGGTTACACGCGGCTTTTTGCAGCGACGTAAACGCGATGCAGTCGCTAATTGTCTACCTTTGTAACGGAACGTTACAACGTTGTTAAATTATTTTATTTTAATTTATTTATTGTAAATCTTTTTTAAATTTAACAGTATTAAAAATTGAACATAAATATTTCTTCAACAAATACATCATATTTTTAAATAATAATTGATTATAAAACATTAAAACCACGAGTTACCATAGACGAAGTATGGTTAAATCTATGGCAACTTACGTTGCATTTTCGAATGATGACAGACGCAGAGAGGGGAGGAAGCGGTAAACCGAAACCGGCGCCGGCGCCCGTCTATCAGACAGCGTTAGAACGTCTTCAGAGCCAGTTCACACCCGGCTTAGCCGCGCTGCCGATATAAAAATCCGTTACGTATTTTAAGTGTGAAATATTTTATTGTACATCAAAGATTATTGCAACCCATCACATTAAACGTACATAAATAGTTGTGAAAGTAAAAGTTTCCGCTTTAAGGTAAGTTGAATGACACACAAAACGCCTGTAAAGCTTTTATTTGCTAATTTCATATTTTCTATTTTACCAAATTGTACTATGTCGTTATTCCAGCTCTTTCTACGATTATACGTATATATATGTACGGATAACGGCACTTCAGACTATAAATTTTTGTTCGAAAATCGCTTCCAGTGCAACGGAACAGGATACGTCAATGTGTAGCTTGATGTGCTGGCGTGTGTACAACGTAAATTTAAACCATAGTACCATTCGCTTTGAGAAATTTTGAAGATTGCATCATCAAAATTTGAAACTGTAACGATCAACTTTAATTGTATTTTTTTACCAGACGTTGTTTTCTTTGGCTTATTTAGTTTTATTCTTTTCTAACAATAAGCAAACGTCTCGGCCTTCAACGTTACTACCTAAAATCTTTTTTTATCTATTTTTACACAATTTAAACTGCAACTCCGTTCTGGTCGCGCCACCGGCGGCTTGCTCTTTTGTCAGTGGGCTCTCAGAATGGAGGCAAAAGCACTGTTACTACCAGTTGGTTGACCGTTGCAGGAATTACCTTCGGGTTGAAAAGTTATTTTCGGGTTGAAAAATTAGCTTCGGCTTGGAAAGCTACCTTTGCTGCGCTTCCTCCGGGCTCATACACCTGGAGCTTGACTACGTCCGGACTAGGACGAAGCATTTCCGCTGAACGGCTACCAATTGCTGCTCGTCCTGTGACCTTTCTTCTGCGCCGGCAAATATACAGGGGAGTTCCTAAAGCCTTAAGGCACAGTACCACGACCCTTAATAAATTTATGTACCTTTTTTTTCTAAATTCAAATTTTAAATTGTAATTTATTTTTTTATTATTATGATTAATTAAATTTTCAAATTTCTTGGTTTAATTTTCTACCCTCATAGGGAAAATAAAACTAGGGAACCGAACGCGGTTCATCTTTACCCACAGGCGCGACTTTAAGCGGCGATGCAAAAGTCGCCATGTGGAACCACTCCAAATAGTCAGTTTGTTTCTCTGTAGTATTATTATCTTTTTAACCGACTTCAAAAAAGGAGTAAGTTCTCAATTCGACTGTATGTATTTTTTTTTTGTTTTTGTTTTGTATGTACATATGTTACGCGAAAACTCCGGTATTTGTGAACCGATTTTCACGATTCTTTTTTGTTGGAACGGGGGTACTTCCATAGTGGTCCCATTACATTTTGAAGAAAATCATCTACCTCTACGTGGCTGTTCACGCATGAAGATTAATTTTTATAAATAGCGCCTAAATTTTACTAAGGAGCAAATATTTTAATGGTTGATTTTGCTATTTCTCCAATCCAAGGCATTTTTCTTTCCATATACTTTGAGTAGTGAGAACCGATTTTTGTTATCTCCAGTATCTGTATAGTGGCGATTTTAAGGATATTTCAATAAAACTTAGCAAATAGACGTAATTCAACGTAAAAACAAAATAATCTAAGTTGACAAGTCACATATGTCTATAATTAAATCATTTATTTGAAAAAATACGAAATGTAGAAATTGCAGCCAGGAAGCTTGGCATCCTTTCCAAAGTGAGGCGTTACTTCACAGACAGATAGTTGCTTCAGCTGTATCAAGCACAAGTCTGGTCGTATATGGTGTACTGCTGCCAACTTTGGGATGACTCTGCTACATACCAACTGGCCACCTTGGATTCAATTGACAAGGGTACCAAGAGGCTTATAAGTGACTCGGAATTAGTAGAGACGAAGCTGCAGAGCCTTGAACGCCGCCGTAAATTGCCTGCTTATCACGATCACAATATGATATATCACGGAGAGTGTGCGATGGAATTGCACGGTTTAATTCCGTTATTGGGAAACCAGACGTAGGCTTTGATTCCACCCCTATACTGTGGTTACTTATAGCGTTACGCTTCCACATTTATATCGCGAACGGCTATGGAGTGGAATTCCTTGCCTACAGACTTGTTCCCTGAACGTTATAACTGGGCCCTTTTCATGGCGAGAGTGAATATACATTATTTAGGTGTGCGTGCTCCATAGTCGACCTCATCGTCACTTGCAATCAGGTAACATGGAGGTCAAATGCGCACTTACACCTGAGTAAAAAAAATCTATGAAACAATATATCTCAAACAACGTCTATTTACTAACGTCTAATAAAGAAATCTGATCCGGAAATACCGCCTTCTAATTGATTTAGTTTCAAAGCGATTCTCTTGTTAACAACGTAATTAGAAGTGCGCAAAAACAGCTTTGTGAGACTAGCTGTGTGAAAAATACGTCAAATGGATAGTAAATACATAAATTCTTTGCAAGAATTAATCTTCTTTTGTTATCAAAATAGTGTTTTACAAAAACTGAAAAAAACATTCAAGTTGAAACTATTTTTTTTTTGTGTGAGATCAAGATTTTTGCAATTTAAAGCTCTGAGTGGCAATGCAACTGTTATTATTTTTTATTTATTTATTTATTTATTTCAGGCAACTAGGACCCATAGATACATACCTTACAGACTAACATACATATAATATAACAATAATGTAATAAAACAATAACAGAAATATTAAATAAATACCTTACGGACTAACCATAAATACAATATAACATGATAATATAAATATAACACTATTTATTTACACGTATGTACTTCGACCTGTGACGCAACGTGGGTGTCCGGTAGCCGTCCTCGGAAACGCCGGTATATGACACCCTTCGGCCAAAAGTCTTCTCTCATGAAGGTCGACAGGTGTTGAGTTGGTACTCGCACCACAAATGAATTAAAATTCACATTGTGGCGCGACTCCAACCGCTCGACCCTCAGGTTTGCATTGGCCTTCACTCGCATGTACTCCACAATATCCGCAGACTTGGTGGAGTAATGAAGACGCGACACGTATAACAACGTCGTCGGTACCGCTGGACGCAATAAATGATTCGGGCCAGTCAGGGCGGTGCCACTAAGGTTTCGGCTGATGTTCTTCTTTTTCTTTTCCACCTTCCGAAAGCCGTCCTCGTCGCACTGATCAACTCGTCTCGGTGGTACTGACAACGCAGCTCCAGATACGAGTTTCTTTTTCAGTTTTCCCTTCATTGGTTGCCTGGGTTGTGGTTGTGGAGTACTGGGTCGGGCAGCGGCAACAGCTGCGTAATCACGTGAAGGGGTCGTCTCCGGCGGGGCGGGGTGCGGGGAAACGCGCGCGGCAACAGCGCCAGAGGTCGGTGACACATGCATGTGAGCCGACTCAAAACTGCTGAAAGAAGCATTTTGCGCCCCGCGACAAGTGTTCACGTTGCAGGCCTCAGGTGACCTACTTACCGAAGCCGCACTACTAAGTAATACAACTTGGGCACGCAACTCACTGATGGTGTTGTCTGAGGCCTCCAACTTACACTGAACTTCAGGAAGGCTTGCTTTTAGGGACGTGATGTCCTTCAGCAGCCTGGTGACGTCGAACGTGACAGGGGGCAGCTTATGCAGCCCCTTCGCCACGAATGCAGGCACGTCGTCTGGGTCGGTCTCCTTGAACAACGTAATGATGTCCTGGAGACTCTTCACTCCTCCATCTCTCCGACGAGACGGCATCTGCTCGGCTTTGCCAAACGTCCGGAAAAGCAGCGCCTTGCCACTGCAAATCTCTTCTTCTTTGAAATTTGACTTGCAGATCTGCACGATGCTGACTTCGTCCATGGTATCTTTGGCGTGTTGTATAAACGCCAACAGTTCGTTGGCTATGAGTTGCTGAGAACCCATAGTCAATTACGTGCAGCGGCTATTGCCGCGCGGGTCGCGAATTATTATAATTCTTATTGTGCTTACCATCAAGCGCACGACATGTTCGTGCCGCCACTAGATATTTAAATTTAAATTTTATCAAATTTTTGTATATACATTTTTGTTTTGTGTTTGTTTGTGTTTTTGTTTCGTAATTATTTATTTATGTTTTACGTTGAATGTTTTTGTTTTAGTACTGTTTTGTTCCGTTTTCTCTTTTTTTTTGTCTTTTGTCTTTTGTGGTATCATCGTGGTAAACAAATAAATGTATTTTCTTTCTTTCTGTCTTTCTAAAATATCTAGTGACTGCACGACATAAATCTAGTATATTATGGACAGGAAAAAGAAGAAGTAATGCAAACCACTATTTTTTGTACCACCGGTGAGCAATTAAGCCACTTGACCACGGAGCTCATCAATATAGTACAGTATAGTAGGCTATTCGAATTATCTGTTCTACGGAAACGAAGTCGCGGATACCAGCTAGTAACATATTATAATAATTATAGACTATAGTCTGCGTCAGTATTTATTACCATTGACCAACTTCTGCTGTCTGAATTTTTTTCTTCCAATACAATGTAATAATACTTTTATGCAACTGAGTCGATCAGCTTTACTGTGTTCCGGTCTTGAAGGGTGCTGGTGAAATTACAGGCACATGGCACTTGTCACGTCACAGGGTGACGGGCGCAGTGGTAGTGCCCCTCGGATCTTTGCAATTTCAAGCTCTGAGTGGCACTACTCACTTTACATCATAAAAAAGTAAATAAATTTTATATTAATTATTATTATTAAGTACTTTTTATCTGAGTTAGAAGGCCTGGATACCTAAAATACAAAACTTTTGACTTAGTTTAGGCTCCAGCTTTCCACAGAATATGTACTCTGTGTATGTTATAACTTTTTATGGAAGGACAAATAAACGATAATTATTTTAGACTTCCCGGTTAAGAAAACACACTGTATTTATAAAACAATATTTTACATTATTTCATGTTTTACGAATATTAAACAGCTTGTTTATTTACATTTGTCTAAATTAGTTCACGAGAGCGATAATCAACAGCACATTATTGGTTTAAGTACTTAATGTTATTTACATTCAGAAAATTTTAACTGTTAAAAAAGAAAAGGATGTAATAATAAAATCTGTTAAAATTACGTTTTTTTCCATTGACTTACAAATAAATGGACGACGGGTCTAATACAAAAACCACGAAAAAAATGTCCCAAGTCAACCTATTCGAAATTTAAATTGTTATGTCATCGCAGTATCGCGCTGTCCGTAGAACAAATGAAGACTAAAGCGGAGTGTCGCGCTCTGTATACGATTTTAGCGCCTTACAAGTGCGGACACTTTTTAGCGCGGACCCGACGTCCATATAATTGTAAGTCAATGTTTTTTTCAATTATTTTTCCGCATTTTCATGAAGAAAAATAAATAAAACAAGCAGAGTCTTTATAGTCACGTTGTGAATTCGGAATTATAGATGTCGTTGTCATAATTTTATGACATAAACATCGCGTACTTTTATTTAACGAGAAATGATTTTGTATGTACTATAAAAAACCTCGGTCATTTCGCTCTTTTGCCGAGGTTCTGCAGGACGTATAACTCGCTTTCCAAATTACATGATTTGGACATTGGTCTTGGGTTAAACAATTACAAGAGAAGGTTGTGTGATATTTTAAATACATAAATGGATGTTTCAATTAATTTTTTATTGTAAATTTGTATTTATATTTTTGAATTTATATTTTTAATTCTAAATTTAATTTTATTTGTAACTTTAAATCAATTACTGTATATCATATCATAGGTAGAAGGATTAACTATATGCTCAATTTTATTTTTTTGTATGCATGCTGTGATGTTCCTTAACTATAGAAGCACTTAGTTTTAAGCGAATATGTTCAAATTTAATGTATAGTGTATTGCTATGTGGAATATCCTGAATAAATAAATAAATAAATAAAAAAATAAAGAAAATGTTCATGAAATTTATGTAAATAAATAAGATCAACTTAACTTTTAATAATTACAAATCAATATTTAGACAATAAATTCGAAAATAATATTGTTTCTACTGCGACCGAGTAACTACTTTAAGATTGCTGAATTTGACATAAGAACAATATTACTTCAATGTGAAAGTCGCATCATAGTACGAACTGGGTGAATGAATAGTTACAAAGCTGCCAATAAAACATAGTTTTAACATTATAATAAGCTTTCTTTAAGCGCGTCATGGTACGAAAAGTCAATGTAAGGTTAAAGTAATATTGTTTTAAGAGGTTGTGGTCGGCCCCTGGTATGAGAAATGAGAAATTTTTTATTAATTCACTCCCATACCTCACGCTCCAGAAATTTGTTATAAGTCATGTTACTAACATAACTAAAGATTATAGTTACACTAACACATATGAATATAACTCTGAATTATAATACCATATATTTATCAAGAGACGAGACGAACAAATCACTTTTAACGAACATTAACTGCCTCCGTGGCCGAACGGTTACCATGCCGGACTGCCACGCAAAGGTCCCAGGTTCGATTCCCGGGCCGGGAGAAATATTTGTATGGCCTACATTTATTTCTCTCGTGAGTTTGGGTGTAATTTGTGGTTGTCTATGTGTGTGTCCTTGGCACCCGCGACACAGGGTTTCCCTATTGCGGGGCTATGTTGATTGTGAGCGTTGTGAGCGTTAAATCGTGTCTGTTGGTAAGCGACGTACCTTTTTTACTTCCGTGGACACGTCTATCCATAACAGTATATGCAATGACACTCAGAGATTTAAATCGCAAAAATCTGAGGTCACTGCCACTATGCCCGGTAGAAATTTTAGTAGCAGTAGACCTCCTTGTGAAAGAGTTCGTCCAGGGAAGTAATGCCACCTTACCTATTCCGGTGTTCCGCTTTTGAAGGGTAAGGTGCTGGTAAAATTACAGGCACACGGGACTTGTCAACCTCACACAACAATCTTTGCAATTTAAACATTGACTTACAAATAAATGGACGACGGGTCTAATACAAAAACCACGAAAAAAATGTCCCAAATCAACCTATTTAAGCGTAGTGACATGTAAAGGAATATGAAAAAGCTAAAACGTTGAATTTAAATTGTAATGTTATCGCAGTACTGTCTAATTTTGCTTGCTTCGCTGTCAGTCGAACAAACGAAGACTAAAGCGTGAATGACGCTCTGTATACGATTTTAACGCCTTATAAGTTTGGATACTTTTTAGCGCGGACCCGACGTCCATATAATTGTAAGTCAATGAATTTAAAGCTCTGAGTGGCAGTGCAACTGTTATGGACAGTAGCGTGTAACTGACCATCAGGCGCACGACCTGTTCGTCCCGTCACTTGATATTATAAAAAAAATATAGGTAAAGTGGCAGTACTTCCCTGGACAAACTCTTTTACAGGGAGGTCTATTACTACTACTTTCTCTCGTTTGCCATTTCCTTCACCCTAACAAGTAATACGATTACGATACGATTTTTTGGAATTACATCAACGTGCCAATTTGTACTATATCGATTAACAGAAAGTGGTTGAAAATTAATAAGCTTCTTTTTATAAAGTCGATAAAGATTTTTGGGTAATTTGCAAAATCAATGCCTTACAACAACAATGCCTTTAGGGTGTTTCTGGGGCTGCCCCGATTCTGCGGCGCGTCGGGCATGTTTGCGCAGGCTAATATAGATGATTTTAATGCCATCATGCGAAAGAAAACGGCCTCGCTGCGCTGCAGACTACGGGGTAGTTCCAATTCCATCCTAAGGGTAATAGCAGAGCGACATGATTCCCCAATCATAGCACATTGTGTAGACAGATGCATCTCGCACACAAAAATAGTGACTAAGTAAGTAGTAGTAATTGTAATAGTAGTTGTAGTGCAATGAATTTCTCTATGACATGTGATTTCAAAAATTTTAGTTTTGTTCATGTTAATTATTATTATATTAGCTAATTTGAATTTTAATTGTTATTTTATTAATTGTAAATTTTAGTATTTTAAATTTTTACTTTCGACTAAATTATCATTATTATTTCAGTGACTTTTATATTATGTATTTTGAATATTTTGACATTTCGATTTTAAAAATTTTAATGTATAAATAAATTCACCGTACAGTC